>NC_056524.1:153027016-153073117 GCF_019175285.1 Sceloporus undulatus | reverse complement strand
TCTATCTATCTATCTATCTATCTATCTATCTATCTATCTATCTATCTATCTTTTTAATGAGAGCTGGTCTGCACATGCAAACCAATCAAGTGGCAGAGTGGACTATTCCTCTTCTGACTGTAGGTGGCAGACACTTCTTTTTTGACTGCTTCCTCACAAAATAAAATAGATACAAAATTAAATGTGTAAATTAAAATTAGAATTTAAAAAATGTATATTGAAGGGGTTTTCTATCACTGCCCCTTTTATCATATTGTAGTTTACAATCTGAAGAGAGTAAGTATTTCAAAGGGTGATTTCCTCGACACACCTGCAGAATAAAGTAGTTAATATCCCTGCGCATCTCATTCTCACCTGCTGCTGCATGTATAGATAAGATGCAAAAGATAAAGACCTCTCTCTGATCTGGGGCTTGGGCTAATTTAATATTTTCAAATTAAAAATCCATAACTTTGGTCATACCTGGGCAAAGTGCAGCCCATGGGACCCATGTTTAAGCCCCTGAAGCCCCCACCAGGCCACCAAGCCCCATTTTTTGTTTAAACTGATTTTTAGGACCCTTGCTCCACAAGCACCCCAGGACCCCATACTACCCTCAAATAACTCTATTTTCCTCTTCAATTCCTCTTAGAATCACAACAGGAGGTGACACAATGCCACTTCTTGTCACCATTTTGAGAGGCACTGCAGAGGAAAATGGAAGTATTTGCATTTGCAGTGGAGCACTGTGGCCTGTGGAGGATGTTTTCAGGGAAATTGACCCAGGAATCCACACATTTTCCCATGTGTGATTTAGGTGCTTAGGAACTTGGCAACTGATAAAGATGATGACAATGACTGTGGTGGGTGTCTTTGGCACCTTGTGGATAATACTTGTGATTTTGTTGTTTTTATTTTGTACATTTATGTTCATAATAAAAAAGGAAACAAAAGCACCACGGTGACAGGCTTCAGTTAGGGTGCAAGTAAAAATAACCTTTTTCAGCAGATCCACTAGAAGATGGTGATTAGCACCACTGTTTCCCTTCCCTCCTGTGCAACTTTTAATATTTTCTCTGTTAATTCTTTATTCTTTGGAGGAGTATGCTGTCCAAGAGTCATAGCAATGGCATAGATATGTTTATCTAGCATATGGGTTTTTACAGTTTCATGGGGCTCTGTCATATTTTAGAGCCAGCTGAATCCTAACTGCCCCATGGTTTCTGTGTGCATGATCCTAACCTTAATAAAATGGGAATGAAACCCGAAACACTGTTCCTCTGCACAGACATATACAGACACCTACATACCCTGAGACATATTCCCTCCAATAGTGATATAGCCCTCCTCCTATTTTAGGTAATTACATTAGCTTATATGATTCTTGTGTTGTGGGGAATGTGCAAATGCAGGTGTGTATTTCTTCATTACATAAAGAAGATCTTTACTATTCACTTATTGTATGTAACTGCTTTGAACATTAGTGTGGTATGTGTGTCCAGGCACAGGCCAAGTGGAAATGTGTTCAGAATTTCTTAATAACATCTTTGTACTAAATTAATGTTCCTTGGCTTAAAAAAACCCCAAATAAACTGTTTTGTTTTTGTCCTTCTTAAACAGAGGTGATGAAAGCTTCTCAACAAGCCATTGAGCGGGGTGTGAAAGACTGTCTATTCATAGATTATAAACGTAGGAGTGGACATTTTGACGTGACAACTGTTGCCTCTATAAAGGAGATAACAGAGAAGGTGCTTCATTGTCTTCTTCCATTTTGTGTAGTCTTATCCTCATTGATTTTTTCCTACAGAAAAAAAAGCACACAGCATCAACTCTTCAGTTGTAGCCAAGGCAGTTTAGTCCTGCAGCCTTTGTGGTTGGGAGACCATCTGAAGACCATATAAAATGGCTCTGAATTTTTTGCAGATAGTGCAGGGTAGAATCTTTCTTATTAAGTACTTATACTGAAAAACTAAAGAGGTATAGTACCTGATACAATCATCTCTAGCATGAGGGCACTGCAGTAGCTATGAAAATGACCCCAATGTGTGTTCACGTCTATTAGACCTTTCTAGTGAACAATCAGAAACCAGGTACTATGCATAGAACAAAATAACAGATGCCTATAATTTCTAAGTCTTTGGGGCAAACTAGATGTGATGGGGCAGCCATAGTCAGTCACGTTTGGTCTTCCGGTTTCAGATCTAAAATGAGTGGCAGCTGTGGTTCAGTTTTTACATCCAAAGAGCAGGGGACAGTTAAGCCCCCACCTTGATCTCCTCTATAGGCACTAATCTCTCAGGCCACCTCCAGTCGCAAAGTTGAGCTCAGCTGCAAAGGAGTATGTTTAGGGTGGAGATGGGAATAAGACAGGAGAAGATTTTCCTTTTCTCACCTGAGTACATCTAGAAAATGTAGACAATGCTTAATCCCTATTTTATATATAGACACAATATGAGAGTGAAGTTGCTGCTATTATTTTTAATGGGGTGGTTAAAAATACTAACAAAAGGAGCCAAGTAGATTCCAGGAAGTATGAGTTCCATTGATACAGCAAGAAGAAGATAATAAAGAATACTGTGGTGATTAAGGTGTGGAAGATGTCATTCTTCTGAGTTTTCTTAGGGCTGCAAGCAAGGCAGTAACAAGGGACAGGGTCAGCAAGGGGAGTGGGGAGAAAAGGGGTTTTCATGAGGTTGTTGGAGCAAGAGAAGAACAAGAAGAGGAAGAAAGAGGAATTAACATGACCTTAATAATGAAATAGGCAAACCAAAGGACCACATTTATAACTTTGTTTACGGCCTTATGCCAGCTGCTATTCTGGGAGCTTCTCCTCTGCAGTATGATGCTAATAATACTGGTTCAAACATTTCACAAATCATTTGTAATGAGTTAATTCTTGATTTTTAGGACTGTCACTGTCTCTTGGATATTGCTCCTCATGCCATAGAGCGGCTCCACAGCATTCATATTTACCCCATTGTCATCTTCGTTCGTTACAAAAATGCCAAGCAGATCAAGTAAGTATGAAAAGCGGGTTGTGGTTGTATGAGGAATCTCACCCATCCAAATCCTGCTCTTTAATGGAGATTACGGTCCTTGTTGGCCTCCATGTTTGTTTGTATTCATTCATCTCCATATAGAGATGCCATTTACGTGTATCTTTTGAACTAAACAACATAATTTTGTTTGATTTGTTTTAATGAAATCTTATATTAGAGTTACATGTCTAGTCATGTGTACTAATGGAAAATTGATAAAATCAGCATGTGTCTTAGGAGAGCTGTGGGTCTGTTCCCACCGGTTCTCCCCTGTCAAAGCATAACTCGGTTCTTTGAGAGACAGAGGCCATTAGGAAAGCTAAAGGGTGTAAAAGGATGGGGAAGGAAAAGATGGAGAGTATCCAAGGCTTTATAGATGAGAAAGATCTTCCAATACTATTTTCATTGCTTGTAAATAATGGACCAAGGGGATGAACAATGGAAGAATGACAGGAATGGAAAGGATGTGAAAAATCAAAGTCACCCAAGGTATAGATGAGCAGTGAGCAATTGCAAACAGCTGCAGGGCCTGTTAAAACTTTTCTGGGGCTGGCTGGGAGCTTCCTAGGTGGACCAAAATGGCAAAACACTAAAAAAACCAAAAACCCAAAACTAAACTAAAGGTCAGAAATGCACTTCTGATTTTGGAAAATGGGTATTTTTTCAAATTAAAACAGGGCAGAAGGAACCATCAACTTATTTAAAGTAAAATCACCACTCCTGAAGGTTTCCAGGACAGGCAGTTGACACACACTCCTATTTTGGGCCAGAAAAAGGGATGACTGAGGAATCTGGAAGGGTTGAGATCCCCAAAATTACCTATGGGGACCTCGTGTAACTCCTGAGTCACAGTTTTTCCATGCCTGCTTTAGACAGGAAACAGCAAGTAAATAAAGGTAAATAAAAAGTGTGTGAGAGAAGTAAAGCAAACATGGAAGAGATCAAAGAAGTAACTTTAAACCAGTTTTCATAAGGAAACAGGACAGAAGTGCTTAAGTATTGCAGCTAGAGTTTGGAAAGCTTATTTTTATGGGCAATTCCCACTGGCCATGCTAGCTGCAGGAGTCTGAGAGTTATAGCTCAACAGAGTAAAGTTGCTTTTGTTGCCACTTATGACCAGAAGAAAACCAGATCTAGGTGGGGCATGCAAAAGCATGCCAGATGTGGGAGCAGAATAACTGCACCATGTACATTGGAATTTTTCTAAATATTTGTTATGCTCTTTTTGCCCAACTTGAGGGGGGAAAACTTTTAGATGCTGACTTTTCTTGGAACACAATTTATTCACAGAAGATATTAGCAATCAGGGGTTGTATGAGAAGTGTATAGATTGTGGTTGTCCACAGATAAGGAATTTGGACAGCCTCCAGATTTCATAAGAGAACTACTTTCCTCCACTGCTTTACAACATTATCTCTGTACAGATACCTTCTGGAGATGGCAACTCTCATTGCTTTTTGCAGCAGTTCAAAGTTGAGTCATTCCTGCTGTTGTATTGCTATACCAGATTGCCTTTCCATTCTGGACACCAGAGGGCATACCCAACACACTATTGTATTTGTTCACAAATCATATTTGGCTGCAGATCTGTTTAGTTCCCTGTGACCTGCCTTGTGTCTCATAAAAATTAAGGATCTTTTCTGTTGGTTTGTTACAGAGAGCAAAAGGATCCTGTCTTCTTGAGGGACAAAGTTACGCAGAAACATTCCAAAGAACAATTTGAGACAGCTCAAAAAATAGAACAGGAATATAGCAAGTATTTCACAGGTTTGTATTTGATTGCAGTTAAAAAAACAACAGAAGACTAAACAACTAACAGCTCCTTTGACACTGTGTGTGTGTGTGTGTGTGTGTGTGTTGTGCACATCTGGTTTAAGAAACAGATTTTTCTTTTCCTAGTTTAGAGTGCATCATTTATAGCAATAGCAAGTACATTTCTATACCGCTTATCAGTGCACTTAAGCACTCCCTAAGTGGTTTACAAAGTGTAAGCTAATTGCCTCCAACAAGCTGGGCACTCACTTTAGTGACTTTGGAAGGATGCAAGCCTGAGTCAAGCTTGAGCTCCCTTGGCTGGGATTGAACTCGCAAATTTGTGGTGTGTGAGTGAGTGGCTGCAGTACAGGCATTTAACCACTATGCCATCAGGGCTCCTACTTCAGTACAACATCCATTTACTTCAGTATAACATCAAAAAAACTGAAAACAATCTTAATCTATACTATTTGACATTTTCCTATATGGTAACCTGGTCGTATGCATTAGGGGTTTCTCCGACCACCTTAAGAATGTGTGGTTGGTTACTGAACACACTTTTACTGTTATGTCTGTCAAGGGAAACTCAATCAACAACTTGATGAGTGAAATCTAAATGGGCATGTATCACTTACCAGAATGATTTATGGCATTGCTCACTAATAGTCTTAACGAAATGTCCATGCCCAAACATTCCAAAGATATGTTTGTTACTCAGTGTAATTGGAGCTGTCAGTACTTCCATGAGAGTTTTGTGCAAAGCTGCATACCGAAATAATTGAATCTCCTTGATAGTTTTAGAAGATGAGGGCTGCTTGCTTCCTCCTTCTCACTTTAGGTGCTGTAGCAATTCCCACATGATATGAACAGTGTTTGCTATCCTTGATTGTGCTTAACATGATTCTGCATTTCTCCTGTCACTTGAGAAGGAGAACAGATGACAGGAAAATTCATGGCCAGGAAGACAGTCTTCTTATCTGAAGCCCAGGGAAGGAGAGAATTCTTCTTCAAGCACCAAGTGAAAAGAAAACCTAGGGGGTATAATATAGTTTTGACCACCCACTAAACTTCATCAGGGATGGAACCCAATCTGACTTCAATTCCACAATGCTATTTAAAAAAGTCCTCTCTTATATATGCACTAGATGATGTAGGTGATGGGATTCACAGCAGGACTTGCATAGACCATCTCCAATTCGGAAGCAGAATCATACAGAAGAAGGCAGTATTTCAGATATCAGGCCTAAAATTTAAACATTAGATAAGAGTTTTTTCTCCATCTTCTACTCTTCAATAGAAGGGGATCTCCAAATTCTGTAAGTTGCTGTCAGCCACTAATATTGGCACCCCAAGATTCAGTGACAGTGGGAAATCACTGAGGGGTTTACTTTGACCTTCTTCCACCTCTGACTTTGTGGAGGCTTTCTCTTTTCTACCTTTGGGAGATGGCATTTCTACACACATATATGCGTGGAGCACAGGCATGTGAAAGGGGAGAAGTGGAAAGGATATCTTTTAAGGAAAGATTTTATTATGAGCAACCAAATCTTACATTAGCAAAGAAAACATATGTCTGAAGGCACCTTCAATTAGCTGTTACTTAATAGTAGCAACACATTCGCAAAATAGCTATATATATATTCACCTGGCTGAAAAAGTCTAGAAAATACCACCTCGAATAAGGAAATCAGGTGCTGGATGCCATTTCTTATTTAGCAATCTTCTTAGCAGATGCTGCACCTAACATACTCCCAACTTGAAGAGATTACCTCCAACAAATTAGCCAACTAAAGTTGGAGTGGAAAGTAGGCAAATCTGTTCAATTTCTCATTTGCCAGAAGAAGACTCTGCAGAACGGATGGAAGTGGTTGTTGTACAAGCAGGAATAAAAGGAAGGCCTAGCTAAGAAGAAGAAATTCCAGCAGATTGTGTGACTTTTCAGATTTCCAGATTTCAGTGACTTTTCTTAAGAAAAATAGGAATTCATAGAAGTCAACAGTTTCTATTTCCACATGGAGCTCAGGAAGAACTGAGAATTAAATATCTGGAATGTTGTGCTCAACTGTTAAATAAGTGGTTTCCAAGAAATTAGCCATGGGAGTAGAAACAATATGTCTCATTTCAGCCCTGGGAATTGGTGTACCTATGTACCAAAAGCATGTTGAACAATGATTTAAAAATCAGCACTGCAAAATCTTGTTTAAAAATGAAGCCTTGTGACAGTTTGGTTCTTCCAAGCACATGCCTGCTGCTTTTTTCCTCTCCCATTTTTGGTGATGAAACAAGTGATTGTGATTCATTTATTTGCAGTAAGTGTGTGTGTGTGTTTTCTTTTCAGAGCAGTATTTCATTAAATATTTATTTTAGGTATATACTTTCCAAATATAAATGGCCAAAGATGCTAGGCTCTTCTGGGTTTAGTTCTAGTGATGCAGTTCCTGCAACAGCTTTACTAACTGTTTGAGACTCCCAGGAAAAGTGTAGGGAGAATTTCCTAGCTTTTTCTCTTGGTCTTTGTGATCCTTTGAATATATCTGTCCATATCTTTTTAACCAGCCATGCTTATTTTATTAACAAACTTCCTAAATGGTCACATTTTACAGCATGTACTAATATTTACAAATAGTGGCTTGTTGGTACAGGCATTGTGTCTATGTAGAATGCTCTCCTGACTGCTAAACTTAGCCTGTTGCTCATCTGCAAGGGCTTATTATGCTATAACAGGGTCCATCTAACCATATTTAGATTTAATGTGTAAACTTTGTCACCTGATGCCTCTAAAATAGATTTCAGAGGGCTGAATAACAAAACAGTTGTCTTAGAGGATCATGGTTGTGGGGATTGGTGCTTTCTTCTCTTGCCTTCCCCCCTCCTTTTAGGTTAGCTGAAACTGCTATATATTTCATATGTTCCTTCACATCTCCTTTCTGTCTGTTGGTTTGTAATAAAGCATTCCTATAATTTTCCATAATCCCAAATTTGCCTGTATCATCTCTGTGGCCATAGATATTCAGTAGTTCCCTTGAAGATTCCACTTCATGCTTTAGTGATAAAAATATACATTCAGGGGGAAATGCTTTTTAAAAAGTTAGGCTGTAACATGGGATAGCAACTTATGTAATACAGAAGTGTGCAAGCACTTTCATTTTGGCACTTATGCTTTTTCATTGTTTGAACAGGGTGTACCTAGTCTTGCTACAAGGTACCAGATGCCTGTGAGAGTCACTTGTGTTGACTGAGAACATCTGAATTCCATTAAACCTATTTTCTACTTTTCCCTAAGATAGAATCCTGCCAATAGCATACAAAGTCCATGCAATGAGATCCATATATAAAGAAGCACACAGTGTTACTGTCTTCAGTGCCTTAGTGATTGCTAGCCCAAACCTAGAAGGAAGCCTCTGTCATTCATTTACTTAGCACAGTTCCCTATAGAAATGCTTATGGGGGGAAACCTATGCATCTGTGTTCTACTTCAGCTATTCTCACTGCCTAAGAGCTAACTAACCATTTACATGAAAGAAAGCAAATGAAGACATACAATGTACCTGTTCCATTTCCTCTCTTGCACACACAAGAATTTGTGTGCGTGCACAAGGACACATAGGAATTTATCACATGGAGCACTTACTGCTGCCCAAACGTTGCCCAAATATTACCCAAATGTTTCAGAAGCACCGGAGGTGGGATCATCTGTTGCGCTTCTGAAACGTCAGAGACTACCCACTTTCCTTCCATCATGGAAGCATTTGTGGGGAAGCCTCAGAAAAGCCATTTTTATTAATGAAAGATCCCGTTAATAAAAAAGGCTTTTCAGAGGCTTCCCCACGAACACCTCCATGACAGAAAGAAAGTGGGAAGCCTCCATGACAGTGATGGCGAACCTATGGCATGCATGCCAGTGGCGGCATTCAGAGCCCTCTCTGTGGACGCATGTGCCATCGCCCCAGCATAGAGTTTGCCAGAGTTCATTATTAGAAAGCCAGAGGGACATGGCACTTTGTGATAAATAAGTAGGTTTTGGTTTGCAGTTTAGGCACTTGGTCTCTAAAAGGTTTGCCATCACTGCTCTATGATGTTCCAGAAGCATGATGGATGATCCCACCTCTGGTGCTTCTGAAACATTTGGGTAACACTTGGGCAGCCCTAAGTGCCCTGTGTGATAACCTTAATAGAGAGATCATTATAAGACAAAAAATTGAGTGTTTATCCCCACGTATCAGCACCTTGAATCCTTTGGAGAATTGGCTGCAATATAAGTGAATCTAATACAATCCCTCCTTCCCTTAATTTGGTGTAGTTCTATTTCTTGTGCCATTGTACAACTACATATCGCATTTTATTCTGAAAATGAACACACTGATGACGATAGATTTGTCTTCTTTTTAAAGGAGTTGTCCAAGGTGGCCCGCTTTCAACCATTTGCACTCAGATCATGACGACTGTTGATCAGGAACAAAACAAAGTCCTGTGGATTCCAGCCGGGCCGCTATAGACACATGCTGTGAAATGACTGAAGCTCTATGACAGATTCTACATAAACAGCTGATAGGGTGTTCTGGTCCATTTATAGCTGCCTGTACGTTGGGTGCAAACTGAGAGTTCCTCATGAGCAACATTATCTGTGAGGTGTGCCTGGAAACCAGCAGTCCTTTCACTAACAGAAATTGATTGCAATATATAAATGGACAAATACGTAATTTCATTTTTTCATGAAAAGACTTTGTGATGCTGCAAAAAAGAGAGAGAGCGAGAGGAAGGAAGGAAAAGGAAAAAAGAAACCTTTTATGATACGTTTACAAAACTCCCCCACCCCCACAAGTATTTGGTGGTTCTTGTTTACTTGAATATATTTTTTTAACTATCTGTTTGGGTTATCTCCGCCACCCACTTCTTTCTTTACATCCAGTACAAAATCAAGAGTGGAATTTCTACATGATGAGTGAGAATGACTTTTACATGAAGTGTGGTTCTGTCCTTCAGTAACAGCCATTTTGCTTCAGAATAAACTCATGAATTGTGACTGGTTTTCTCATAGGTACTTGTTTCTGGGAGTGAATTTGCAGGGTGAGGGGAGAAGCACTTCTCCAGCACATGGGTCAGGCCACTGTTTGTATTACGTAAACCCTTTCGTCAGTTAAAAGTTGTTGCTTTTTTTATGCATGAATTTAATACTTAAATGTCATGATGTTATCCAATCAAACTGTGCTACTTTGTGTATTAAAAAATTGAGTTGCTGGGCCTGCATTTTGCAGGAAATCAGAAGGGGTTTATAGCTGGGCCTAGACTGCTTTATTTTATCATATGTAGATAATCTATGTAATTGAACAATTTATGTCGCTCAAGCTTTATTCTTTGGAGTGTAATAGCCATAGGGATTTTTAAAACAAAATAATTAGAAGCACAGCCTAGGTTCTAGGAACCTGGCAACATTTAGAGTGATCCCGTAACTTAGTTTTGCTATTGCTCAATGAATATAGTGTACATTTGTTTTGGTTTTTAATTTTTTTTTGTTACACTTTGTATTTCCTGTACCAAATTCCATTGTATGTTTTCTTTTTTGCACTTCTGGGTTCATTTTCCAACAGTATGTTTTTATTTTCCCTTTAAAAATTGCATGTCATGTTTTGTAGGTACTGTAACTTTGTTAAAAGTAACATTTGATTAGGGTTGCATTTGTGATAACTGTTCCTAACATTTCATTGTGTAGATAGATTTTTCTTTTTTTTTCTTTTGCCCTTCAGTTTGTCTTTCTTTCTTTCTTTCTTTCTTTGCATTAATTAAAAAAAGGGATTCTTCTTGCACAGTTGTTCTATGACAAAATTGGGTTGGAAATTTTAACCTGTTTTGCAGATACTATTTTATAGTTCAAAATATGGGAGAGAGAAGACAAATGTAGAAAGGATATTGATAAATTCTTAGTTCAAATACTGTTTATAAGTTGTGGAACAGCAGTTATATATTTTTTTTAAAAAGAGGGAGGCCAGAGTGGGACAAAAGTGGTACAATTGAAATGAACTGGTACTGTTGTAACATTAAATTTTCTGTACTAAAACAAGTCACTTTGTATCAAAACAAAAAGGTTAAAGAAACTGAGTATTGTGTTAAATAAAGGTCAATTTCTATAATTTCACTTTTTGTAGAAGTGTTAAAACAAATTCCAAGGCACAAGCAAATGCATTTAAAACATTTAAAGACCAATAAAAAGAAAGAAAGCAATCCTTCAAAGTGTCCCTCAGCAATAGTCTGGGGTTGATGCCAGAGGCCTGTCAGAAGAAAGAGGTCTTTACCAGGCAAAAGGACAACAGAAAGAGGGCCAATTAGCCAAGAACCTGGGAGAGGCCAGTAAAAGATCCCAAGCAAGAAACATTAATATTTTGAGTACCTTTTCAGATTAAGGGACACAGTTGGGATGGGCGGTTCCAAGCCTATGCTGCTACTCCATTATTGGAGGGAGAGGGGTTGAGACTAAATTGCAGCTCATGCTTGAGAATATTTATGGAAGCTTGTTTCCCTTTTATCTGTTTACCTGTTGTCAAGCTTTTGTGCTAGCATTGAGAAGTGGAGTTACACTCCTGAACAGTGACTTGTTGGTCCTAATCTTCCCTCGAACAGGAAGCTTGTGCTTGCTTCTGGTAAGGTTTTTAAAGAAAGGGAGATTTACGCTTTCAATAAAACTCGTTTTCTCTGGAATTGTTTCGTGTCCAAGAGTTACTGTGCTTAAAGTGGTGGATGGAACAAAACCCCTTAATAATCAGGGAGAATGAATCTGAGATGGTAGAGCTGGTTGCAAGATTTATATATCCCAAATATATGTGAATACATACAATATGTAGTATCTGGTTCAGAAGTACACTATATATATATATATATATATATCATAAAATGATGCCATGGGGGTTGGAAATCAATAAGGGATGGGGGCAAGTTAAGAAATATATATTTTTGTGGTTTTTTTGGGATGCCTCACGAAGTGATACATATGTGCTTGTTATAAGTTTGCATTATCCCTGTCCAAAAATGATTAAAGGTCTAAAATCTAAACCTTATACGTCAGCTCTGCAAAGGCAGAGTCCTGAAACACAGGCCTACCTAAGACCCCAAGTTTTGGTTCTGGTTCTGGTTCTCTGGCCTTGAAATATTTATGGTTTCAGGATCTGAGCTTCCAGGCTTTTATTTCATATGTTAAAAAGCATGAGAGACAAGATAGAACCCCAAGGGACCCCACAGACCAATGGCCAGGAGGTCAAACAGGAGTCCTCCAGTACCAGCTTCTGGGTATGCCCCTCCAGGAGGGAACACTGTAAAACAATGCTTCTTAATTCCCATCCTGGTGAGATGGGCCTGAAGGATACCATACTTGATTTAGTCTGGAGAAGAGAAAGTTAAGGGGCTATATGATAGCCCTGTTTAAATATTTGAAGGGATGTCATATTGAGGAGGGAGCAAGCTTGTTTTTTGCTGCTCCAGAGACTAGGACCCGGAACAATGGATGAAAGCTACAGCAAAAGAGATTCCATCTTACCAGTAGGAAGAATTTCCTGACAGTAAGGGCTGTTCAACAGTTGAACAATCTCCCTCAGAGTGTAGTGGAGTCTCCTTCCTTGGAGGTCTTTAAGCAGAGGCTAGATGGCCATCTATTGGGGATGCTTTGATTGGATTTCCTGCATGGCAGGGGGTTGGACTGGATGGTCCTTGTGGTCTCTTCCAACTCTATGATTCTAAGGCACTGAGAGGTCCAGTAGGATCAATGGGGAAACACATGTACTGTTCAGTCCCTTGTGTTGGTAATCCACCAAGACAACCAAACAGCCCCATAATCAGGCCTGAAACCAGACTGAAACAGATCTGAATAATCCATTTCATTCAGAAACCTCTAGAGCTGAAAGGCCACTACACACCCCAATACCTTGTTCAAAAATAGGCTGAACAGTGACTGATAATTATCCATTACAGAGGGATTCAGGAATGGCTTCTTCATCAAAGGCCTGACAACTGCCTCCCTTCAGAAAAGTTGGAACCCTGCCTTGTTGTAAGGTGGCAATGACTGCCCACTTCACCCATTCAGCCAGTCCTCCTCTAGCCTGTTTAATAAGCCAGGAAGAGCAAGGATCTATAATTACTATCATTATTATTGTTTATTTATATAGCACCATAAATCTACATTATGCTTTGCAGATACCATAACCTGCCTGTGGCATGCAATCCAAAAAGTCAGAGGAAATATACCGTAATTAGACTATTCCATTAAAATACAACCATTACCCTCTGAAACTATAAAACAGGTAATACATCAACAATCTAGATTATCAAACAATATCAAACTACAATATCTAGTACACATGTGATGACTCTCACCTCTCCAAGAATCCTGTCAACAGGCTGCACAAATTTTAAAAGTATCCAGTCACACTGGACAAGCTGGGGCCAGGGTTACATCCACTGGATCTGTATCGACTATAGCATATAAACTGGAGAAGAATGGAAGGATTGATGATCAATCATTGTTCTTCATATGGGTGTTCTGTACAATTAAAATTCCTGAGTTCTGCTTGTAGTAAGGAATGATGGTATTGGAATAGGAGGCATTAACTCTGTCCACATATCTAATGGAACAAATATAATTCTACATAGATGAGGCAATAAAGAGTCAGCACTCTCAAAACTCCAAAGCATTCTAGAAGGCCCAGCCTACAGCTCCCACTGTACAGGCATATTTCCAGGTAAGATTGCATAGAACAGTGGCAGCGAACCTTTTAGGGACCGAATGGCCAAACTCAAAGGCATTCCAGCACTGCGTCTTACCCAGTACCAGGGGTTAAATCTCTGGTGGGGGGGGGGTCAGGACTTCCAGGGGGTGGGACTTCTGCCCTATGGGGCAGGACTTCTACGGTGGGACTTTCCCGGGGACAGCTAAAGGCCTGGGAGGGCAAAGGAAACAGGAACAGCTGTGCATCTGTTCCTCCTCTTCCCCCCACCCTCCCCAGGGTTTCAGCTGCCTTTCCAGAGACAGCTAAAGGCCCGGGAGGGTGGGGGAAGAGGAGGAACAGGCACATGCCTGTCTCTCCACATGCCCTCCAAAATGGCTTCGCTTGCCAGAAAGGGCATGCGTGCCATAGGTTCGTCACCATGGGCATAGATCCTATGGCAAAAAAAGTCATGTCTTGCACAGTGGAACCTTGTTGACTTGTACTTGCTTACTTTTGGTGACCAGCCATCACCAACATTTTAAGCATTCCCACATGGGACCATGAGGTGGCAAACTTCTCCAAATCTTGCACACGCGTATTAGTACTGTGCAGTGCATCACTTTAGAAGCAGAACAAATGATATATGATAAATAAGTTCCTGGTGTGGTGATTCCTGCTGTTGGGGGGTTGAAAACAAAAGTTGAAATCAAAATGGGAACATTTTATAGTGTCCCTCCCTTTGCAACACCATGATGGCATACAAAATGTAATTTAAAATTCCTATGTAATGAGCAACAAAGACAATAAAACAACAACAGAAAATAGGTGACTGCTATAGTGCTGTTCTCCCCTCCAGGCAGAAATTGTCAGGTTCTTAAAGCAAGACTCCTGCTATGCCATGATTCTACAAGCCCAGAAAAAGGGCAAATTATACCTTCTCAAGAATCTGGTTCTGATGTTTCTGCTTAAGAAATGCTTGATGAAATAAATGTAAGAAAGTGAAAAGAGATGCTATTTGATATTTCTAGTGATCAGGAAGTGGATTTAAAATGCCCTGTGAAACTCCTTCTTCCTTCATGAGTAGTGGAAACAGAATAAATTATTCAAACGGATAATGAAACTGTTCCCATTAATTTCATTTGATACATTCACCACAGTTAGAGAATTCACATCATTCTCCTCTCAAAATCACTTGATTGGGTTCTTGGATCTCTATGTGATCGCTATATGGAAAGTGGATGTGTTGCTCAGAGGATTCACTATAGTGAGCATGACCAGACTTTCCATCAAAACCTAACAGGAACTTCAGACAGAGTCATAAAAAAAGAATGAACAAGCAACAGTTTATTAATACACAATTAGATCATACATTAACCCCTGAACTATTTAATTGTTCACAACTCCCTGAAACCATATTCCATTCTTCTCCCTGGCTGACTGTCCTTCCTCTATTACAGCTTTTCCCTGCCTGCATAGTGCAAGACAGGTCAACTCTTTAGTTGCAGAAAAATCTCTATTTCTTAAATCTAGTTTCATTCTTCTAAAAAGCATTCCATCTGACATAAGAATTGCCCTTTTTGTAGGCAAATTTGCTGTATCTGTGCTGGTTTTGTCTCCTTTTTAAATACATATCCCACGGTTCAGAGCACATACTGAATCTGCAGTAATAAATTGAGATGCAGCCAATAGTTACGCCTTCAAGGTAAACAGAAGTTCTGATGTCAACATGCATTCATGCATGGTAAGATAATAGGTGAAGAGTTTCTGAGAGTGTAAAGCTGAGAGATAAAACAAAATGGTAATCTATAAAACCTAGTTCTCACTTGAGTGATAAACCCGTATCTCTGCCACTTCAGATGGCACATGTGGATGTCCATGGTGAAATGCTCCTCTGCCTGCCCCCATTTGTCCTGACACATATTGAACTGTCATGTTTCACGGAACCCTCCTCTGTGACAAACTGTTTTCTATACAGCTCATGATGATATAGGTCTTCAATTTAATACCCCCATCCCCCAATGGTTAATTTAAAGTGATAAAGCCTCAACTCAACTTCATTACGTCAATTAAAAAAATAATCCAAACAGGCCATCATACTGAACTGGACAGACAGATACAGTTATCACTGAAAACAGCCATTTAAAAAGGAAGTATTTTTTATTAACATACCATGTAACAGACCAACAAAAAGAAAATTAAAAAAAAAAACACACACACAAATCATACATCTCCCCCTCCCTTTTACACAAAATGCATATTACAAATCTAATCCACCTCACCCCTACAAAACTACCACCCAACTACAAAACGTAAATTGACAGACCTAAGAAACAACAGCTTCGACTTTTATCGTGTATGAGGCAAAAAATGCCAGATCTCCAAGCTAGGTTTAGGAAAGGAAGAGGCACTAGGGATCAACTTATGAATATACATTTAATAATGGAGTGCACCAAAGAAAATCAGCCTGTGTTTTATTTATTATAGCAAAGCCTTTGATTGTATAGATGGATCACTCTTAAAGAAATGGGTGTGCCACAATATTTGATAGCCCTGGTGCAAAAACCTGTACTCAGGACAAGAGGCTACTGTCATGACCATTTTGTAAAGCAAGATTAGACTCAGAGGAGGGAGGCTTGAAAATTGGAGGAAGGAACATCAGCAATTTAAGATATGCAGTTAATAGCATATTACTAGCAGAAAATAGCAAAGATTTGGAAATTATTACTGAAGAAGTGCCTTTTCAAGGAAGTAAGTGCAAAGGCAGGTTTACAGTGGAACAGTAAAAAAAACAAAACTAATAACTACAGATGATTTATATAACTTTAAAGCCGGTGGTGCAGACATAGAAATAGTTCAAGATTGTCCATCCATGGATTCAGTTATTAATCAGAATTGACACTGAAGCCAAGAAATCAGAAGAAAAGCAGGACTTGTAAAGGCAGCTATAAAGGAACTATACAAGATCCTGAAGTGTAAAAAATAGTGTTGAATACCAAAGTTAGGATTCTTCGTGCCATTGCATTCCCATTTCTATCAATAATATGGACAGTGAGGAAAGCTGGCAGAAAGAATCATAGAGTTAGAAGAGACTACAAGGGTCATCCAAAGAAAATAAACTGATTTGAGATGTGGTACTGGAGAAGAGTTCTATGGATGCCACAGACTGCTAAAAAGACCAATAAATGGCTCCTAGAGCAAAAGAAGCCTGAACTCTACCTAGAAGCCAAGATGATTAAACTGAGACTGTAGTACTTTGGACATACAGTATCATGTGAAGACAAAGCTTACTAGAAAAGATAATAATGCTTGATAAAGCAGAAGGCTGTAGGAAAAGATGAAGATGGCATTCCAGATGGATAGACTCAATCAAGGATGCCACAGTCCTAAATCTGCAAGAGCTGAGTGGAGCTGTTGATGATAGGATGATTTGGAGGTGTCTCATTCATAGGGTCCCTATACATCAAAGTTGATGTGAGGGCAGTTGATAACAACCAAACCAAAACCAAACATCTGAAGAGCCATATGATTTCCCCCTCTAATGTAAAAGTTCTGAAGTTCAGCCATCATCTCCACTTTTAAAAAATTATGGATACGTTAGGAAAATGTTTTTATTATAATCCTTGAGAGTTTATATGCCCGCTAGGGGAAAAAAAGTTTCCAGGCCTTAGCTTTGACATGAAGTGTCTGGAGTATAGCCTTTATGGTTGTGTAGGGAAGGGAAAAAACATGCCAGGGTGAAAAGCCACCATGAAGAGATCAAGTTTACATGCTTGAGAGCTTTTGCACTTTGGTCTGCTAATCCAGGCTCTTTCCATGATAGGCCAGATCCCATTCTCTGTCCTTATCAAGTACAACTAGTCTCCACCCCACCCTGAACTTGCAGATATCAGAACTGTGCTCCCACGTTTTTTTCGCCTACCACCTGAATTTGAGAGACTGAACCTCAAAAGACTTGTCAGTGCTGGTACTGCCTGGATCAGGGATGGGGACACAGTGGCCCTGAAGATTGCCTGCAGAGTCCAAAGACCCATGAACACGCCCACCCCCCAATATAATTTTTTTCTGGATGGTTTTGAGGTTATTCTTTTGTCCTCAAACAGCCTGAAATGCCACCAAGTCCCTTGCAAAGGCAGTGGTTTACCTTGCCAAACTTTCCCAAACTCTCATTCTCCCAAATGCCCCCAATGAGTTGAAATGAGTATTTGAATGCACTGGTATAGGAGTGAAAATTATCTTCCAGACAGCTGCCCAATCTTGTCCTAGATAGATCTCCAGCCTGATTCATATGAGATTTTTATATCTGTCTCATAAAAGACACCTTCATATGCATTCATGTAATACAAGTTTTAATGATCTTACAACCTCTGCCATCAGATTTGGTAAAGTCTTAAGTATCAGACAACCAAACACATAGCAAAAGAATGAAGTCTCACTTTCTCCAGCCAGTTTAAAATCTGCTGTAACAATATGTGGCCATTTACTTCAAAATTTATTACAGAATACATGCATTTCCCCCCCTTAATTGCCAGAGGCTCTACTGGCACATTAAAATTGTGTAGCAGATCTTTTATTGCCCTCTCTTGGGATGGTAAAATTGCTGTTTCCCACCCTCTACTGAAAAGGAGAATACTAGGCTCACGTCTTGTGAACAGTGGTTTTTTTTGGGGGGGGGGGCAGGATGGGGATTTGAAGACACAAAGACCTTAACTGTTTTTGCTTACTCTCCAACCCACTCGTACTATCAGCTAATATATTGTTTTGCTGCTGTGACTGCCTTGCATGTTTTATGTGGCTCACATACTCTTAAATATTGTATCTTGGGAAAAGCATCATGCCAGATGGCATTAGGAGATGGTGGAAATCATGGCTGCTCTGAAGCTTGGAATTTTTTTTTAAAAAAAATATTTTGTTACAGTTATAAAACTAAGGTTCGGGAAAAGATTTAGTTACAGTGTGCCCTTGCCTTACGCAGGGGATCCATTCTGGAGCCTCCCCCCCCCCCCACATAAGGCAAACAGCATGTATGCTCGAGCCTCATTGGATATTATGGGGCTTGTGCATGATGCACAGGGCGGTGTGTGCAACACGGGTGCATGCACCATTGTTTCTTCTGTTGCACAGCTTTCAGAGTAAGCTGAAAGCCATGTAAAAGGTGCCCACGTATGACATAGGTGCACTGTACATTGTGGTTACAAGCTCTTTAATTCTGTCACATTGCTTGAAAGAAGCTCAGTGTTACTTTTAGGCACTTCTGAAAAAACCATCTGGATGCTGCAAGCAAGTAGAAAACACACTTTCTACCCATTTGCTTTTTTGTTGTTTCAACATCCACAACAGAGCATGAGGCAACAATGCAAGCCAACCTGTGAACTCATGATGTCACCCCCATTGACATCCTCCCATACCACACAATAATAATGTTTTTGTACTAATGTTACTCTTTAGGAGTGCAGGTGGTATGGACATACCAAGTGATACCTTAAGGAGGGCTAATACCACTGCTCCCCAAATGTCTGTCTTTTGGAAGAAATGGGTTGTGATATTTGCCTGCATCACTTTAAAATCATGGAGCTCCATGGAAGAGAAGGTGTGAGTGTGGTGAGGCCCAGTGGACAGAGAAAAGAGAGGGGTTTTTTTCTTACTCCTTTTAGATTTTCTTTAAAAACATCAAATCGTACCAAATTTTCATTTTAATTATATGAAACTACATAAATGTAATACATTTAGGCTATGTTTATGATATTGTAATTTAAAGGTATAATTTTAATCTTGTTCATTATGTATGTCACAACTATTGCCATTACATTCAGTGATATGTGGAAATTAAAATTTATGAGTAACATTAGTACAAAAACATTATTAGTGTGTTGTATGGGAGGAGGTCAATGGGGGTGACACCATGAGTTACTGCACCTAGTGTCGCCACTGAACCATGGGATATTCCTCCTCCGTCACCCCTCCTCATAGCTATAAGAATAATTTTAAAGTTACAGTTACACCATGATAAACATTATCCTCTCTTCCGTTACCATTGCAGTGTGTAGTGTTATACATTAATTATTGGAGGGAGGAAGGAATTAAAAGTTACTTGTCATGTATAACCGACTACTTCCATGCTCTGGACTAGTAGTGAACATAATATTTGGCAATATTTGAAAAATGGTTGAAAACCATGCTTCTTGAGCTTCAGGGAAACCTGACATGAAGAATCCTGGACTGATTGGCGTTTTTGCACTGATTCTATACAAACTTTGTGCACAGTTTTCTTGCGCAAAAAAGAAAAGGAAAAAAGAAGAAGAAATTGTTTTCTGCACAAAAATTGCCACTTGTGAATTTTGCACAGAATAAGCCCCAAATTGTAAAGTCGAAGGCTTTCATGGCTGGCATCCATAGTTTTTTATTGGTTTTTGGGGCTATGTGGCCATATTCTAGAAGAGTTTATTCCTGATGTTATGCCAACCCCAGATGCTGGTGAAACATCAAGAAGAAACTCTTCTAGAACATGGCCACACAGCCCGAAAAACCCACAAAAAACTAAGTCCCAAATTGTGAAGAGTCTTTAAAAACTACATGGTGCTCAAGGACTTCCTTGTGGTAGGAAGAAAATGGCTAAAATAACTCATTGCTTCCTTTGAGAACAACATTATCAAAGAATTACATCCCTCTTCTGTATGGTGCAGCAAGCTCAAAGGTGCTGTGAATTGTAATGTTTTCTACCTTTACTCAGATTTTTGGAAGGGCACCTTACATATTTCTGTTGATTTTTTATTAAAACTATTAACCTACTTTATATAGCCCTCTTGAGGAAGATGTCTCATTGGTTTGGTGAGATTCTGAGCAGTAATTTGAACATTTTTAAAAAAGATATCCTATCCCACTAAAGCCTATGACAACAACTGCTAATCAAGTAATATTTTGCATGTTCCATTTCATTTCGGGCAACAACTCCCAGAATCCTTTAGCCAATGGGGCCATGCTGCTTTCCAAGGATTGGTCGGTATTTCCTGTTTGACTATGCATATTTTAGTAAGAATCTGGGATGAAAAATATTACCTTAGGTTTTACAACATCAGAATACACCCTTTTTTAAAGATAGTAGTTTACAGTATTTACTTATATAATATAGCCAGAAACATGCAGTTAATCAGCCAATAACCAGAAATAATGCTTCTATGGGACAAGCTGTATCAGATTGTGAAAAAGCTGCAGTTAGGTAGCACAACACATGTTTTGCACATAAAAGATCCCATATTCATTCCTTGGCATTTCCACAGAAGACTAAGAAAAGCTCATGCTCCAAACTGCTGGGGACTGAATGCCAATCTGCATAAACAGAAGTGGAGTAGAGGGATCAATAGTCTGATTGACTGTATGGTTGCATCCTAGGTTCCTGTCATTATTCCTACCCTTAACTTTTTCAACTGTTTCTATCCACTCTCCCTTCCCTGTTTGCCATGTTGTTGTTGTTCTTGTTGTTGTGTGCACCTTCAAGACATTTTCAAATTATGGCGACCTTAAGGGAAACCTATCATGGGGTTTTCTTGGCAAACTTTGTTCAAAGGAAGTTTGTCATTGCCTTCCCCTGAGGTTGAGAGCATATAATTTGCCCGAGCTCACCCAGCGGGTTTCAGGGCCAAGCTGAGAATCAAACCCTGGTCTCCAGAGTCATAATCCAACACTCAAACTCCTACACCATTCTGGCTCCTCTAAATGTTTATGCTGGTTTGCTAATTCCTTCTCACTTGTTACAGGACTTTATCATATCAGCCTGCTCTCCCACCACAATTGCACTAGTTCAAGAATGGAAGCAACTGGTTTGGCATCATTTCTTACCACACTCTTCCCCATGCTAGTGCTTTGGCAATCCATTGTCACATAACCTGCATTCTACACTGCCAAATGCCTCCTTCTGGCAAGAAGGGAGGGAATGAGCAATTGTGGCTGCCAACCACCTCCTGAAGCCACTTGCTATGTGAATGTGCACACTGCAGCTGGCTTCAGGAGGCAGTTGGCAATTGCAACCACTCATCCTCCTGAAGTATAGGGTAGCTGTGTGCGTATTCACACTACAGCCCTGTGCAAGTGATTGCAGTCAGCAACTGCCCCCTGAAGCTTGAAATGTGCACACAACAACCAGCTACAATTACTGAGAGCAGGGAAGAGAGGGGGAGAGGGGCAACAATACACCCACTCACATCATATGACTGCCTGAGAAGTAAAACAGCAGTGAAAGAGATCAATTGCATGAAGGAAGTAATGAAATAGCAGTAAGACTGAGAGCCTATTGACGGACTTTGCCCATTAATAAAAAGGTGCACTATAGTAAGGAATACAATGCAAGGCAGCAGCAGGGCAGGCACAAAGTTGATTGATAAGTATCAGCCAAAGACACTTTTATCCTGTTAAAATTCTGCTTTATAACCTCACATGATAAAGTCCACAATCTACTTGTCATACCTGTGTGAGAAATCATTCCACTCTTAAACTGAATGAATTAAACATGCAAAGAAGGGATAGCTCTAGCCCTCACTATACCTCACCATTTCCGTTGCCCTCTGGGGAGACTTTCTGAATGGGATGAGCCTCCTCTCTTGGTGGAGGCTCCAAACATAAACTGGAATCATAGAAAAAGAAGGTTGTTCCTTCGAGAAAGTCACCCTGCTGGCCCAGAGGCAGTGGCAACAGATGGTTTTTATGTCAGTAAGGCAATGGAGCTGATTCAGGTTTTACAATGAGTTTGTTTGGAAATAAATGCTATTTTTAATTACCAATTTTATTGGTAACTCATTATTACAGAGAGGAAAAATAAACACAAACAACAACAATCAAATAAAATGCAACAAAGGAGCAAACACATGCACAAAAATGTCCAAATATACTAAAAAATGTCTAATGTCCCATATATCCCATACCCAACCTCTGCCTCACCCTTCAACCCTTGTTGACTTCCTGCTCTTCTTTGAATTTTACATTGAATTTTATAGAAGCCATCCAGGTTGCATAACCCTATTGCCGAAACAGGTTCAGCATCTTGATTCACTCCTTTACACTTGGACTAAAACCCGGAGCAGAGACACTGCTCCCCTAGAGGACAAAATGGAGGCAAGGCAAACAAACACTTAATCAGTTTTAGAACACCTGAATAAGGCTCAGGTCAAATTAAATCTGATTAGTCCTTAACCCCCATTAGAGACACTTTCCCTGCCATTCTCTAGCTGGAAACCAGAAACAGGTTGCCTTGGACTTCATGGGTTTTCACATAAACACAGCAAGAAAAGCAGTTGCTAGCAAGCCCCTCTGTTCACCTTGCAGCTTTCAGCCATCAACTGACAAAGTTAGGTTCCACCTGAATAATGCAGAATGCATTCACATTTTAAGCTCCTTCTTTTGACAAAGAATCTTCTTTAATGGCTGCAATTACAGGTCAAAATGGGAAGAATTGTTCTGACTTGAGAAGCCCTTCAAATATTTATACTTCATTTATCTGAACAGCTAGGGTGCTTCATATTTCGCTTACTGGCACAGGGAAAGTCTGTGGTGAAAAACTCTTCCCTGAGAGAGATCCTGCACTTTCACAATCTCAGAAGCACCAAAGACTGAATGTAGGGAGGTGAGGTGTGTGTGTGTGTGTGTGTGTGCGTGCATGCGCCAAATAGTGCTTGCTTTCGACTGTTAATGGAGGTTCACTATGGACTGTTTACATGTGCATGCATGTGTTGCTTGCAAAGTGAGCTGAGAATGGGGAAAGATGTCAAGCCTCCATATTTGGCTTGGCACTTTTCTACCCTCTCAGCTTGCTTTGTAAGCAGTGTGCACATGTGCATGTGAACAGTCCAAAATGTACCTCCACGGGAAAAAGAAATGACACAAGCTTGCTCTTTCAACCCTTGCAAATTACACTAACAAATTCCATTAATTTAAAGAGGGGTCCATTCTTTCCATAGGCAAGCCTTGGGACCAAAGGAGACTGCTCCCAAGTAAGCCTTACAGGCAACAAGAACTGATGAAAGAGCAAGACCCCTCATCAAATTAATGGAACATGTCTGTAATTTCCAAGCATCAAAAAAAGAGGTTTCAAAAAGCAAGAGCTTCCTGTAATGACTTGCTGAGATTTAAGACTTTTTAACACTAAATTATTATAGTGCTATGATTCTACTTGAACTGCCTAGAGATTCTCGCAGGGAACCCTGGTGTCTGTAGATGCATGAGAGGCATGTAGAATTCCAAGTCTAAGAGCTCCTCCAGTTTTTCTCATCAAACCACAAAACCCAGAATTCCATAGGACATTGCCATGCCAACTGAAGTGGCATCATTTTGCTATAATTGTATTTTATATGAACAAAGGACCACTGTGAACCATGACAGGAGTGTTGCTGTTTCTAAAATAAATAAAAGATACTGTGGAAAATGTAAGTGCACTGTACAACTGGAAGTTAGAAAACCCCAAACTCAGCCTATTAAAAATGCATTGTATGTTTCTATGTTTGTTCAAGATAGTCATGACTGAACTGTAAAAGAGCAGAGCTGAGTGAAGTTATTTTTAAAAACTCGTAATAATGATAGTTATGTTGCCAAGAGAAGGAAACAATACTCATTTGTATATATTGAGACTGATGGAAAGATATTTGTGGCTCTTCATGCATACTTTGGCTGTTTAAATTTTTCATACAATTAAATGAGGGTACTGGTGCATGAAAAAGGCAGAAACCAGAAGCTGATTCATAAGAGCTGTTTTGAAAGGGGGTTGATTCTCTCAATAAAAATGGTTATGAAGCAAAGCAACTTCATGGAAAGAAACCATTCATGAGCATAAACAAACAACACATTGGGCCCGTACAGACAGGACAAAATAAAGCTGCTTCAGGTCACTATGGAGGTATGCTGTTTAAATGATGCATGCGTCCTTAGGACTGGAGCGTGGCTTTGGTGTGGCTTCTGGCATCTTAGGATGCATGCATCATTTAAACAGCATACCTCCAAACTGACCCGAAGCAGCTTTATTTTGGCCTGTCTGTATGGGGCCATAGTTAACATTCCTGAGTAAGAACATGGGGCCCTCGTCCAGATTTGGACCATTGTGTATAAGAAGGGAAGGTTTATGTAGGCCCGAAACACACTGCAGAAATAATCCAGTTTGAGACCTCTTTAACTGCCCTTGTCTCAATGCTAAGGGATTCTGGGAATTGTAGTTTTGTGAGACATTTAGCCTTCTCTGTCAGAGAGCTCTGGGGCCACAATAAACTACAATCCTCAGGATTTCCTAGCACTGAGTCAGGACAGTTAAAGCAGTCTCAAATTGGATTATGTCTGCGGTGTGTTTTGTACCATAGTCCCTCAATCTGTTTCCTTCCCATTAACTGTTGATAAAAATGAGGATTTAAAAAAAAATCCCAAGTGGGGCAGCAATTGGTGGAGGAATCAGCTGGGGGATGAACTTTAAAATTCCCCCACCCCCAATAGAGCATACTGATCCAGATCTGGATCATAAACCTCAGCATTTCACAGATCAAAACTGGGACACATGTGGCCATGCAACATCAGATAGTGGTCAAAATTGAGAGACTTCAGCAGTTTGCTTTTGTTTGAGTCTACAGGGAAGGACAAGAGTCTGCCTCTTTCTCTTCTCTCCCTCTTGCTTAGTTAATAAAAGGCAACTACATTTGTACTTTGAATTTAGGACTTTACTGCACGAGAAAAGAAAAATGGAACAGATCAGGAGAATAGTGGCTTTCTCTGTGCTACTCCTCATGACATTGTAGCACCTCCATTCATTTCCCAAGCAAAGATGGTCATCTAAGGGGTGAAGCAGATGGGCAGAAAGGAGTGACCAGCCCAATCGACCCAGTGCCACAGCAAATACACATCACATCCCTGAGGGTAATCCCTGCCGTGGTCCCAAAAGGCACGGAAAAGATCCACTCTCTAGGATCAGTTTTGGGTTAATTTAAGAGACCCTGGCATGGCCCCAGGATGGCTTCTGGGTGCTCCAGAGAAATGCATAGTGTAAACGCTGCACCATCAGAGTGGCCAGAAGCCACCCTTATCCACCTATCTGTTTCAGGCCAAACTGTGCCTTTTGCTGAATGGGAAAAATGGATTACGCAAAATGGACACTTTGACAACCATCTCCCCTTGGGAAGAGAATGGAAATGCTATGATGGCACGTGGAGTGGCATGGAGAAAGCCACTACTCTCCCAATCCATTTTACCTTTCTTTTCTCATTTAGTGTAGATATCACACTACACTGTTATAGCACTATTATTCCACTTAAATCCTTGCAGTTTAGGGAGGGCATTTCAACTTTTCAGATTGCTCTTAAGTCTCGCTAAACTACAAACCTTACAATTCTACAGGATGCAGCCACAGCAGTTAAAGTAGAATAACAGTGCAGTGTCAGTTTGTCCTGACTTTGTAACAGTTAAAGTCAGCTGAGGAAAAAGGAGGAAGTGGGATAAGGAGAGAGAAAACCAGGACATTTAAAAAAGCAACCAAAAACATAGGACAATAGAGGATTAATCACCAACTGTCTCTACCAGATTGGGACAGTTGGAGTCTCTGCTGGATTAGGGCACTATATACAGTATATACTCAACCATAAGTCAACTGCATGTTTAAATCGAGGGTAGGTTTTGGGGCCACAATTATGGATTTTGATATGACCCATGTATAAGTACAGGTTTAACTTAAAGGGGTATGGCAAAGGATCTAAAGGATGAAGCAAGGAAAACAATGCCAAACAACTTACAAAATTCCTTCATGCACAACTGTTTCTGCTCATACCTAAAGGATGCATGAGAGAATGGGGGGGGGGTGTCAGTACTTCCAGGAGAAATTATGCTCTTGCTTTTCACAATGGAATGGTTCCTTTTAAAATAAGAATTAAAGTGCAGTACTTACATTTACCCGTGGATAAGTCGACTCAGGTTTTGGGAGTCAATTTTTTGACTAAAATTTCTAGACTTATACATGAATACATACAATATCCACATGAGAGTAGAAAATCAAATGATCCAAAAGAGCCCACAACATATTTATAGAAGCATGTAGTTTAGCCCTTTCCCCCCACCCAATGGTGGTGCTCCTTCAGCTGTGAAACACTGAGTGATTAAAGCATTATTAGGCATAGCAGAAGTTATGAAAAACAAAGATGTTTATGTGCAGAGAGGGTAGGGAGGGGAACCCCGAGGTTTACAAAGTAACCTGCAATTGAAAAGAAGCGGCACTGGCTGCTGTATGTTGTGGTGCAGAAAGCTTTTCTAATGATAGCAATTAGGTACTGAGGCTGTGAAGCATTGCTAAACGCATTCAGGAAGCACACACATTGCATTTGGGTGGAAAATTAATGAGCTGCTATTCACGAGCAAGGGGGAAAAGCATTAGGGAGCTGAATTAAAAGATAAAGTGGTGAGCAGCTTCAACTGGGTCCTGGCTGCACTCACATCTCCTTTAATTAGAAACAGGCAGCCATATGAGAAATGCAGCAGCACCTTATAAGCCTCAGCTTTAATAACTGGAGTCTAGCTGAAAAGAAGCCTGACAGGGCATGCTTGCAAGGCAGTCAGGCTCCAAATTACAACCACTTACCATTTCGTAGCCTTCAGATATCTGTGGGTTCTGCTTCAGTGTTATGGATAGCATTGACCTGAAGCCAGTAATTACCTTCGTCTTCATCCTCATCTTTGCAGTCTTCTTCTTCAATAAATAAATAAATATCCCACAACAGAAAAAACTTTAAAAACCTAGAAGATTAGAAAATAACAATTTGATCAAGAAGTCCAAGAGGCACATAGAATGGCAAATAAATCAACAGCTGTTTGGCAGCTCAGGTGATTTCTAAGGTTCAGAAAGCAGGCAGGTGAAACCTCATCTCCCCTCACTTTAGCAGCTGCTTGATCCAGCCTTGGGTTAGTGGTAGCTCACAGGCAGCTGAAATCAAAATGGTCATCTTTGGGGTTAAAAAGTCCCATGTTGCTGCAATGGGTGATGGAGGGAGATCAACAAGAATCATTGCTCTTTGTCCTGTTTTGTCTTTTAAACAAGCACAAAGATTCAGCACAGAATATCCATGATAGTACGAGAGACAGAGCCAAACAAATCACACCTGTTCAGCACTTAAAAGGACAATGCAATTGGCTGTATGACTTAAGCAAAGTACCTCAGAGAAGTATTTTTCAGTTGCTGTTAGATTCTGAGCCATTATTTTGTTTCTATGGTCTAACTAGCAGGATGTGCCTTATTTGAATCAATTCATCCTCATCTACCATTGGTTTTGTTGGTTACAAGCCCCTGGCCTTGAGAAGCACAACTTCTCAACTATCATAAGACTGCCAAGCTTAAGTAACTGAGCCAAGCATTGGGAGTGATGGCGGTAATGATAACTAGTTACCACTATATGGTTCATTCCACTAATTTTTCATCATTTAATGGGTGGGAAAACACAACCACTAAGCCCCTCTACCATACATAGAATTTGCTGTTGTCCATAATTCAAAACACAGCAAGCTAGCCCTCCTGCTGTCGACATTCAAAGCCCTCCATGGACTGGCCCCTCCTTACTTATCAGACCTTCTTTCTCTTCACCTTCCCACCAGGGCCCTCCGTTCTGGTAGTCAAGGGTTCCTGTCTCAGCCCAGGATTTCCTCTGCCCCATCCCGGATTCGCCCCTTTTCACTTGCTGCCCCTCACTCCTGGAACCTTCTTCCTCCACAAGCAAGAGCCATCACTTCTTTAACCAGCTTCAAAACGGAGCTGAAAACCATCCTATTCAGAGAAGCTTTCCCAGGCATCGCATAATTGTCGCTTACTATCTGATGTTCTGTTGTTGGCTGTTTATCGATCCATTTCCTGTATTCCTATGTACTGTATATGTATTATCCTACTTGTGATTATGTATTTTCTCTGGATAATGATTAACCATCCATTATGAAGCCTTGCCCTCCCTCCAGTCCATCTGCCTTGGTCCAGACCTCGGAGGTTGAGAGGAACTGCTGGACCTCTTACCCTTTCCCTCCACCACTCCCTTCTCCTTCTGTGTCATGTCTTTTTAGATTGTAAGCCTGAGGGCAGGGAACCGTCTAACTAAAAAGATTGCATGTACAGCGCTGTGTAAATTTACAGCGCTTCATAAATAAAGGTTAATAATAATAATAATAACAGTGGGCCTTGATGACAGATCACCTATCATGTATGTTTGTGATGTGGGAAAAATTCCTTCTAGACTCAAATGGGGGTAGATATTACCACTAAATTCTTTCCTTTAACAGACATACCTTTATGGGAATACTGTTGACACAGTCAGTTTCATTTTGTGATATTTTGGTCCTTCTAAATATTTTATTAATGGCATGTTTTGACTTTGCCAGTCTCTCTTCAGGTCTTTTGCCATATAAGGATTGGCACATCTCCGTTCCCTCTTTCTTCCCTTCTTTTTTTGTTCCCCTTTGAGATCCTCAGCTTCCAAAAAGTCCATATCTGGCCATTTGTTGACCTGTAGCACTTGAAGTAATGGACATTCACATAAACAGTGTAGCGAGTTTTGTGTATGTATTACCATCTTGTTTGAAATTTGTTGGACTTCTAACCCCAATTTTGTTTTATTTTAAATAGGGGATTTAACAAGCATTACTTCATCCCATTTGGACACTTGACTCTCTGGACATCTTAACAGGAACTTTACTAAGAGGATGTTGAACAAGTAAGGTTTTGAAATTTGTCTACTGATAATTTTATCTCAGCTTGCAAGTACTTGATGTTAAAAGAAGTCTTGTGCACCATCAACAGCTATTCCAGGACAAAAAAAAGTGGGGAGTTGCAGTTTATATCAGAGCACAGAGCTGGATTTTTATTATTCTGCCATTTATTTATATCAGTTACATTAGGAGCATGGCATCTATAACTGGGTTAAAGCTGCAGAAACTGCTCTTTCATAAGAAAGCATTAGGTGCTAAAGGCTGTACTTGGGCCATATTCAAAGTTAAAACAGCATCCTTCATTCAGTATTTGTGGAAGGATTCCTTCAGCTCTCAAGCTAGAGTGATGAACAGCAAGCTATGGTCAAAGAAATTCTTTGTCTGACTATGTTGTTTTCTTATTAATAATAATAATAATTTTTATTTATAAACCGCTATTCCGTGTTGATCATAGCGGTATACAGGTAAAAATTGCAATATCAAATACAAAATACAGGATAAAAATTGCAATACATAAATAAAACTTCAATAAAAACATTTCAAAATACAGATTAAAACCATACATTAAATCCAGGTAAGCTTAATGTGCTCAATAATGCTGTACATTAGGGGGAGTCATATATCATCAAGGAGCATCGGGGAAGGCTTGCCGAAACAGGAAGGTCTTGAGTCTCTTTTTAAAGAGATCCAGGGAGGTGGCGGAGTGGAGTTCCTCAGGAAGGGTGTTCCAGATCCCAGGGGCCAAGATAGAAAAGGCCCTTTGTGAGGTTGATACATATCTCGTTATCAGGATCCTCAACAGATTCTTCCCAGACGACCTGAGTCTGCGGGGCGGACTATATGGGGAGAGGCGGTCCTCCAAGTACCCTGGGCCCAAGCCATTTAGGGCTTTATAGGTTATAACCAACACCTTGTATTGTGCCCGGAAGCGAACAGGCAGCCAATGGAGATCATGCAGAATCGGTGTTATATGGTCGGCCCTGGGACATGCAGTGACCAACCTAACTGCCATATTCTGCACTAGCTGAAGCTTCCGGGTTTGGTACAGAGCATGTACCACTGTTTCAAGGTCCTCCCAGCCTAGGTAGGGTTGCAGCTGGTGTATCAGCCGAAGCTGGTAACAGGTGCTTCTGACCGTCGCATCCACCTGAGAAGTCAGCTGGATTGACGGGCCCAAAAGCACCCCCAAACTGCGAACTGAGTCCTTCAGGGGGAGTGTGACCCCATTCAGGACAGGTGGACAAATTTCACCACCCAGACCGGGTGAGCCTATCACTAGTACTTCCGTTTTCTCTGGATTCAAGCTGAGTTTGTTTTTCCTCATCCAGCCCATTACCGACTCCAAGCAGGCATTTAGAGGAGAGATGCCATCCCTAGTTACTGCATCAGTCGGGGACACAGAAAAGCATATTTGGGTGTCATCAGTGTACTGATAACACCGCGCCCCGTGTCTCCGGATGATCTCTCCCAGCGGTTTCATGTAAATGTTAAATAGCATGGGGGACAGAATAGCTCCTTGAGGGACACTAGATGTAAGCGCCCTCTTATCGGAGCAAACGTCCCCCAGCTGCACCATCTGGAATCTACCCAAGAGGTAGGAACGGAACCACTGGAGCGCAGTGCCCCCGATACCTAACTCCCTCAGGCGTTCCAGAAGGATACCATGGTCAAAGGTATTGAAAGCCACTGAGATGTCCAAGAGCACTAACAGGGACATGCTTCCTCTGTCCATGCCCAGACGGAGATTATCAACTAAGGCAACCATGGCAGTCTCAACTCCAAACGCCGGTTTGAAATGCGTTTAGAAAATCTGTTTCTTCCAAGATCCCTTGAAGCTGGAAAGCAACTGCTCGCTCGATCACCTTCCCTAAAAAAGGCAGCAGTGAAACAGGCCGATAATTATTCCGAATCAGGGAGTCCAGGGAGGGCTTTTTTAGTAGAGGTTTTACTACTGCTGATTTTAAGCTCGATGGAAAACGCCCTCCTCTTTTTCCCCCTTATTGCTACAAGGGGCAAAAAGAGCCTGATAAAGATTGTTTGAATTAGTAGTTAAGCTGATTTCCTCATTGGGCCCAAACAGACAGGCTAAAATAAAGCCACTTTGGGTCACTTTGGAGGTATGCTGTTTAAATGACACACGTATCTCAAGAGGCCAGAAGCTGCACCAAAGCTGCAGTCTAATCCTTAGGACTGGAACATGGTTTTGGTGCGGCTTCCGGCCTCTTTTAAACAGCATACCTCCAAAGTGACCCGAAACAGCTTTATTTTGGCCTGTCTGTTCAGGCCCATTGTTAGGCATCTAAATGTGCATAAAGCAGCATGTTCCATACTCTAAGAAATTATGGACACACTGTTCTGTGGAGTTTGGTGTATCTCTGGGACTGAAGGCAACTTGCAAAAGTTAAAACAGATAAGCAATTTTTTTTTACATTATATAAAAGTTAAAAGTAAAAATACATTTCTGCCAAAAAATAAAGTATCTAACATATCTATGATGATCTAATCCACTCGACCACATGCCCCATTTTTGTCATTTATTTATCATCTATAAAAATATTTCTATCAAATTAAAAGCATTTAAAAGGATAACCATTAAAAAGAAAGACAAATATAAACACATACTGAAAGGCTGTTCCCTCCTGGCAGTTAGTCCTCAAAGGCCCATTGAACCAAAATTTTCTTGCCTGTCTATGAAAAAATAGCAAGGCAGGCTTCAGTCTAATCTCTGCCAGAAGGGAGTTTCAGAGCTTGGGGACAGCCACTGGGAAGGCCCTCTTCCCTGTTACTATCAGTTGTACCTGTGAGGGTGATGGGACAGAGAAAAGGGCCTCCCCAGAAAAAATTGAGACATAGGGTGGCTTGTAGGGAGATACGGTCCCTCAGATAACTTCAGTTTACGGAAAGTACATGAATAATTTCTAGCATGTAAGTTAAATAAACCAGGATATGGGCCGATGCCAGAAAGAAATGGCGGCATGCACTTATTCTGTAAAGTAGCCCTCTGAATAAAGCTGGTGAAACATTTATCTCTATCATCCAAAGATGGCTGTAGGCCTGTCTGTGTATCTGCTTTCTATAAGAAAAGAAATGCATGCTCTGAATTGAGTAGCCTGGCTTGCAAAAGGAGGAATCATATGTCTTTCTGACAGTTTGTATCTCCTTCCTTGTGCTGTAACTGATTGGTACAGTGAGCCTAAACCTTAAAAGGCAGGCTCATTTCAGGATCAGAAAATGCACACCCTAGGTTATTACACTCTGTTGCAAATTGTGAAATCCTAACTTCTCAGAGTATTTAGACTGGAACTAAAAGGAGAAGCTGACATATGATAAAGGTTAGATAAACAAGATGCACCCTAGGAAAGAGCCCCAGATTGCAATATCTTTCTATTTTTAAACTTGTCAAAGTACAAGTTAATTTTTACATGGAGTCTTTCCTCCTTTTCAGTGGACCATGGGGAGGGGGTTCTACTAGCTCTATTACAAATGTCATAGCAGAGTCAGCCAAGGTTGTCTTTTTGAAATCCCACCATTATGGTATTTTTAGCAATGCTTACATTGATCAGCTCACCTTGCAGCTTCTCCTGTTGCACATAATTATCGCAGGGGCTATTAAGAGTCTATGTTATGATGAAGGAGCAAACAAAAATTTTATTTCGAGGAGATTTTAAGCATATAGATAGTTCTGAGGACCACCTCTGAAACCTAAGAATCATGGATCACTCATTCAGAGGGACAAGAATTCTCTCTTGCTTTCCTGGTAACTAAATTTAAGAGATAACCACACATGGCTTTTAAACCTGGGAGGAAAATGGCTTTGGAGATACTGATAGTATGACATTGCCTCCCACCCAAAGCTGCCTTGTCTCCCACCTTTCCCTTTTTAGAAAAGATAAGAAACATTTATTGTATGTGACCATAGGTCATCACCAAAAAGTGAAGGCATAATACCAAAACAATAAATAAATAAACCCAGATTAAATCTCCAAACCTTTTAAAATTTGAATAACACAGATATACCAGACATTATGGGAGTCCATAAATCACTCTGTGTCGTTTAAGGCTACAAGTTCCAGGCCTTTCTATTCTATCTTCTTGTTTGATTGACAATGACTGGCCCTTGTCTTAGGTATGGCCAGTAGAAAAGTTGCAGCTCTTCTAAATATAACAGGGTCATAGTGATTTATGTAATAAATGTTTTTTTTAACCAATAAAAATATTCAATAAATAAATAAATATAACAGGGTCATTATTGTAAATTAAAAATGTAGTCTTTCAACTTGCTGGCCAGAAATCTTTCATTTGTACAGGTCCTGAAAGGAATTTATTTCTAATTTCTGATAGTGGGGAAGATCTTCAATTTTGTTTTGACCACAGTGACAGAGTTGCAGTTGGTATGGGATTTTTGCAAACCTACTCTTTACTACTGCTGAAAGCATTCGTTGAAATCTGGCTAGTGTATATTCCCTCCTTAAGCAGTATTTGTCAATTTTAACCATGTAGTCCTCTGGGCCATGGTTTTTTTTTTTTTTTTTTTTACAATATACTATACCATGGTGCAATCTTGATGATGCCACATAATCATCTTGCAGACCAATGTCTAGCACCCAGAGTTTAAATTCCTTCTTTGCCTTTACTTTATCTTTTTGGTGAAAGAATGCCTCAGAGAACCCAAATTTGGTAAGAAGTTGGGGTATGCTATTCAACCACATTTCGTCTCTTAAGGGGGCAATGGTCAGTTTTTTTGTTGTAACAGAGTTTTACAAGTTGTCTTTCAGGGAGATCCTTCAATCTTGTCCAAAGGATGAAAATATATGAACAAATGATTGAGGACCAAGGATGAGGACCTCTCTCCAGCCTTAAGAACTGTGTGGGAGTCAGCTTTAGAACCCTGAGGATAGCTCATTGTTCTGTAAACATTCCAGATCATAAGCCTTCTGGAATCCCCATATTTCTGCTCCAAATAGTACCTGCAGTTGTAGTTTTTTTCTTGGCGAGTTGCAAAATTGGTAGTAGCTGTCTTTCAGATGAGGTGTATCAAAAATTAACAATGGCTCCAACAAGCTGTTCTGCCTTAATTTTGGCAGCATTGATATGTGGGTGCCAGGATCTGGAAGCAGCAGACAATATTCCTAAATAACAGTAGAATTTAACATGTTTATTTGATTTTTTCCAATATGCCAGATATCTTTCTTGGTTCGTTATCCGAATAATACTACTTTGGTTTTCTCATAGTTAATAGATAGTTTATTATCTTGGCAGTAGAGATTCAAGTTAACTAGGAGTCTCCTAAGACCAATTTGGGTATAGGAAAGAAGAACCATATTGTCTGCATACATAAGCAGAGATATCTTCCTACCACAAATGTTGGCTCAAGAGTAGGCTGAATCAGTTGCATCTTTCCTATTTGGCCAGGAGTTTAGCCATGTTTCTCCTGTAGAGTTGTATGAATAATATTTAGATTCAGGAACCCATTGTCTAATTTTATGATATAATAGATATGGTTTATAGTTTGTGCTTTTTCTATGGAAGTAGTATAAATTCCTAGTATCTGCTTTTTGAGAGTTCATTAATTTATCTAGAAAATTAAGTTCGGTCCTTGTAAATAGTGTCTTTTTTATTTTTGTCCTGGTATTCTTAGGAAATAAAGGTTTGTGGGTTATAGGGCCATTTTTGATTATTGTATTTAAGCAGATATATGTAAGTTATGAAAAGCACCTGAATCAATGGGATAGGAAGATTTGTTTGCCTGTTATTTGTTTGTTGAGTTGTTTTTTTTTTAACTTATTCAATTATTGATCTACTGATTAATTTTCATTGGAGTTTCTTTTCTATCAGTTCTAACAAGAAGGGAGATTAAGGATTAAATAAAGGTAAAAGTATGTAGGCAAGAAGGTATCAGTATGTGATAAGAGGGATAAGAGTAAGTAGATGAAGGGTATAAGAAGACACAGTGGAAATGTGAGGAGAAGGAGTATAGAAGACTATAGACAGGAGTAATAAAAATAAGAGTTTGGGTTGAGTAGGCTGAGTAGATCAAAGGTCAGTATCAATAGAAAGGTTTACTATATAGACATATATTTAAACAATATATATTATATATTGATGAATTATATGTATAATATAGATATACAGACAAATATATATAGAGAATATTTATTTGCTGATTTGTTTAAGTAAATTTGCATGGTTATTTTATGTGTCCAATGTTATTAGTATTGTTACATCTATGTTATATTTTTGTCTTTTTGTACATGTATGTTTTTATTATATGTGTTGAATAATTTAAAAAAAAGAGTGAGAGCAGTTCAGCAATAGAACCAATTGCCTAGAGAAGTGGTGGAAACAACCTCAGGACAGCTACCTGCTGCAGATGCATTGAACAGGGGTTTGGACCTCATGGCCTATTAGACCCCTTCCAACTCTATGATTCTATGAATCTTATTTCTAATAAGACAGAGACCCTGTAAAGTGCCCTGAGATGCCACCCCTTTCTCCCCTGGATTATTGCACTGGCAACCACAGCTCCTTTCCATGCCACTGCCAAGGCGCCATTAGTGTTCTGGAGCATAGGCACGATGATGTCTCTTGTGTGCTGACCCATTTGGATGCAGCACACAAGGCACGTCATCGGTGCGCACGCCGTGTGAATGTGCACGTGCCAAAATAACACCCAGAGAGTGCGGAGTGTGTGGATGCTCCGCTCTCCCAAGCCCTAATTTTGGCCCCAGGACGACACTTTTTGCCCATCTGTACTGTACCAGAGACACTATGGGCAGGTGGTTCACAAGTCTGGGACTTCTTATGGGAAGGATCTCATGTTGTCTCAAAAAGCCGGTATCTATCTTGCATGTACTTTTTGTTCCAAAATTTTCACTTAAGGGTGATGTGGCCTTTCATCAGCCAAGCTGCTCCTAGGACTGTTTTAGGACAGAGCCTATGATGCTCCGTGCTTCAAGTAACTAATGGTGACAGCTGTTCCAATGGCAGAGGGGCAATTAATCTACTCTGGGTTTTAGTCTTAAATTTTAAAGGAGCTCCTTAAGCTGCTGAATTTGTTTGGCAGATGAGGTTGGGCACGTCGGGTCACTCCTTTGAAGTGTGAACTAAAATTAAGATCAAATTCATTTCCACACTGACAGTGGAACCACTAGCCATCACTGCCAGTAACCTCCCAGTTGGATTACTGCTATGCATTATACCTAGGTTATGCTTGGAGATAAGGTAGGAGTTTCCACTTCTTCTGAATTCAGGTATTTAAATTGTAACTGCTGTAGACAGGTGGAAGCATTTTCCAAATGACATTGGCTGGCTGTTCATTCCTTAGCCCAGTTGAAGATGCTAGTTTTTATTTGTAAAGTCCTAAATGGTTTGAGAGTAAAGAATATGAAGGAGGCTCTGTCCCTGTATCAACCTGCCTGTAATGTAAGGTTTTCAGATGAAGCTTTTTTCCTGAGTTCCCCCCTGGGAAAATATATTATGGCCTCATTCCCACTACAGTTTGCTACGAAGCGTGACATGGGCTATATGACCCTTGTTCTCATTTGAATGCACTTCCGATTCTCATTCGATCAATTAGAGGAGGAAAGGACCGGGGCAAACACAATAGATTGATTTTGTGATGAATTCTATCCCCCCAAAAAAAGATTCCCCTGCAGGAAGGAGTTGGGGGGGGGGGCTTGAAGGGCTGTCACCTTCCCTGGCTCCTCCAGTGGGAATGACAAGTGTTCCCAGCTAAAAAGGCGGTTCCAAACAAGGTCCCTTTTTATAGTCTGAACGGGGGACCTTTTGGAATCGCTGTCCTCCGCAAAGTGGAGCCAGGTTCCAACGTGGATTTTTCCGCATGTGGGAATAGGTTCTATGTGGTAATAAAAAGGGGTCTTTTCTGTGATGGGACACTTATCAGAACCAGTATTACAGTCTTTTCCACGAAGTCCTTTTTATTCTCCCTGGCATTTAAAGATTTATTTTCAGAGTTTTGAAATCTTAACCCTGTTATATTTCCTGCATGTTTTACTTTTATTTTATTTGCTGCCGTATTTTTACTTTTTGTTGCTGGATTTATCTTGTTTTCACTGTTCCATGGTTGTATTTTATATTTATTATTTTAATGCATTGTACACCATGCAAAGAACGGTGGGTACTGAGTGGCTGTGTAATCAATCAATTAATCAACTCGGTGTTACTGATGGGAACAGTTTATAAAGTCTACTTGCACCTGTGTAGTGCTTGTCATTGTATTTGATGTTTAACAAATTAAAAACAACACTCCAGGTGCTTTGTGGAAGTGGAATACAAAAGAACTCCAAAAACATTTCCCAAACAAGATGACCAAAGTTTTCGATTCGAAGCTGCAGAAAATTGACTAATGAAATAAACCTAATGTGTTCAGTGAGAATTTTCTACCACTTAAAACAATTACTTAACCATCTCTCTCTCTTCCTTCCTTTCCTTTCTCTCTGCATTTGTACAAAGTAATGTATACTGATGGCATAAAAATTGCTGATGCATTCTCCCGCCCTTTCTAATCAAATAAATAGCATTTTTCTCTCTAGGAAAATGGTTAATCAGGGATCAAAGACTAATGTAGCCCACCTTGTGCTGCAATCACTTCAGATTCAATAAATTAAGCACCACTTGGACAGATTAATATTTGCACAGAAGCCTTTGCAGAAGAGACTTTGCAGAGCTTTTTAATCAGAACATGACTCTTCTGTCTTACCAAAGAACTGATGTCTTAAGTAGCGGCCCTGGGTTTAGAGGGCAGAGAAGGAAGACTCTTGTTCTTTAACAGCCTCTCCCTTTTTGTGTTTGTACAAGTGGTTGCCCACAGGCCCTGCAAAGCCTTCCAAGTATCACAGCCAGAATCCATGCATGATTTGGCTGAGAAATCAAATCAATTGTGTCCCCCCCCCCCAAAAAAAAACACAACCCTTTGGGGGATGTGTCTCAAATGCTCACATTGTAACCTCATGAGTGATATCGTGGAACCTGTGTCCATGTGGTCCAACTGACAAAGCCAGATGAAAGCAATGTTCATATGAAAAAGGAGCTTCCAGCAGATTCCTTGGCTGCTGGCTGAGCCTTGCTTTACCAATGAAATTGGAAATGTACACAACAGTGCAAAAGCAGCTGGTAGCTTCCATGTCAGTGCAGTGGTGAATCTCCTCTGTAGTTTTGTTGACATTTTAAAGGAGCTATCCAGAGTTCTGAACCCTGTCCCCCAAATAGAACAGCAACTTCATAGAATCATAGAGGGCCATCCAACCCAACCCCTTGCCATGCAGGAACACACAATCAAAGCACTCTTGACAGATGGCCATCCAGCCTCTGTTTAAAAACCTCCAAAGAAGGAGACTCCGCCACACTCTGAGGCAGCATGTTCCATTGTCAAACAGCTCTTACTATTAGGAAGTTCCTCCTTATGTTAAGGTGGAATCTCCTCTCCTGTAGCAGCGGAAAACAAGCTTGAATAGCTATTTTAAAATTCAAGTGTCAGATGCTTCTTGGCTTAGATGTCAGCTTTGCTCCTTCTTCATTCTCCAGGTAGCCTACCTACATTTAAAGTGTATCCTGTTCCTGTGTAGTCTGTCTATGTAAATGAAACATCTTTTTGTTTTAAAAAATATCATTCATGTAAGACAACCTTACATGAATGAACTAGACCATTCTGGATTAGATTTACAGAAAGACAGCACTGGACTTTAAAATGACAACTTACTTTGAGCTGAACCCAAGAAGGACACCCACAACAAAATTCAAAGTTGTGACTAACTGCAAAATCTATGATATAACATTGAGAAAAAGAAACAGTGACTGATACAATGACAAAATGGGCCCAAAACATTGGAAACATACTGATACTGGATCAATGGGAAAGCTCCAGGAAGAAGACACAAAAATTTACAAGATCCCAGGATCCTAAAGAAAATTACTTAAAACACTTTCACAGATGGTATTTAAATCCAACCAAATTAAATAAAATATATAAAACAATTTACCCTAAGTGTTAGAAATGCAGTAAAGCACAAGGAACATTTTCCACATGTGGTGGAGTTGTCTTGCAACAGAGAAATATTGGAGAGATGTGCAAAGTGCAGTATCACAAATCATAGGAAAAAACATATTAATGAAACTTGAATTATTTCTCTTGAATATGACATCAATTCTAGAAAAAACAGAGGAAAATAAATATTGGAAAGGAATATTATACATGGTCACAGCAGGCCGCATATTGTTTGCCAAATATTGGAAAGAAAAGAGAATACCAACAATAGAAAAATGGCTAATAAAGTTAACTGACATGCTTGAACTTAAATGCAGTTTAAATAACAACTTCTCAGATACAGTAGAACAAGAATAGTTATCTGTTGTTGAACACTGGATGGAGAGATGGAAAGATATAATCATATAGTGCCTATTATTGAAATGAGCAACCGCACAGTACAGAATCAGCTTCAGAATGGAAGAAATTCTCTCAGATATTAACAGATTTAGAAAATTATAGACAATTATTTTTCATTTAATTTGTAATTTTGATAAAGCTAATTACAATGACGGTACTGATGCTAGTCTGCATAAGACAACTGATAATGGTTGAAGGAAACTAGCTTTGTAGAACTTCTGCAGAAGAAAGGCAAAACCACTTTTTATTCACTTCAGAGGGTACAGAACATTTTTTGATAGGATGACAAAATAACATGGACTTCAGTTAATATTAGCTTGGGACAAAATCTCAGTGGACTGGATTAAATAACAAGATTAAGAACTAAAAGATTTTGTCTATATCCAACGTTCACTTGGGCTCTACTGAATCTCCAAGGGAAATGAAAACCTAACTGACCATGTCCAAAAAGTCTTTGTGAGGAAACAGACTCCTCCCTCTGGACCAGATAACTGTAACATTAAGTGGGAAATTACACTTGGAAATGAGCCACCAAAGATCGAACACAGCAAGAATTTTGCGTTACTTCACCAAATTTTTCAAATCACCTGAAAAGGTCACTTATTCAGAGTCACGAGTGTATGGTGGGGATCACAAAATCTAAGATCAGTCAGTGTACATATGTGTGCGCGTGTGTGTATGTGAGAAAGAATTAGGCCAGTTAGTTGTTTCCAAAACTGAAGAGCCATGAAGAAAGAGTTTTTGAAATTCTAAATTAAATTAAATATATTTAATTTAAATTCAAGATCAAGCCTGGGCTTGCATTTAAAATATTGCCACCAGTATTCTGTTCTTTTTTTTCTGTATAAAGAATGCAAACTAATAATAATAATAATAATAATAATAATAATAATAATAATAATAAGGATTTGTGGCTTCAGAGAGCTACTGCCTCAGCATTTTCTGAAAAAGATGAGGAATCAAGACCTTTATCATGAATCCTATAGCTATGCCAGAGCAACTGCACCTCTTTTCCGAGAGTAAACGATCTTGGTAAACCATTGTCCTGCTTTGCCTTTTTGTAGATTTATGAAATTCCCCTTGAAAAGCTTTTTTTAATATTAAACATACAGACACTACAACCTAGAACTGCTTTTCTTTGAGTTTCAGCCCATCTAAGAGTTAAATCCTGGGGAATGAGGTAGATAGATTTCATCTCTAGTGCTTGTTGTGTATGTGAAAGCACACACCCAGTCAAATCCATTGCATATTATTTCACACAGCTGCAGATGAAAAGACTTGTCCTGAAATATAAAATGTGGCACTTACGGGTTTTTTGTTTTGTTTTGTTTTTTGTATAGACCTTTTTTGGCTGCTAACCAAAGATTTCATAGATAATTACATGTGGTTCAGAATAAGAATTTAGGTGCTTTGAGACAGACAGCTCCCAGCATCGCTAAGCAAAAGATACTGTGTAGCTATTTGTCTTTACCTTTCATACTAATTTCACTGTAGCCAGAAAAAAAAAGATAGAAGTAGTGGTAAAACACAGTAGAGCTAAGAACAGATGACAATGTTGCTTGAACCCATGCAAACTCCATGAATGAAGCGGAGCAAATGTAGAGTAAAAGCATTATTTGGAACTAGCCTTTGTGCACTACATTAACACTAGGATGTCTTATGGACTAAGCATCATTCAGAAAGGTTCATAAGAGTTCTATTTTTCTTCCTTTCCTTTTTCTCCAATGGGAAATGGGTTGGCTGTACAGTTATGTAGACACATTGGCCCCATACAGACAGGCCAAAATAAAGCTGCTTCAGGTCACATTGGAAGTACGCTATTTAAATGATGCATGCGTCCTAAGAGTCCAGAAGCCACAGCAAAGCCACGCTCCAGTCCTTAGGACTGGAGCATGGCTTTGGCATGGCTTCCAGACTTTTCGGACACATGCATCATTTAAACAGCATACCTCTAATGTGACCCGAAGCAGCTTTATTTTGGCCTGTCTGTATGGGGCCATTGTTACTCAAGATGCTGGGGGTCCTGGTTACATCCCGTGCACTTCTCCCATGAGTAAATCGTCATGGAGGCATTGAGGCTCGCTTCAAATCATCATGGAGCCACCATTTGGCAATAACAGAAGATCCCGTTATTACCAAGTGGCATCTCCAAGGATACTTTACTAACAGGAGAAGTGAGCCCCAATGTCTCCATGATGATTTACTCATGGGAGAAGTGCATAGGGGTGTGAACCTTGATCATGCTTCTTTTACGATATCTAACAATTTCATGCTGATTTACTCGTGGATAGCCTCTCGTGTGAAAGAATCGCTACACAAGCCATCACACATTGGTTCACAAGTTGTTGGATAAGTCCTTGTCTTATCATTGTCCATTAAAATTTCATCAGTTAGATGTTGCTTGCAATAGTTGTGCTGCTAGCAATTGTATAAACTCTAGCAGAACCATGGCAATGCTGGTAAAGGATCCCATGTGCTACACAAATTGATTCTTATCTGATCCAATAGTATAGGCAGAAATGAATACAATTACCACTTACCAGATTTGCAAGAAAAGAAACAGGTGAATATCCAACATTCAGCATCATGTGGCCAATATGGTAACTATTTGTTCAGGTAGGCTGCTGTACAGTTACCAAATAATTCTGATGAAATGGCAGATGAAGACATTTAGTGGTACCTCTGTTACTTTGTTGTTATACCTGATATCTGTAGGAGTTTCCTATGGTAGTTTTGTATTTATGACTTCACAGCCCAACATCGGTGACATCAGCAGTGATGTCAATAATACAGACTTGGGAAGAGCAAGTGAAATTTCCACTGGATTTATATATTTCAAGACTTCCATGTCTTCCCTTCCATGAGGTCAACATATTGTAACATGAACATTTGTATGTGGATGACACCCAGCTCTATTTTTCTGTTACATGAGTCTGGTGAGGCCTTACATGACCTGAACTCATGCCTGCATTCTATGGTGCTTTGAACAAAGGCTAACTTTGAAGAGTTAGGGAAACTGAATCCCAGAAAGATGAAGATCCTGTCGGCAAGTGGCTCCTGGCTTTGGGTGTAAGGTAAAATGGCTGTTTTGAACAGGCTACATTCCCCCTACAGAGATGCATACTCTGACTATGTTCATGATTTCATCTCTGTCTAGTGCATATTAGAGTCCAAGTGGCCTCAATGACAATGAGTGTCTACTGCCAGTTTTATCTGGTTCAGCAGCTAATATATATACCAAGCCAGGTTCAAAGTGTTCTTCTTCATAGTCTCTGTGCCTCACACAAATGGGTCCTGTGCTTGTGCAGTTCCATCAACAGAACGTTCCAGAGTTGAGTAGCATTTGGCAGGAACATTGCGCCTTTGGGTGACAATATAAATAGAACCAAGTGCTACTCCCCTCAGTTGCTTTCCCTCTGACGTTCTGTTCACCTTGAATAGCTCCAGCATTGAGTCACTTCTATTTCTTTCTTTCTCATTTTTCATTTACATGTATGTATATATGCGCGTGCTTGTATTAGCAGTGGAGATGTTAGTTTCTATTCTGGAGCTTCTTCTCCCCTCCTCCCGCTGCTTTCCCCTTGGCATTGTTGTTTTTGTATGGCCTCAAGAGCTGTTTCATCTCCCTTTACATCTCCCTTTACACTTTAGAGGAGGAGCTCTGCTTGCTGTATCACAACCTATGGAGGCTTGTTTGGCTGTGGTTTAGAGGAGAATGTTCTCTTTTATAGTGCTCATCTTGTGGATTTATATCTCATTGAGATAAACTGGGCCGCTTGTGCCTTCATCCATTCTTGCAGCTCCCACACTGCTGATGGTTTTGGCTATTACAATTTGATGATGCAGCAGCTTCTAAGTCAGCAGTTTGATTTAAAGAACACTACCTGTCAGATAAATAGTGGACACTCTCCCCATGATCCCAGTTTACAAGTAGATTTCCACTTCCAGGAGGTTTCCAGGAGCAGAAATTGGGCACTTGGGGAATTGTTGCTATGTGCCTTCCATTTTTTTCCAACTTACGGCAAGCCTAAGGCAAATGTATTGATGGGTTTTCTTGGCGATATTTGTGTAGAGGAGATTTGCCTTTCCTGCCTTCTGGGGTTGAGAGAGTGCAATTTGCCAAAAGTCATACAGTGGGTTTCCATGTCCAAGCAGTGATTCAAACCCTGATCTCCAGAGTTATAATCCAGTTCTCAAATCAATAGAACATGTTGGCTCTAAGTGCTCATCTTTAAATCAAAATGTGCTGTTTTAAAGCAAAGAAGCAATGGTGTCACTAGGTGTGTGTGTCAGTAGGTGGGTGGGGGGTACAGATCATACTCAGTGACATCTCAGGGGATGGTGTCACCCAATGTGCTGGTAGGAAGAGGCTGCCCTCTGGGTCTGGCATTTCTGCTGGCCAGACAGTAGAGAGGATTTCCTCTCTTTCCCACTTGATCAGCAGCTCCACCAGACATGGAAGGGCTGTGGAGCAACAGGAGCAGCCTGCCCACATCAGCAGCTACTGGTGGGACTGGGCTAACTTCCTGGTCTGGCTGGGTGATAAATAGAGTTGCCTTCCTCTCCTGACTGGCCAACAGTTTGGCCTTATTCAGAAAATGCTTGAAGGGAAGAGAGGGGCATTAGAATAATTATTCACACCAGGCATCAAATATACTAGGTATGCCACTGCATAGCGGTTCCTTTTTTGCTACTGAATTTTGTTTGCTGCTTCTTTGGCAGCAGTATTGTGTATTTGTAAATGTTAAACAATAAATGTAACCTCTAAGGTTAGGTTAGGTTAGCACATATTGAAATAGCAAAGGAAGAAGCATATGTATGCACTCTACAGTTTCACACAGATCTCTATGACCTGACCTATACAACCTCATTTCTCAAGCATATGCATAAGCTATGCAGTTCCAGCATGTGTTTTTAGTGTAAAAGCTGATGCTTGGCTTTGCACACACACAAAAAACACTATAACAGGTTGATCCAATAAAGAATTCTGGCTAATAGCCCAAGGCAAAACAAGAGAACTAAATGTGGACAGACCATTTTTTTTCTAAGTAGGTAGTACCTGCATCTATTTCTTTAACCAATATTTTGCACCACTTTTTCACACTTGAAAACCTTTGCAGAATGTCACACTGTACTCAAAGAAGAATGTATTTTGTCTGTCTTTTGATGGGTTATGCGAGTGAAAGAGAATTTTTATTTCAGTAAAAACAACGGGATGCAAATGCCTCCCAGAGGTGATTTTGTATTTCATTAGTGATCATTATGTATGCTTATGAGACTTCTTGAAATAAGTAACTGCACAATTAATAGAATGAAATGGCTCCTATAATAATATCTTAAAACTTGATACCTCAATGTCTTGAAGCAAATTTAGCATGATTGGTACAAATTCTACCTGTGTAATGTGGTTAAGGTGACATCTGGACTTCTGCCTACAATTCTAAATATGTAGAATTAACAACAACAAAGAATTTAAGCAGAGAACAACTTTGCAATATTATTGTCCTATGCTAACACATCTTACTGTACTCACTAATGGCTAGGTCTACAGTATGGCGAGAGAAATTATTTTGTGCTTCCCCCTCTCTCATTACTGTAACATATTACATTAGTTGAAATCCTGCAGGTTCCATAGTGCATCTGGTTCTTTTTTAAAAAATGTTACACAATGGATGTATCCATTTCACAGTTCTGTAAATGGAGTTGTTACCCCAATGTCTAGCCTTCCTCTGCACCCCTTATTTTTGATATCATTTTGATATTAAAATGAGTTTTAGGTAGGTAGCAGAGAGGGCATCTCCAGTGCAGGAAAGTAGACATGTCATATAAAGATCCTATTTGGAGTTCTTGCAGGGTCAGCATGGGGGAAGCCAGGGCACTTAACCAGGATAGATCAATTAAGATTGGAATTTACATAATCCCTTCACTGATAGGAGTGATGGTGGGTGATAGACCTGGAGCATACACATTAATAGAAGTCCAAAATTACCTCCCTCTGGGAGTCAGATTTCTTTGCCAGGGACATTCACAGTGATTGTCCAACCATTTACAGACTTCTAGTTCTACTCTTCCCTCCTGAGAACTTCACCTTAATCCCAAAACTGCCCCAGGAAACATTTTGTCCTATAAGTATATCTGCTCAGACACTACCAATTTGGCCTTGTTTTGAGGTCAGACAGACTGCCTTTCTCTCACTTGATTGCTCAACAGCTGCTGGCCAACTTGGATCCATAGACAGTGTGCTGAGCCACTTTCCTCTAACAGAACCCCACCATTAGAATCTCTGCTTCTAGAATCAGGTATAGTATTACTTTCTGCAGTCCTTAAAATTGGTATCTCTCATCACCTTTTAGATAATGAATTCTTGTGAGTGTGTGTTTTTCTGTGCTTTTGTGTAAGTGATGATTCCCTTTTACAAATAAAGCTTACATTCTGGAGTTCTGTTTCTTGGAACAATTATACACAAGTCTGATCCCAGCTTTAGTTGTCCTAGCCCTCTCACAGCTGTTATCTGAACTAATTAAATTCCCCTATTTAATATTGATTG
>NC_056524.1:153015543-153027006 GCF_019175285.1 Sceloporus undulatus | reverse complement strand
TGAATGCCCTCTTGGGACTCTGGCATTTGGGATAACAGAGTTTTGCAAGTGTAACCATTTTACACAGAGCTGCACATTCTTTGATTGTGTCTATTTGTTAGTGGCTCCAATGTACCACTTTCTCCACTGGATTGCACAAACAGCCACTGTACATTCCCCGTTGTATAATGGGACAATAAGGAAGCACATTGTCTGATAAGCAATTGGGCCCTTCATGAATTGGCCCCACTAGAATAGAATCAGGCAGGGTGACTATGGGCCCAAACAGACAGGCCAAAATAAAGCTGCTCCGGGTCACTGTTAAATAGTGTGCTGTTTAAATGGTGCATGTGTCCTAAGAGGCCGGAGGCTGTACCAAACCCATGGTCCAGTCCTAAGGACTGGAGCGCAGCTTTGGCATAGCTTCTGGCCTTCTAAGATGTGTGTGTCATTTAAACAGCATACCTCTAAAGTAACCTGAAGCAGCTTTATTTTGGCCTGTCTGTTCAGGCCCTATACCACCTTAATCTGAAAGCAGGAGTGGGAAAACTGCAGCCTGTGGCCTGTGAGTATCCCACACAGTGGATTTTGGGGGGGTCTCTTATTCCCATCACAGCCCATGGAAGTGTCCCACCCCAAAATGAATGATCAGCCAACAATGATAAATCACCATTCATAGAGCGCTCCATGAGTGTAAGCCTATTAAATAACCTTATCTCATTCAAGCCAGATAAGAAAACCAGAATTTATTTCTGCTTTCATTTTGGGGTGGCTGGCTTGTCACAAGTCTGTGGGACAAAAAATGCCCTCCATCCTTGCCTGTCCCTGTCTTAGGGGAAGGGTAGAATAAAGTCTGATGAATTCACAGTATCTTTTAAGATGTCCTTTAGAACAGTATTGCTGCAAGCACATCAGAATTCATAGATCTCTGTGTATTTATTCTGTTGATACGTTGAGACAGAGAGATGAGAAGCTGGTCACATCATATATCGTGAAACATTTAATATGCATGTCAGCTGAGAACATAAATACTGTAGAATGAAGACAAAATGTCTCCCGACTGTATCTATATTTAATTAAGGAGATTTGCATATTTCTATTAACCTGGCAGGTGGCATAATAAAGCTAGTAGACATTTTTTGCTTTCATTCTCCAGCAATATTTTAAAATTCTGAGCTAATTAGCATTAAATGGAATTTATAATGAAAGTTGATGACAGTAAATGTTGGCGTGTCAAATAAACTTCCTGGTTTCCAAACCTTTTAACAATTACTGCCACTATAATGTTTCATCCCTCCACTTCCTTGGGCCATGAAAACATTCTAGGGGCAATAATACTTGTTAGCATGCCTGCATTTCATAGTTGTCAGTCTCTTTAACGTTTAGGCATAGCATCTATTTATGTAATTATCTGTTTATTGTTTTAGTCACATTTTTTCTCTTCCTGCATCTGTTAGTCTGAATTTGTTCATCTTCCATTTTATAGTTTGTGGATCTTTCTTTTTTCCCCCCATCTTTGAGAGCACATATTACAAAGCCTCTCATCACGAGAAGTTATAAAACCTTTAATATTTGTAAGTAAATCTATTTCACATGTTTTACAAAGAAGATTATGCCTCCTTTATTTGATAGCTAAAACTTCAGGGGATGGATGGACTGGTTCTTGCTTACTTTCTTTTTGCAATTGCTGGTTATTTTACTTGTTTGATAGACTATTATCTCTGGGATTGTCTACACATCCCAATCCCATTGCGATCTGTCCAGATGACATCTGCAACATCCGCAACAAAACCACTGTTTAAGCCATTAATACAGTTTAAGAGAACTCATGGTACTCTTGGCTGTTGGACAGCTGGATTGGGTCTGATTCAGTGGTATTCTTGGGGGATGCAGGGGGTGCAAACTGGGTGACACCCCAGAAGAGGAGTGACGGCTAGTTTGTCCCTACTCCCCATTTAGTGCAGGAGGGGGTGAATGCTTGCTTTTCATTACTGCTCCTTCCTGGGGAGGAAGCCCATTGAGGGAGTAGCAGGAGGGAGGAACGTGTGCCCTTCCCAGGTGACATCTTCTGCATTGGGTGACACCCTAGCTAGTAAAGCCACTGGTCTGATTCAGCCTGATCCAGTTGTCCACACAGTAATTGTGGTGCCATCTCCCTTACCCTGTGCTGAATAGTGCAGGGAAGCGGGTGGATTCTCTTCAAGCCGCCGCCACCACCATTGTCTCACCAGCCAAGAACCTCCCTGCAAGAGCCTAGCCACCACTGTTGCTTCTGCTGAAATCAGAATGGGGCAGCTATGTGGCCAACAAGGAGGGAGTAAAGTGATTCCCTCCTTGTTGATCACATGGTGCAGTGCCCGGCTCTGACCTCAACAGAAGTGGCATGGATAGCATAACTTTTGCAGGGAACTTCTTGGCCAACAAGGTGGCAGAAGTGGTATGTGGGGCAGGGGCTGGCTAGCAGGGCTGAAGTTGCAATGGGCTGTCTGGATTGTGTGCACAACAACACAGGATCACACTGGATTCTGCCCTGTGTGTGTAGTCACTATTGTGATTGGTACAGGGCTTATTCAGGACGTAATGCTGTGGATGGGTCCCAGATTAAGAGGCTGGTGTATATATGCCTTCTGACATTCCCCATCACTTCCTTTTGGTGTACTGATGATCAAATGACAATGAGGAAATCTTGCAAGGAAGCACACTTGCTATGATACACTGCACATCTTCTATGCACCTTTAACGTATACTCAGCCTCTGAGTGTACGTGTGTGCAATCCTATAAAAAAGGATGGGAATTATGTGGCCCTTCAGATCTTATTAGCTTGTAACTCCTAACAGGCCTAGCCAGTATAACAAATAGTGAGGGATCATAGGAACTGCATCCTAACAACAGTTGAAGGGCTACATGATCCTCATCTCTGCTATAAACACTTGTCTAGCACTAGACTAATGAACTCTTCCTATCTTACAGTACCCCCTCCCACAAAAATACCCTGATAAATGGAGGGATTCCCATTTATCACACTTCTGTGTTGTTGTTGTTGTTACTGCTGCTGTGGCTGCTGCCTGCCTTCAAGTCATTTCTGATTTATGGCCACCCTAAGGTGGCCTATCTTGGGGTTTTCATGGCAAGATTTGTGCAGAGGAGGTTTCCCATTGCTTACCCCCAAGGCTGAGAAAGCTTGACTGGCCCAAAGTCACCCAGTGAGGGTGTTTTGGCTGAGCTGAGCATCAAACCCTGGTCTTCAGAGTCAGAGTTCAAACCACTATGTCATGCTCTCTATTTTTCACTAACTTTCTCTTTGGGATTACACTCTCTCTTTCAAACAGTATCATTTATTTACTGCATTCATTTACCGCATATTGCTGTTTCCTCAGACATATACACACATCTGCCTCCTCCCCTCGCATGTGCATCGTGTAGATGCCTTTTTCAAGGTCAGATGGCTATCTCATTTAAATGCATGGAGAGTTTCCGATCTTCTGCGCATCCTTTAGCTCCCACTGAGGAGGGAAATGAACAATCTGCTGTAATATAAGCACCATTTCCAATGTTACCTGTCCACCCATAAGGGATAGAACCGTTTAAAAGAGAATAACCTGGGATTCTCACATAATCTTGTGAGATGCAAGACACAATGAAAGCAATAGGGTCGGAGAATATCTGTTCCCCAAACTAACAAGGAGATGAGTGGAAAATCGATATCCCTCCCCCTTTGTAACCATTCCTGTAATGCTTGTAAGCCCCCACCTCCATGTAATCATTGCCATCAAAATAGAGTATTTTGTTCCTCATTAACTGCAGAACCCCAGGGAAATGGAGAGGAAATCTAAAGTGATGCTGATTTTCCTAGAGCCACCAAATAGCTTAGATACTGCAATCAGTTTCACTTAATAGTTCAGGTTTTCCTCTTCACCGTGTATCTTTTTTTCCACCGACAACAGCCTCATTTAGGCTTGCCTAACTGGCAGCAGCTCTCTTTTCCTCTGTTTAAATGGGAAGTTTGAAAAACAAAACCTCCCTGCCTTTGCTCAAAATTACAGCTCCGCACAGCCCTTGTTGCCAAGGCAACTGGCCAATGCTCACTTGCAGCAGTACCAATCGAAAGCATAAACGGCTTTCCCAAAATACTGGATTTCTTCATGCTTTCCCATTCCTTGCCAGTTGCAATGATTAAGCGGGCAATTAGTTCCTTTACTGAGATGCCCACAGTTCTGTAATAGCCATCTTTGGCTCTGATCTTCAACACTCTTTATATGACACCTGAGGGAGGACTATAAATAGCAAAACAGCATGTGCTTTGCACATGGACTATGTACGTAATGCATTCATCTCATCATGGGCTCAGCAATAATTTCGCCATATTGTAAAGCGGCAGTTTTCAAATATTCTCCTTGTGGAGAACATGTTGCTGTAGCTCTATTGGTTATAGAGCCCCTGGGAACTGTAGAGTATTGTGAAACCAGTTCTAAGGCACTGCCTCACAGGATCAGCATTATCCCCCTGCCAATGTGCCAGGGACCAGTATCATATTTGTGTCCAGTAGCTACAATTCTTTCTTTCCTGGAAATGTTTCAGGGACCAGCAGCCTAAGCCTTGAGTACCAGCTCTGGTCCAGGGGCCACCTCCTTTGAGTAGTAAGGAACATGCTCAGTGGGTCAGGCATTGCCCTAGCACAGTCTGATGGGGCTCACTGTTACCTTGCATAAACCAAGAATGTACCCCTGGAGACACATGGCACTCACCTACAGCCAACCACAGCTGGTGTTATGGCTTACTCTGGGGCAACCAGTAGAGCCAGTCCTACCATTACACAGTGTGAGAAGGCTGCCCTACAGGGGAGAGGTTGAGACTAGCCACAAGCATTAGACTAGAGAGTAGTGTGTCTTCCAGCCTGCCCTGCTCTGTCTAAAGCAGGCTGATGTAAGGTATGATGAAGAATGTCTCCCCTTGCCAATGCTGAGGAAGGATTTGGGCCTGAACCAACTGTTGAATGGTCAGTCAACACATAGATAAATCCCATTGATTCAGAGGGACTGCTCTGGTTGGGACTTCAGGCTTTAGCTTCCATTGCAGCTCCATGTGAGGTATGATAGAGAAGGAACAGAGTTGGAATGGAATGAAAAAATAACTTTAATGCTGACCCAGATCTCTGTTAAGGGCACTTTATGTCCCCCTCACCCACCCAAGACTTGAGACTCTAGCCAAGTGTACATTGCAGAGGGAAGCAACTACCATTTGATAACCACTATTGGATTGGGAAGAATAAACGGACTCTTCATGTCATAACTAATGTATGGTTGTGCTTTCCATGGCCTGGCATGAAAGTGGCAGAATGCTAATCACAGATGGCGCTGGCATTTTTATTCGCATACTGCAATCTGCACTTAAGAGAATGCAATGATCTTAGCAACAGAGAGCTCTCCAATGTTTCCAGAATAAACTGCTTTTTGTGGAGTCCCGTCACGCTGTTCACATTCCTTCCCAGAATAAAGTCTTCAGAATTAGCACGTTGTATTTATAACTCATTCTCAGAGAGCACCGGCTCTTCTCAGTAGCAAAGCAGGTCTCCACAATGTTGGGGATGAGCTTCTCAGACCTTTCCTAAGTGAGGGGATTTATGATGTCATGCTCTATCAAATGCAAAGCCTTCACTGGAATTCACCTGAACATCTGGCAAGAACTGAGCATCTACTAGTTCAAGGAGGGAGGACAGCAGTCGCCACACAAGGGCAAGCATATGGTGGGGGGACATATGAAATTGGCCACCCACAGCCTTTACTGGCTACAGCTGACAATAGTTTTGGGGGTAGCATAGGGCTGGATGCTGAATTAAGGTCCAGCCTGAATTCTGGCTGATCTCTGTGCCCTGGGCCAAGTGCCAAGAGACTGACTGGGAAATGAGAGAAGCCTGGCAATGTGCACTCATTGTGAAGCCCCCTTTCACTACCTGGCTGTGGATGACAGAAGGGGGGTGGACACTTGTAACCTCACCCAATGATTTTATATGGCAGGGATATTGTTGGTTTGCAACACCCAGCATTCCTCAGCTTTGGCTATGTTGACTAAGGCTTCTGGGATTTGCAATCAACAACATCTGGGGAGCACACAATTCCCACTGTTGCACTGCAGGATTGCTTCCATTGAGAGAGGACTCCTACAAAACCACTCTTTCCACAATACATCTCATCCAATGTGCTGTGGACAGCACAGAGAGCCTGACTATTGCCAGAATTAATGCCTTTCAGACAGTTAGTGACTCCTTTCTTCTTGTCCCTAGTGTCCCTATTTCATATCCAGTGCCTAAGAGGGGGATGCCATTAGGATCCAATAACTCAGTTTGCTTATGTTAGGTGCTCACTTGAGAGTTCTCTTGGCAGCCTCATCTGCAAACAGCTGACTTTATTTGCCTTTTACTCTCCTGATCTCATCTGTGCTACAGGATCAGAGGCCTGCTGCCAGATCCACCTCCTGAGATGTGACCAGTGATAAGTTCCAGAATAGCCTAAAAGTCAGTGACTTACACCAAAAGTGCACAGACAAGATTATTTCACCTTTTGCACCTTCCCAAGTCATGCCCAGTTGCATGATCAAGTCCATCTTTCTTAGTGTGACTAGTGTCCCGTTAGTACCATACAGTATTTAGGTATAAATTGCATTACTCGTGCGGAGTTATTTTTTTGGACCATATGTAACAGTCATATCTAGTTGGTGATGGCATAAGCAGAGTAGTGCATGTGGATTTTAAGCATTAAAGTACACAGAGTACCGTGTGAATATGGATTGACTCCATGCATTTCCATTCAGCATTGCAGTTGCACAATGGGTCATCAGCCATACATATTGACTTCTGATACACATCTCTTGGACAATGTTGGCGTTCAGTACAGGATTTGTGCATTGTAATTCCACTGGCAGATATTTATGTTACTCCAAAGCAATGTGGGGAAGGATTTCAGCCTTTAAATGTCAGGATAGTAGCCAACTGTAAAATCAAGGTGGTAATAAACTTACCACCACTGTAGGCCACTGTTCCTAGGACATTAGTTTATTTACACACATGGGTCTGGAGAAATGCTCAAATTAGTATGTGTATACATCAAGTAAATAGATTCACCTTTCTTCCTTAAAATATAACCAAATGTATGCCATTGAGTTACCATGTCTTAAAATGTTTACTAGTATGCAAATAAAAAAAAAAATCCAGCTCTATTTGGCATACATTCATATTTATTTTATGATAAAATTAAAGCCAATAAAACATTTATAAATCGTTTTATAAGGAAGGCATTGTTTAGAGCTTGGACTAAAATGAAACCACTAATTTAACCTAAGTTGCCGATGTGGGTCTCAATAAATGAGGCTTTCCACAGAAACGATGACGTTAAAAAAGGAATATAGGTAACATATAAAGATGTATTGAATTATGATAAAGTATCAAATAAATTAATTATGAAATCACAGACAGATCTAGTTAATGAAGGATATTGTGTAAACTGGGGTTTTTTTTACAGACACTTTAAAGAATGGTGCAGTAAGGACATAAAAACTATAGGTAGAGAACCAACTCCTCAAGAATTTGATAAAATAATTTCAGATAACCCCCCTTTTTTTTCCTTATTTTATAATTTTATAATTTATAAAAATAGAAAACTATAATGAATATATCAAACCATCAATGATAAATATATGGAGATGGACAAACGTACATATTTAATCAGAGGCTATAATTGGAAGAAATGTAGGATAACATGGGAACCATTAAATAATTTTTTTAAAGAATGAGAAAGAAATCAATTTTAATTTAAGATTAGAAATATGAAGTAATGGTTTGGAATGTATATATGTGTGTGTGTGTGTGTGTGTGTGTGTATAACTATGATAGAGTAAAATAGATTAAGTGATGATGACTGTTATTTTTGTCATTTGGAATAAGTGGCGAAATGCTTGACAATGGTGGGTTACACACCACCACTTCCGACGCACTCCGTGCGGGCTAGGGTTACGAAGGAGCGTGGTAGGGTTAGGAAGAGTCACCCCTTCCTAACCCGCTCTGGCCCCAACACGCGCGGAGCGCGTCTTAAATGGCGGCACCCATCCACATGGACGCCGCCATTTTGACGTCTTGGACACCATGCGTCCAGATGTGTCACGGGGGAAGTGACACCGCAAGGGCGCACTCCGCCCCTCACGGTGCCACTTGCGCGTTTTGAAAAGGAGCGCCATTTCGGCGCTCCTTTTTCGCTGCGGAGGGAAGCCTCGCGGTCTGGTTGCTGGGGCTTCCCTCCGCAGCGAATGGCGGCGGGGGGAAACGGCCCCTTGAGGGCTGTCTGTAACCCGCCAATTATTTACTATGATGAATTAATGGAAATTGTAATACTGTATAGCAGTCATCATGGGCTGCTTAGGAAGAAACCTAATCTTGTTTGCCTTATGTATAGCTTATGTTTTATGTCTGTGTTGTTGTTGTTTGTTTATTTGTTTACTTGTCTGTTTGGCCTAATGTTTATTATGATGAATTTTTATTTATGTAGTAGTACTTTTGTGAATTGAATATTGTTTATAAGTCGTATGCTATGTGTAGTTTTAAATTAATAATTTTTTTAAAAAAAATCTAGCTCTAGCTTTAATTCTGTTTGGATACACTGATACTATGTATATTTTATCCAGTGTTCCCTGTTTAATTTCCCCACAATGAAGTATCTTTGTTCAGCTAGTTTTGGGGGGGGGGGGGGGGGGGGGGGGGGGGGAGAATATTCAGTTAGCTAAACAACAGACAAGATTAATGATATACTTTTGAAAACCTATTTAACAAATACAATTCAGATAAACCTCTTAAATGATACATCCTTCGAACTGGGGGGCAATGGAAAATGTTCTGGTTCATTGTTTTCCCCAGGGCACTGAAATCACTAGTTAAGACTTTTTAAATGGGCTGGAAAACCTTTTCGTGGCTGACTGGTGTGTTTGCATGTTCACACACATACACATGGAATTAGCTTTCCTGTTGAATGTGTTGTCTAGGATCTTTTGCTATTGCATTTTTAGGGATGGGTGGGAAACATATTTGATTCCGAAGGTCACACTCCCTTAAACAAGACTAGGCACAGTGCAGGCCTGTGGTCACTATTAATGCAGTCTTTGACCCCTCCAGAGTCCTCAAATTATGTATCCCCTTTCCCACTGGGCTAAATTGGCTTGCACAATTTAACTTTTCAATAGGATATCATCCTTCCGCATTGCTTGACATCAACAACATTTTCAAATACAGAAGTAGACTTCAGCCATCTTGGACAGCTAGTGTTTAGGAGGGTTTGGAGGAATTTTTGTTGTTGTTTGTATTTTGGCAGTCAATGTGGTCCCCATGGCAGAAATGTGGTCCTCATCCCCATCACAGTTGTTCACATGGATTCTCCATGGTGTTACCTGTGAATGCATTCCTTTTTACAGGCTAGCCAGGAGAGGAGTTAATAAGTTGTTGTTGTTGTTGTTGTTGCTGTTGTTGCTGTTGTTGTTCTATTGTTAGGTCTGTGATTAGAGACATCACAGGTTTTGTTCCATATTCTCAGCCAACAACTGCAGATAATGGCTGAATCCTCAGGCTGAATCTCCTGTAAACGCCCTTGAGAAAGCACTGCTTTCCTGTATGGAGAAGAGGAAAGAATGCGCAATCCCATACCTATTTGCCTGGGCATAAGTTCAATTCAAATTAATGGGATTTATTCCTGAGTAAGCATTTAGGGGATTTCACTATTAAATAGTTTAAGGTCAATGTATTTGACAATAATGAGAATAATTAATATCCATGTAATATCCATGGGAGGGGGGAGTCTTGGGCAATTTCTTAAAAATTAAACCAATCCTTCCTTGTATCTTTCATTTTTTTTCCTTATTTCTCATGATGAAAGGTCAGCCATTCTTTTAAAAGACACTTCTCCCCCTTTTCTGCAAGGTGGTTGAATTTATAGTTAACCTTTTCTGGAAATAAAGTAAAAAACTGCATCCTCTTGCCTGGAACTGAGTGCACCAAAACTGGAGAATTTGCATCCTCATGTCCTGCCTGGAGGCAACCCATGAAAAATGGAGACTCAGGGCTAGGCTCAGAGATTCGGCCCTCCTAGCACCAATGTTTTAGCGGTCTCTTGTTTCTCCATGTTTTTTCCTACCTCATGAATTTTAGCAGCAATGTCTCCCCTTTTCCTAGCTCTTAAAACATATCCCTATTTTAGCCCCTATTTTGGAATGTTTGCATGAAACAGGATGATGCAACTCAGAAGATGGCCAAAACCACTCTTTCAAATTTTGAGGTGTTTACCACATTTTTCTGCTGAGCCATAGCTGTGCACATATTATATTTTATTATTATAGAATAGCTGGCAGGGGAATATTTTTCTATTAAAGCAGACCTTCAGCAACTGACTGGCTGGCTGTACAGACAGAGGGTTTAAATGGATGAGCCTCATTACTTAACATCCTCACTCCTCAGCTAAATTCTATGCTTTACAATAATCATTACAGACAGCTCAAAACTGTCTCCTCTTCTCACTTTGCCACCTGTGGTAGAAAATATGGATCTCGAGAAAGAAAAAGGCCACACTCATGCAGTGTTGAAAAACCACATTTCAAGTGACTCCTGAAAATGGTTTCCCTGCTCATGGAAATTAGTCAAGGCAAGGTTCAGGTTCATCTACCATTCACGGTTTGCAATGCACCAGCCTCTTGTAGTAAGCCTTAGAAATAACTGTGAACTGCAATAGCTAGCAGAGAGCCATATATTAAGCCTTAAGCAAGTAAGAATTTTTGATTTACTGCTGTCATTTGGGAATCTATTGCTCAACTAGCCCGTATATTCCTACCTTTGTGTAGAGCAAAAGTCATAACTCATTTATTGGCAAGTTGCTGAGGATGTGAATTATAATAACACAGACCCTTAATCTTCAAAGTCCAGGCAAGAGAATTAATCCTCACCACAGGCTTATCCCAAGGGAGGCAGGAAAAAGTGTTAGGACTGCCCAAGACCTTTACAGTGTTTCAAGTTGGGGATGATTGCTGCTTGACAAATTCAGAAGATCTGGCAACACTGAATTAGATAAGGAACATAGAGAAAGTTAGCATATGGCTAACATTATAATAAAGGAAATAAGCAATGGTTTTAAAGTCTCTTACAAGTCAGCACCTTATTTTCTCATCAGATTGCCCTGACAAAAATGTTTGGGAACTCTCTAGTCAAAGGTTGTATGAAATGCCTGCACCCATACTCTCTAACTGTCACAATTTGGTTGGGATAGTCCTGATTAATCCACTCATCTCACTTCTTCAGCTACTTTTAAAATGTCCCTGTTTCCCTCTCCCAGAAGGGGAGAAAGGAAAGGAAGGGCAAAATCTTGGACTCCCCAATAAGCTCAGGTAAAAGCAATTGTTGTATCTTCTCCTAGCTTGTCTTCTTTCACAACCACCTCTGCCATCTTGACCCCACTCTGATG
>NC_056524.1:152976336-153015533 GCF_019175285.1 Sceloporus undulatus | reverse complement strand
TTGTTTGGTGAGGTGTGCCCCAGTTTTCATCTGTGAAATATGGGAAAATATGTGCATCTTGGCATGGCAGAAGGTTGGAGTGGGCTGGAAGATGCGAGCACCACAATAACTCAGGAGAGAAGACAAAGGACTTTATCACACGGGAGAAATAAGGCAAAATTAGGGGTTTAAACAGTGATTATCTCATGCAAAATGCGATATCGCAATTAAGATTTTCACATGAAGTCACTATTAAATAGGAAATAATCAGTCAATAAATAGGAACAAATTTTTTTCATGGGAAAACTCAAAAATGATTTGTTGCAATTTATTGCCATTTTAATAGCAATGTGTCTGAAAATCTTAATTCCAATATCACATTTTGCACAGGATAGTTGCTGTTTAAACCCTCAATTTCCCCCGTGTGATAAGGTCCATACTGTAACATCATCGGAAAAGAAGCACTAACTTTCTGGCATTTCCTGCACCAAGACCCAAAGAGTCAGCTGGACAAATAAGCAGAGAAAGGCCTTAATACCCATAGCGTGTCAATAATTTTCTCCTGTCTGTCCTCAACTGTACAGCTGTTTCTCTTTTCCATACAACTGTTCTCAATTGCCCTAAATTAGCCTGATGCCTCAATGTCTTCACATGAATGGAAAGAGGGCATCATCTTTGTCTTTCATGCTATATCTTGGGTGAACTCTGGAGATCTGTCCCTTTAAAATAACAACTACAATGCTGATAATGCTGACAGTCCTCAGGGCATTTTTTGTGTACACAGCATTGTAGAGGGCAGTAAAGTAAACAATTCCTTTTTTAATTTAGCAATGTAGCACAGAAAAAGTCTGAGTGGGTATCTCAGATATGACCTGTTATTCTGAAAAAGATGAAATCACAGTGACCCACTAATGTTAAGAGCATGCAACAGGAGAAATCTTGCACCTTTCCAGCCCTGTTTTTGAGCTTCCAGAAGCCTCAGGACAATTGGAGAGAGAGTGTTAAAGAAGATGTAGCCTTGATTGTATCCAATAAAGTTATCCTTTCCAGTCTTTATGGTATCATAGTTGTGTAAAGAGCGCTTGGGAAATTACTACTGTATTTGGATAAAGTGGGGATTTAGACTTTGTTTTGGTATGTCTGAATAGCTGTCAATCTTATCTCCATTTTATGTGTTACAGCTTCAATTGTTTAGAGTCCATTTGGGTTCGGTTGCTTACACTTTCCAATGTTTCCTTATTTGAAGCATATTGTGTGCCCACGCACCCCATATGTATGTGAAAGATCAATGGCCTTCATGGTGAAGCAATGTAACCTGGTGTTCTCTTGCAGATTTATTGGATTTAAATAAAAACAAAACAGAACAAAAACAAAATATCCAAAACACAAATTAATTTATTCAAGTGCTGCCTATGGAAGAGAGTAATTTACATTTCAGGTGTTTTTTCTGGACATAGGAGACCCTGCCAGCAGCACTGCTACCATTAGTATAGTCACTTGTCTCACAGGAAAACACAATCCCATCACCATGAAAAAGTTGTGCCATTGGTGGGAACGACTCTATAAAGTTGGGAAAGAAGCAGTACAAGCTCAAAACATCCTGTGACTAACAAATCTTCATTTGGGGGGGGGGGGGGGGGGGGGGGGGGGAACACAGCAATAAATACTGCTATATCTAGGATACATTTGGCCTGTCTGGAAGGGCTTTCCTTAAAAAGAAATAAAGAGGGAGGGAGGGAGAGTTAAGATATCTTTGCACCTCATCAACATTCATGGCATCAACAGATCCCTGAGAAAACCAGTATCATAATCTCTAGACATGCAATGCATACTGCTCTTACCAAGGCCAGAACAGCATAACAGGTGCAACTCTTAAGGCCGAGCTGTGGGAAAGCAGCAACAATCATCACTGTACACTACCCTGCCCACTTTCAACCACATTCCAGTGTTCTCTCTGTATGCCATGAGATATAAAGAACAACCCCTTGTGTGGGTGAGCATTTCAAACATCCTTAAGAAATTTCAGCAAGCAAATCCCAAGGAAAGTAACTGAGAGATTTCTTCTCCTGAATCATTTCTTTAAAATCCCTCAGTGGTAGTGGAGGTGGCACAGCTGGGAAAATGGCAAGAGCCAATTTCACCTCTGCGGGTATCACAGCATTTCACACAGTCGGAGACCTCAGTAGAGTCATGGAAGTGATTTGCAAAATGTTCCAGTATTAATTATTAGACATCTATTCATTGCATGTGGTTAGAATCTCAGCAGTAGAGACAATTTACTTCCCGAAGTTACTATACCTAAATAAGCCTTTCCATCTTTTCAAAGCTAAAACAAGTGCTCGTGTAATAACCAAATCAAACAATGACAAACAACCAGTATTGCCTACCTATTTTCAGTTCTGTGCAGCAGACATGTTGCTTAGTCATTTTACTTTCTTACACACACTTTCTCTAATCTCTTTTTAATCCCTTCAAAGGGAAATTAGGATTATGTAGTCCACCCTTTCCCTTAAATACTATATTTTGGTTTGGACAGAAGGAGGAAATTGCCAGAGCATGAGAAAAAAAGTGCTTTTTCCCAGGAATGGATTTTTTAAAAAGTGAATGACATGCACATGTTTTAGAGCACATCTTGAATCCCAAAATTTTGTTGGGCATTTCCTCCCAGAAGACGTATCCAAAATGGTGAAGGATTCTGGAAACTGTAGTTCAGCATCATCTGGGGATCTAGAGGTTGGGAAGACCTAATACAATATTTAATTGGTGATCTAGGCCATTTAACTGAGAATTGAATGTGATAATCAATGACTTGCACATGGCCAGAGGGCATCTTGACCCAGTTTTGATCTGTTTAAACTAGATAGTGGGCTTATTCCTTATTGTCTCCCCATCACTACTGACCAAACCAACATAAACTAATAGAAAGATTAAGGTCATTTCATCCAACTACTTGCTCATTCCAGGACCTACAATGCAACTTCAGAACCCATAACTTTGCCTTTGTGACCAAAGGGAATCCACCACCTCCTTCCTTCCATATTTAAATATCAGGAAGACTTTTTTAATGTTTAGATGGAATCCATTTCCTTGCAAGTTCTACCCTTTGCCTGCAATCCTGCCCTTGGGAAAAGCAGAGAAAAGCCAAGACTCAGGAGTCCTGTCAGTAAGGAATCCAGAAGGAGGCCTGTAGGCAAAAGGGCCTAATTCTAATGATCCTTCCTCCCCCTTCAACACAAACTGTAAGAAGTAAGACATCATATGTTCTTCCCCATCATATATCACAAATACATTCAGTGCAAGGGGACTGCATAAGTCTACATATCAAGACTTTTTCCTCTTAGAATAACAGGCTGCTCCTCCCCCATAGTATCACAAAGTTTTATTGAAAATCTACCCAGTTGCAGAAATATAAGCCCCTAGATCTTTGGATCCTAATTAATGTGCTGTATTTTACAATAAAAAAGGAAAGGAGTACTATGTAGGCACTGCGCTGGTTTGTATGTAAGGCAATACTAAATACATACATTTTATTTCTTACCCACCTCTCCCCAAGGCTTGAGGTGGGGTACAACATAGATTAAAACTCATAAAACCATTTAAACACTAAGTTAAAACACATAGGCACAAGGCACATTAAAATCTTCCAGCACAAAATTAAAATATCCCAATTTAAAATTCATAGTTTAAAATCGACTGAGTAGGCTTGCTGGAATAAATAAGTATTTTATATTGTTTTAAATTCAGAAAGCATGTTTAGTTGTCAGCTCTCTCTTGGCAGATCATTCCACAGTCTAGGGGCAGCTGATGAAAATGTCCTCTGGGTGACAACTGCCAGTTTAGCTCTGGCCAGTAGAAATAAATGTCCCACGGAGGACTTGAGTGTGCAGGACAGATTATATCAAGCTACAGCAAAGGGAAATGACAGGGTTGCATTTTAAATCTTCACTATTTTGAGATTGAGCTAAAGATTCCACCCTCAAATTCTTCCTTAGTTCCTATCTGTCTCCACTTCAGTTCTGTGGTTAGCTGTTCTTCAATCAGCTGTCTGTGATTTGAAGCCTACCAAAACCTGGTAAATTCTGCCTTATATTAAATCAGTGGTGGATGAAGTACAGCCTTTCAGATGGATCTCAGTTCCCAACAGGCCTAGTCACCAATGGTGAGGGAGGATGAAAGCTGCAGTCCAACGTCTTCTGGAGGGCTGTATTTCTCCCTTTCCTGTTTTGGAGTAAGGAAATTATTTCTTGGTTTAACATTACACATATCAGTCTGAAATCCAACTCCAACTAGAGTAGACCCATGGAATCAGTGGGATTTACATAGGTGGTGATTTGCTAACCAGCAATTGATTTCATTGATCTATTCTAACTGGAAATAGAAATTGTGTTTAGGTCAGATTTTTCTCCCTCCCACATGCCAGGACTTCACCTGGTTCACCAGAGACCAAAAACCTGATTCCTTTCCCTCTAGCATCTAGTATGATGCTAGAACACTTTTCCACTAGAGGAGCAACTCAGCTGAACTTCTACTGAACAAACACTGATGTGTTTCTTAAAAAGGGAAACCTTCAACCCATGAGCTGTGAAGGTTGTTTGCATAAATAACTAAACTGTGTTTGAAATGAAAATGTCTAGGCTGGATCTCATGTTATGATGAAATTCTTTAGGAGTGACACTACAGTCTATCATTGTCATCTGCTCAGCTCTGGGGATGGGTAAGGAAGGCCTACTAAATTTCCATTCATTATTTTTGGAAGGAAAGATACACAATAGCCAGTGTGCATATTTAACAAGTACTTGTGGCAGGAGTCATTCTGTCATTCTGTCAAGATTTTGTTGCAGCAGTTATTTTGTCAAGATGCTTTGTCTGGCATCCAATTCCTTCTCTACAGTTACTCCTTATTCAGTTTCTGCTTCTCAGATTGAGATTCTTGTTTCTCAAGAAATCTGCTTTGCCTTCCCTCACCCTGTATCATAAACCTGTACTTTCCATTGCTCTTCATTCTTTCCTTTTCACAATAAGATGCTGCTATTGCCATCTAAATACATGCCACACTGTCATAACTCACCCTCTAGACACAGAAGAGAATGCAAGAATCCGCAGATTCTTATAATGATGCTCTATCTGAATCTGAGGAACTTGGAGTTGAGGTGGGGGGCTGCTTCCCAGTAGGAGACTGCAAATATTGAAGATCAATTACCATCATTCATCAAGCGATGACAGGAAAAAGAAAGGTTGAGCAGCTCCAAGAGGTTAATAAGAAAGAGATGCTGATCGAATTAGGCACCTGGGGTTTTGAAACAACTGCCTATAAATCTCCCAATCCTGGCAGCTTGTTCCTTTCAACCCTCTTTTTTGGTGACTATCAGTACTTTCTGGTGTTCAGATTTTTGACTCTGGACTGACTATGATTAACAATCCCATTTTACTTTTTGCCAGTTTTGTTTATCTGGACCACCGGCTTGCTAAACAACCTCTGGACCAAGTGACAAACACATTCTTGGTTCTGCCATCATCCTGTTGGATACCCTGTGACTGATGGGGACTGAATTAACTGCTCAACAGCTCTTGTATTCTAACCACCTGATTCCTGGTGCTAACCAGCAGCATAGGACACACACAACTCATTGCCAGAATGCAGTGCAGAAGTCCCAAATTCCACCTCCCATTAAATAATTTATGTAGCAGGTGACCAGAAAGGCCCTTCTCTATAATGATCCTTAACCCCTTACTACTGGCAATAGTAGGCAATGCTGGGCTGGATATTATATACCCATGGCTTGGTCTGGGACAAGGAAGCTTTATACAATTCCTTCTTTTCTTTTCTCTCTGGTTTATTTATATCAGGAGATGGGAACCTCCAACTTATGAAAAGTCAGTACATGAAGGGTAAGAATCCATCTTGCCAGAGGCTCCTGCTCCACACCCAAACTTTCCCCCCACTTTGCCACTCCTGGAGACAGAGAGGTTCAATCTCCTGTGATCAGCTGGTCTCTTCTTCCTTTAATTTATCTTTGGGACTCTTTTGTTGTTAAAAATGATTATAAACCCATTGGTTAAGGCCAGGCAATACTCAATTGACTGTCTAGTCCAGTATTGTCCATTTTTATTTGCAGGAGAGGTCTTCATGTGTTACTTGATCTTTTTAAAATAGAGTCTTAACTTCCGGATTTCTGCATGCTACTGAACTGTGTTCCCTTCTCCTACAATGCCTAGTATTTTTATTTCATGTGGCTTCCTCTATGTAATAATCATTAACAGTAGTTATAATTAGTGGTGGTGGTGGTGGTAGTAGTAGTAGTGGAATCGATGATAATAGGAGTAATGATTTAACACATTCAGTCTCAAGGAAAATATATTTTGGATATGCCATCTCAATGCAAGAAAGCCTTTTTGTAAAAAATAATATATAATGTTATGTTCGGATTCTGTATTCAGATACAAATTCATTTTCCCCATTACAGTTCAATCTCTGTGTTTTTAGTCCTCGACAACATTTTAGTTCTATTTCTGTGGTAATGTTGCTATTAGTACTGTTACTTTGGCTTTTATTGTGGGAGCTAATAGAAACAAAGATAAATCTTAGTGAAATGCTTGGGGACAAGACTTTTAAAGCCTTTCCTGCAGACTGGAGGCTTTTCTTGCATATTTTCAGTTTATTTGATGTAGTTCTTTTCTGGCAGGTATTCCAAGGCTGAGATTTCACTTTTTAAAGGGTTTTTGAATAGTGCCTGGAGAATCGAAATGACTTTGGCTTCTTCTGCTGAAAGGAAATCTAAAGGTGGCAATGACTCTTTTGAAGACGTTCACTGTATTGTCAGATATATTAGAGGCTTAAAGAACAGGAGATGCAAGAGGAGGAAAAGGTTGATCTACCTAGGTTTGTGCGTGCAGCTTTCCCAGTATTGTTCATCAGATACACTGGAAAGAGATATCAGATCTACAGCTAAAATCCAAACAAACAAACAAACAAACAAACAAACATACCCGCATCAGCTAAATCTATTTAATTTTTTTTAAAAAAAATTGTTTTAAAATTTATTTCAAATTTTAAACTAGGAAAAGTCTCTATCAGTGCTGCTATTCAGTTTTAATGGTGTCTTTTCTTGGTCTAGGAATAAACATATTTTCAAAAGATGCATAGCCAAGATACTTATACTTTAGTTGTAGCTGCTGTAGATTGTGCAGAGCAGACGCTCTTGGATGCCACCAGTTATGTGGACTCATTTTACTCTGGTTTCTTTTGATCATGAAGTAGATTTGACTGTAATGGTGGGCGACCTGAATTGGGAGAAGGACAAATAATGCAACCATGTTAATTCTCCTCTACCTTTTAGTGGCTTTGGTATAATTGATCACATTGTCCTTCTCAAACAGTTATCTCTGATGCACCTTGGAAGCATTGCACTTCAGTTGTCCCAGTCCTACTCAAGTAGTTATTTCCACAAGGTGGTGCTGAGGAGCTATTGTTCTGCCCCTCAGGTGTTCCTCATGGCATTGACGAGAGATGTTTGAATTAAAGCAAGGGCCTTCTCAATATGAGTTGGACTGCAACTCCCATCACAGTACTAGCTAGTATAGCCAATGGTTTGTGATCACTGGAGTTGTCATCCAATAGCTACTGGAGGGACCCATGTTCTGCATCTCTAACTGCAGGAAGAGGTTGTTGAAATTTGTTCATCTGCTATCATCAGAGGCACGAAGACAAACAATTCCATGCAATGTTTAATTCCATGTAATTATGGGCTTCTACTCAAAATGTTAATGTGATAATCCAAAGGTGCACTCATGGAACACTTTGAATAAAGGTCAAAGTCTTATTATCAATCTGCCTCCCAAACAGCTGCTCAGTGAAATCCCAAAGTGTTAACCTTCTTAAAAAGCTTTTTTTATTTCAAACCACAGGCTGCTCTGCCTGTTATCTAGACTACATCTATGTGTCTATTATTTTTAAAAATAACCACAACAAATGTGTGTAGAATATGCTGCTCTAAGCGCCTTACAGTAATAAAAGAAAATGTATATTTGTGTGTCTGTATCTGCTACAGCTACAAGGCTGTGAACATAGACATCTGAATTTGGCGTGATCCTAAGAGGGTCCAAAAGCTGTGTACTTGGGGAGATTTTTAAAGAACTTGGATTAATTAATTTTAGCTTAAAATCTATTCATATCATGCAATATTGTTATTAATCACTAGGTATCACCCTGCAATAATTACTTCTTTCACATGGCCTCCAGGCAACTCACTAATACTTCCGTCTGCAGGATATTGCAAGTCTTCAGTTGAGACAAAGAGAGAAAAGGAGAGAACACTACTGGCTAAGGCAGGGAAAATGTGAAACAAATATCAGGATAAATGAAGAGAAATGACAACGAGAATGAAAAAGAGAAGCAGGAAAGAGGAGAAGAGCAGAGAGGAGGAGGAGGGGAAGGGGCATAAGAAGCTTTAAGAGTATTTCTCTCCCTATGAATTTGCTGTTGACAGTGCCTCACCTGATCTTCTGCAGGTGTCCACTGCTAGTGTAAGGAGATCCATACATTATATGTGCTGAATATCTTTCCAGTGTCATCAACTTTACAGAATGTTACCATGTTCATGACATTTGAACAATAAATATATGCACTGCATGTGAACTGATGACACAGGAAAAATGGAGGGTGTAGATCTGATTGTCACATCCTCTAAGCTACCTAGGCTGGGCTTATGCTGGAAGCTATTCCATCTGTTTCTGAAACTTCTTTCTTTCCAGAAGCATCACAAGGGTCAGAGCGAGACTTGCTAATCCAACTGTAAATGGTAGCAAACAGTGAATCTTTCATCAGTTATGGTTGCTCTTTTTCAGACACCTACATAAGTTAAAGGTAATAAAGGAAAGGCTGTAACCCTGGCAGCGATATGCTGTAGCCAGTCAGTGCACTTCCTAAGGATAGAAAATGTATATGCCAGGAACTATTCAACTCACATAAAGCATTTGTTCTCCAGTTAAGGTGGCTGCTGTCATTCTCCTGGGTTGACTGGAGTTCAGAAGGGCCATAAAATGTGTTAATAGTATTAGGGGGATGTTTTTCTTCCGCTTGCATAAAACTAGAACTCAAGGTCACCCTGTGAAGTTGATTGGCAGAAGGTTTAGAACTGACAGAAGTCAGCACTTCTTCTGGCATGATGCTCCCAATGGGTAGAATTCACTGCTGCAAGATGAAGTGCTTAGATAGCTTGAAATAGAGACTAGGTAAATTAATGCAGTGGTTCCCAAACTTTGGTACTCCAGATGTTTTGGACGTCATCTCCCAGAATTCTTGACTGTTGGCCAACATGTCTAGGATTTCTGGAAAATGAAGTCCCAAACACCTGGAGGATCAGAATTTGGAAACCACTGAGTTAATAGAAGGCAATCTTTATTATCAGAGATGGTTGCCTAGTCAGACCTCAAATCTGTTCCTAGTTCCATCATGGTATTTCTTTTAATTAAAAGAAATACCATGATGGAACTAGGCACAGACTTGAGGTGTGACTAGGCATTTATCCCTTTCTTTTCTTATCCCCCCATGTTCAAATTTTTAATTGCAAATTTGAAATTTTACACATTTCCTTAGACATATTCCACCATTAACTGAAGCATGTTTATACACCATTTTGTAAGCACTTCAAATCTGGATTTTTAAAAATCTGTTCAGCTTATTTAGGCACAGGCCACTCATCAATATGAGGAGTACTGCAGAGCACAAATTGACTCTGCCCTTCTGACAGGCTGATAAGTGAGGATAGAAGCAAGTCTATTGAACCTTGAACTAAAACTGGATTCTGTTGTCCATCCTCAGCTATTAATCTTGTTAGCTAGTTGAACACTGATGTACAACGGTAGTATATTTAAACAGCAGATTCCAGGGACATTAACCAGCTGTTATCTTCTTGGTTACATTAACTGTGAAGCTCACACTAATGTCTGGCCATTTTTGGAACTGAATGCTGGGCTGGGGAAAACCTTGCATGGATTCCTCAAGGCAATTCTTTTGTTGCCAGCAGACTGGAAGTCATAGGGCAGTCTGATGCAACACATTTACAGTTATTTATGAGATTGTAAATCTGGCTAGTTTATAGTATGCACATTTATAAATAACACTGCACCTTGTTTCCAGTGCAGGAGATACGTTGTCTCCTGAAACAAAGCCAGAAGTTTTGTTTCTCAGTGTAAGTAAATGAAGAGGGGATACCTCCATCCCCTGTGGCCTTAGAGGGTGAGGGGTTGTTGGCTGTCATCCATTTCTTCCCCAACTGTTGTTCAACAACAGTTCAACAACATCTGGAGGCTTGCACAATGCCCTACTCTGGAAGCCTGAGCCAGGGAGGAGAAGGAACTGGGCAAAGCAAATAGTCCCCTTCTCCCTCTGTCCCAGACGTACAGACCAGGGAACTGTGTCGCCTCCAGATGTTGTTGAACTGTAATTTCCAGCAGGCCTAGCCAGCATAGCGGATGATGATGAATGCTGGGAGTTTCATTCCAACATGTTGGAGAGCTGTACATTGCCCCTCCCCATTCTAAACTCTTCTCTATAATGGAGATCCACGGAACTCTTTCCTATGTTGCTTAGCATGAAGGTGAAAGAAGGGAAGGTAACTACAGAGGAAATTAGCTGCAAGAGGAATGTAAGTACTAACTAGCAGGATTAACCTTCACATTGGCAAAATCTCATTATTTGGGTGATTAGAAAATAGGCTCTTGGTCAGCTGGAAGGAGCAAAGTCACTACAGAAGGATTTGTAATATCAAGCATGAAGAGTGGAAGGAAAGCTCTCTTAAGTACCCTGCTTGAATGTGTGTGTATTCCTTAAAGTTGTCTGTTGATTTATGGTGACCCCATTAATTCTGTATGGTTTTCTTAGGCAAGAAATACTCAGAGGTGGTTTTGCCACTTCCTTTCTCTGAAGTATAGCCTACAGCACCTGGTATTCAATAGGAGTTTCCCATCCAAGTACTAACCAGAGCAAACTTGGTTTAGCTTGCAAGATTAGAGCGGATCTGGTGTGTTTACAATATTTAGGCCTTAGACATGCTCTTAATGTAAATCAAAACTGACAGAACAGGTTTGTGGATATGGATACATCATTGTTTTTTTCAGCGCAGACTTAATCCAAGTACAGCCAGGGAATTTGCAAGAATTTATAAGAAGATTGGTTTAATGTTTATGTTCCCTTTAGGTGTCGTATGCATACTCACACACTTTTAAAGACTCAAGAATATCCTCCTAATTCCTTATAATTTCTAATTAAGAGCTCTTCTCTCTTGAGATACAATCATTTTGACCTAAGATAAATAATAATATTGAATGAGAAAGGCATGCAGCTGGGTCACTTTTCTGGCACTGTATGTGATTCAGTGTATCCTGTTTTCAAAAATTACAAATGCTATGTGGTATTTCACAGTCTATATAATTTGGTAACATCCAGTCTAGATAATGCACTCCCTTCTTAGAAGAAAGCCAAAATCCTGTGCCTACCTCACTTGGAAATAAATCCCCTTAAATAAAGGAGTGTCACCTGCATTAGTCCACCAAGGATTCACATAATATGGCAGAAAATATAGCATATACTGCCAAAGATATTAACACAAAAATGTGTCTCCTCTTTGAATCCACAAACAAATCTTTACATTTCAAGGTATTGTCAGGCCTCCATAACCACAGGGGATCCATTATGGACCCCCTCAGCCCACAGATACAAAAATAAATAAATAAATAAATAAATAAATAAATAAATAAATAAAAATGGGACCTCAAGTCTCGTTTTCCTTAATAACAGCATGATGTGCATATACCCACTAGTGCAGCCACATGCACACACGGCCATTGAGGTCAACAGGGCTTTCCATTCGTAGATGCTCACATCTGCAGATACATATGTCTGACTATAATAAATGTACATATACTTGCATGGGTGTTTACACTCAGAAGAATCAGAGCTTGCAGGTGTTATTTGTTGGACTATAACTTCCAGCAGGCTGGGAGATTCTAGGAATTGTGGTTCAAAAACTAGCAGCCCTAAGCAAGAGCCATCACTTCTTTAACCAGCTTCAAAATGGAGTTGAAAACCATCCTGTTCAGAGAAGCCTTCCCAGGCATTGCATAATTGTCGCTTACTATTTGAAGTTCTTTTGGTGCCTGTTTATCAAACCATTTCCTGTATTGCTATGTACTGTATATGTATTATCCTACTTGAGTGTATGTATTTTCCCTGGAAGAAGATTAACCATCCATTATGAAGCCAAGCCAAGCCCTCCCTCCAGTCCATCTGCCTTGGTCCAGGCCTTGGAGGTAGCGAGGAACTGCTGGACCTCTTACCCTTTCCCTCCACCACTCCCTTCTCCTTTCGTGTCATGTCTTTTTAGATTATAAGCCCGAGGGCAGGGAACCGTCTAATTAAAAAGATTGTATGTATAGCGCTGTGTAAATTTACAGCGCTTCATAAATAAAGGTTAATAATAATAATAATAATAATAATAATTTCTATTGCTAGTTTGAACTATAGAAGTAATTGGATTTACCTACATGTTAACTCAGTATTCAATGACAGATTCAAAGAGTCTACTCTAGTCAGGCCTAACCAGCAGGAATCTAGTCAATTTTTCCCATCACAGAAAATAATCAGATGGTGCTCCTCTTCCTTTACTGTACCATAGCAGTAATTCATTTCACTGAGTTTCTCTCTTAACATGTTTACCTCATTTTTACACTCTTTGAGCTGAACATGGAATAGGGAATGCCTGATGGTTGAAAACCTGTAATTCATCAGTTTATGATGTATTCCACAAAAAACGTGTTCGGCTAAGAAACATCTCATATGGAACTGACACAAAATGGACGTAAGAGGTGCAGAAAAGAAAAAGTCTGTGGAAACAGACCTAGCAGGTTTTACCCATCCTTAATCTGCAGGAAGTTGTAGGTGAGATACCTACAACATGACCAAGCAACTGCATGCATGAATGTTCCCTAGCATGGAACCCTCTCTTTGAATGAAGGCAAAGAACATATCAATGAGAAAAGTGCAACATAGACGTATGAATAAACAGAAGCATTTCCTGTTTTGTTTTCCTTTTCAGGAACACAGAAACTTTGCCATATCTCCATCTTTCTACAGACATCTGACCTGCAGCCACGAAGAGGACTGTGCCACTTGAGTGTACGAACACTGTACAAACTAACCATTTAATGTTACCCTGATAGGTTAGGGTTTGGGACTTGGGAATAATCTGAAAAGTCATTACCATATATACTCAACTATAAGTCGACCTCACATAAAAGTAGAGGGCAAGTTTTGGGGCCAAAATTATGGATTTTGCTATGACCCATGGATACGCTGAGGGTAAATCTTAGAGGCATATAGTAAAGGGTCTGAAGGATGAAGCAAAGCAAAACAGTGTCAAAGAACTTAGAAAATTACAGCAGATATAACTCTTTGTGCTCACTCTTAAGGCCAGATGGATGAGAGACTAGAGGAGTTCAGTGCTTCCAGGAACAGATTATACTCTTGCTTTTCAAGCAGGGACGGTTCCTTCTTTTAAATAAGAGTTCAGATCCAGTACTTCTCTTATCCATGCTAAACATATCCAGATCCCTAAGAAGTTCTTCATAAGGCTTGCTTTTCAGAGTTCTTATATCAGGAGAACAAGTTCAGCAGTCTGTTTTCCATTAGTCAGAGGCCACTATGAGTCCTAAAAGCCTGGCATAATGACACCATCTCTCCTATGTTGAGTGCTCCTACCATTTGGCACTCAGAGGAACACTTAGGGAGGTTCACTTGCACATTACTGAAATAGAGGAAATGTGTGGTCAAGGCAAAGAGTTGCATAAGGTTAGCATTTGCTAACATATATGTATAGATACTCATTTCCAAAGTAAAAGGACAGGTCCAACAGTCTCCCTTTAGTTAAGGGGTCAGAATCAAAAACTTTGGCCTGTTACAGACTGCCAAAATAAAGCTGTTTTGGGTCTCTTTGGAGGTATGCTGTTTAAATGATGCATGGGTCCTAAGAGTCCGGAGGTCTCTCCAAAGCCACACTCCATTCCTAAGCACTGGAGTGCAGCTTTGGTGCAGCTTCCAGATTCTTAGGATGCATGCATCATTTAAACAGCATACTTTCAAAGAGACCCGAAGTAGCTTTATTTTGGCAGTCTGTAACAGGCCTTAGTTTCAGTGTCACTATCATTCTGGTGATGCAGTGGTTAAATGTCTGTACTGCAGCCACTCACTCACAAACCGCAAAGTTGAAAGTTCAATACCAGCCAGGGGCTCAGGGTCAACTCAGGCTTGCATCCTTCAAAGGTTGCTATATTAAATACCCAGATTGTTGGGGGCAATTAGCTTACACATTGTAAACTGCTTAGGGAGTGCTTAAGTGCAACTGATAAGTGGTATAGAAATGTACTTGCTATTGCTATTCTGAAGCTAATAAGCATATTATTTAGAATTCTGCAACACTGTTTGAAAAAATGATGCATATTAACTAATTTTGTGTTGTTCTAAAGCTCATGAGTGTATTGTCTATTGCAAGGCTTACTGCAAAGAAATTAAAAACTGTTATAACTTTCCCAGTGTACTCTGCCTATGGTGGGTTAGATTTTAGGGATGTCCATGCCATTAAGTTTTAAAATGCCTTGATATTATACCACAGGCCTAAATACCCTAAAGATACCAGGTCCTTGGAAGCTATGTAGAACCAGCACTAGTTAGTACTTGGAACACCAATGAATGAAATATATATCCATACATAATATACATATAGGAAGGTAAAATATGGTTGACACTCTGCATCCATGGATTCAAGCACCATGGATTAAACATATGATTAAAAACAAATTCTGAAAAGCAAACCTTGCTTTTGCCATTTTATATACGGGAAACCATTTTACTATGCTACTGTATTTAATGGGACTTAAGAATCCAAAGATTTTGGTATCCACGAGGGGTCCTAGAAACAAACTCCAGTGGATACCAGGGCTCACTGTACACTGAAGTTAGAAGGAAGTGAAATGCAAAAAAGTACATATTCTGCTGTATACATCACTGCTTAAATTTATATAACATTATTACAGTGATGGCTGCCAGCTTGGATGGCTTTAAAGCGGCATTGGGCAAATTCTTGGAGGAAAAGATTATGCATCCACTATGACAGAGTCTTCCAATATAAAGAGTCTGTATACCTCATTATATGGCAGACCTTTTGTATCTACAGGTTGGCGATCCATGGATTTGACTGCCTGCAGATTGCCAGGCCCCATTTTATTCAATGGCAGTGAGTACACATGGATATGTTGATATATCTTACATGCATGTCACAATCATTGAATAATATGGGGTTTGACTGTCCACCTTGTTAAATATCCACAGGGGCCTTCTGAACCGAACCCCCACAGATCCAAATGATTCATTGTATCCGTTGCTGGATAACATGAACAGGGTTGTGCTGTTGCTTTCATGTCATATTTGTAGGTTCTTCATAAGTGACTAGTTGGCAACTGGGTCAGGACTATTCCAGGTTTTGAGACTTGGGAGCAAATCCAAAGACCTAGGAAGAAAACGTTGTGATGTCACAGGGGATGGATCCTGGTAATGTCATGAAGAAACATACACTAAGCATTAACTACATCTGTACAGAATATGCCATTCCACTGAAAAAACACCAAACATCTAATAAAGTTATAACTAACACATATATAACATGTAATCCAACAAATGGGGAAATCTTTTAGGTTTTTAAATAGTACTAAATATGGCCATACCTCACAAGGAGGTCTCTCATTACCAAGTTAAGAATTACAGTATATTATGGTATTTTCTTGTTGGTCCAAATAGTTAAATTTGTAAAAGCTGATAATTCAATTGCATGGATACAAATAGAAAGAAGCATGTTCCCAAAGCATTATGAGGCAGGTATATTTTCAGTTAAAGTTTTTTAAAAAGATAAAATAGAAATTCAGTTCTGAAAGGAACATTTAACAGATGGTTCAGGTTAAAGAAATAATTAGCACATGCTCCATCACCTCTTGGGTTTTTTTTTAGTCTTTTTAAGACAGAAATATAAATGTAACAAATTTAGGATATGGAAAGGGAAAGGATTATAAAGAATTAAATATATTTGAATGGTAGTCTTATACAATTAGAACAAATAAAAACAGACCTAAACCAATAGATCCATCATGGTTGTATCTGATGCAAATATACTCTTTTCAGGCAAAAACAAAACAAAAACAAAACAGACAGCCCCTGAGAGATTAAACTCCATTTGAAACATATTGTAATGTTAGTATAAATACAACAAAAAGACAAGTGTCAAAACTATGTCAAACAATACAAGAGTTGAAATTTGATAAATCTAAATGGATGAGCCTTGTTTGAGCATTTGGGGATAGAAATAACAGAAAAACAATGGAATTCAAATTGGAAAATGCCACCCTATAAATCAATATCTGCCCAGGTCAGAGAAAATGCATTAAAATTATTCATAAATAGTATTACAATCCATGTAAACATAATATCAAGAATCAAATGTCAAAGTTATTCTGGAGATGCAGCAAGCTAGGCAAATGGAATGATATGCAGCTAACCTATCCAAATATACAGTTTGTAGATTTTGGGAAGCTGTATTAGGTTGGATAAATCAAATGCTGGTCCCAAAAAGTTTCTGAGGGGCACTGTTATTAATTTCTATATTCAAAAGTGAAATGAAAGCTTGCCAAATAAAAATCTTATTGCACAAATGTTGACTTCTGCAAGGCTAGAGATAGTTAAAACATGAAAAATATTAGAAAATCTCTCAGTACAAAAATGGTTAAATAGGATAAGGTCCATAGTGCTTTCATAAAAATTGACACCTGAAATAAGAGTAGCAAGAGGAGACATAAAAGAAGATTTGTTTAAGATTACATGGAAGCCATTTATTGCTTATATTTCTGGTGGCAATACTGGACTTAACCCCCCTTTGGATCAAGAGAGGTTTTGGAAAAACAAATACTGAAAGTTATAACTAACACATATATAACATGTAATCATATGAAAGAATTTATATGTATGGTGATTGACAGGGAGAGGTTTAACAGTTTCATGATTTGGGAAGGGAAACACAGAGAGGAGAGATAGAGGGAAATGAACATTTTTAATTATGATACTTTTAACGTTGTTCTATATTATGTATTCAAAAATAGATAATGTATGTATTTGAAAACTCTTCAATAAAATAATTTTAAAAGAAATATTTTTAAAACAATCTAACAAAAAAAGGAGTACAGTCGGCCCTTCTTATACACGGATTTTTTATACACGGATTTAAGCATACACGGTTTGAAAATGTTCCAAAAAAAGTATAAATTTACCTTGATGTTCCATTTTTTATTAGGGACACCATTTTGCTATGTCATTATACTTAATGGGACTTGAGCATACACGGATTTTGTTATACACGGGGGATCTTGGAACCAAACCTCAGCGTATAACAAGGATCCACTGTATATACACACACACACTTTAAAGTCAGTGCTCTCATGAGATTTCTCACCCAGAGATGTGTGTCCAGGGCCTGAGATTCAGTTCCAGATCTTTAGTTCTGGGAACCCTATTAGCAACTCTTCAGGAACAAAATTCTGCTGTAGAAAGGTCTTTGATCTGATCCAGCCGGTTACTCCATTATTCTTATGTGGTAGGCATCATGAAGATTGGCAAACCATCTTTAAAATAAACATTCTAGCATTGGAAATGATTTTCTAGTTAGTCATCTGTTTGGAAACCTCTGGAAGCCTTGCTGGAAGTTTGCAGATGTCAAGGACCCTGGCAGTATCCAGCAAAGATCCAGGCTTCAGCAGAATTCTGAGTCCTGTGCTTGCATATGACATAATTTTGCTATTTTATTTCTTTTGGGAAGGTTGTGTAGATTCCAGACATTTCCAGGGAACCATTTCTGTTCCTTCTGAAAGGGAAGACTTAGTACTTGTGGAAAAGGGCACACTCTTTCTTTTTAAGGGGTAATCAGAGAAGCTCTGTGGAATAGCAAGAGGAGACATAAAAGTGGCAGAGAAAGTCCCAGTCCTCTGCTGTTCGATCTTTTCAAATGCTTTTAAATATCCCAGTTTCTCTCTCCTTCTCCCACTTTCCTTCTTTATTTTGAGTTCATTTCAGTTTATTTCAGTTACTGGAAATTGAGTTCAAAGTGCAAAAGTAGTTATCCTAGCAGGGAGAAATGTGAAGAGGTGAAATTATCTTTCCCTTCCCAGTAGGTTCAGGTAAAAGCAAACTGCAGCATTTCCTGGCTTGCTTGACCTTCCCCATTACTAACTTTTGTCATCTTGATCACACTCTGATGTTACTTGGACATGCTTGTCCTAGTTTTCATCTCTGAAATGCTGGAAGGTATCGGAGAGTACCATTATATGGAGGTCCTACCTTTGGCAACAGACTTTTGAGAGGAAAAGAAATCTTATAACAGTGAGCAACACTTTTGGGGGTGCCTTTGCACCCATAAACACTAGACAATAATAGTTGTGCAGATTTTAAAATACACACATCCCCAAATATGTAACCTATGTAATCGGTACCATTTACAGCCTCTGATCATCAATAGTTATAACCTCCTGTAACTCCTCCAGACCCACAGGCAACTATATCTGATCCTAGAGCCAATGTAGTGTAGTGGTTTGTGTGTTGGACTGAGACTATAGAAACTAGAGTTCAAATCTCAGTCAAGCCATGGAAAGTCCTTGGGTGATCTTGGCTAAGTCACACACTCTCAGCCTCAGAGGAAGAGGAAGGCAAAACAAACTCTCTCTGAATTAATATTGCCAAGTAAACTCCATGATAGGTTCACCATAGCATTGTCCCAAGACAGAAGTGACTTGAAGGCACACAACAACAACAGATGGGGATGTGCAGCTCCATCTGACCAGTTCAATGGACCAACTGAATGCAGTGTGGGGACCCATTCACATGCAGTTGTGCATCATCACTAGCTTTAGTCTGCTTTCTACATGTGAACCCTCAAAGATGGATAGCAGTATTTGTCTTTTATGGCTTTCCTTTCCTCTGTTACTTTCTGAGTATTCCTCCCCTGTTTTAAACAAGAACCACCTTCATATTTATCTGCCTAGCAATGCAAGTTCTGCATCATCAGCCCTGTGGCTCTGAGGCAGATATTGACTTTATTCCTTTCAAGAGATGACACTGTCAGAAAATTTATGTACCAGTTTTACTCTTGGTCTCCAGCTCACACCATAAACTATACCAACTGCAGGATGACGTGTGCCTCAAGTAAACGACAAGAGACACCACGCTGAAAGTTTGAAGCAAAGATACCTTCCAACTTGCTTCTTACTGGCATTTTATTAAAGTCACTGACAAGAAAAATAGTCTCTCTTACAGAAGCTATTTAGAAGAGCTTCCTTGGTATTTTAAAGCTCAAATGCCAAAACGGCACTTACCAAGGAATAAGCCCAAGTGAACACAGAGGGACTTTATTCTGCATAAATATGAACAAGATTGCATTGCTTGAAAATATATGAATCAATCCATTCCTTCTACCTTTACGTTTCTTGTAAGTGAATCAGGAGAAAAGGTACAAGGCAGCCAGTGAGATGAATTGTCAGGAAAATTTGTTCCAAATCAGTAAAAAGAAGAAAAGACAGACCCAGACTGCAAGATGAAAGATATAGTTAGCTAGGAAAGGCACTGGTGTCATTTTTACAAAGTACCGTTTTTGATGAATGGGTCTTTTCTTGGGGGCTGTTGTAAATGTCTGCATGCAAATCATATAGCTGCAATCTGGAAAAGACAGTTTATTTCTGCCATTTTCATTCTCTAGCAGCCTGGAGCAACATATGGAGATGCACAAGTAGACAAGCAGATTTTCTTCAGATATTATAGCAGTATCACAGTGAACCTCTAGGGAAAAACACACTGGGAATACAAAATATTTCAGGGTATTGTATTCCTTTGGACCCAGCCACACTGGTGTTGACAAACATGATGGACAGAGGCAAAGGATCTTTACTTTATGTACACTACCTGTCAACAATGTATGTATGTTTTCTCACAGGAAAAAAAGGCAATATGCATTTAACACTCATCCAGGCAGAGGAGTTGTTCTGCTCTACCAGTCACATTCCACTGATGCATTTGCACAAAACCAGACTTAAAAGGGAAATACTTTATAACAGTTATCATTTGAACAGGTATAAACAATATCCCCTATTTTCAGCCACCATCAAGTGCAATATTGTTCTTTTAACAAATAAAAAGGAAGATAGGACAAAAATTGTACCAACAAATCTATTGTGAATTGTGTTGGTTACATTTTTTCCCTAACAGCTAAACAAACGTTCCTCCTCATGCAAGCATGTGCTTTCTGACTCTGGGTCCTGTGGAGTAGCTTTGATACTACATATACAAACAATCGTATGGATACTGGGCATTTTCATAACCTGCAGTAGATTGGAATTCTCACTGAGATCAGATTAAACAGATTAAGGGGTGAAACAGACCAGCGGAAGCCCAAATCAGTCTTCCTCCCAGCTGAAAAAAGAACAAAAAAGATTCGCTCTTTTTTTAGCCAGGGAAAGGGCAGCCTAAATTCAGCTTCCAGACTCTGTGGCGGCATGTGTCATGGAAACACTGCACTGCTGCAGTGTCTGGAAGCCACCCACATCTGGGCAGCTTGAGGGTGGCGTGGGAGCATGCGGCATATAAACGTTGCATTCCCAACCTGCCTACATGGCAGCTTTTAGAGCTGGCAAAATGGCAAAAAGTGAGAGTGTAGTTTGTCCTGGGGGCACCTAAAAAGAAGCACCTGTCATCAGTATTTTCTCCATCATGGTGCTGCATCTGACTTTTTTTTAAAGGCCTTGGTGGAAAAATACTGATGGTGACAGCGCTTTGGTATTTCCCCTCAAAGGGTCACCAAGAAGAAATGGGCTTTGAAGTATGCTTGTCAGCTTTTCTGGGTTGTCACATTAAAGTTAAAGGCTGTAATCACTATTAACACAGTTGGCATTTTCTTTGCTTTGTCATCACATTATTTTTGATGTGTGTGCATTTTCTTAGCCCCAATTGCCCCTGGTCACTCCCTCCCCCCATCTCACAGCCAACATTTACCATCATTCTCCCCTCCTCTATCCAGCCTTTAGGGTGAGCACAAACAGTTATACCTGCCAGAATGTTATATGTTCTTTCATGTCACTTTGCTTTGCCTTTTACATTCTTTGTTACATGCCCCTAGGCTTTATTTATCCATGGGTCATATCAAAATCCATAATTTTGAACCCAAAACCTGTCCTTGACTTATACATGAGGTTGTCTTATTGTCAAGTATAAATGGTACATATATAACAACCGTTCTGACACGTATCCCATATTGCTGCATATGGAGAAACAAATTCAAGATAAGTTTGTAGAGAAATAGGATCAGTGTGTCAAAAAATAGGAATCGGTTTGTTGTACAGCATTTTTCATCTCCTGTTTTTACAAAAATCCTACTGTCCTTACAAAAATCCCAATCAAATGTGATGGCTGAGGATGGTGGATGGAGGGAAATCTTGCTAAACACCATCTACTGGGGCCAACTCCCATTGCATTGTAAGTTTCCTACTTGCTCATTAATATCTCCCACAGTTTGCTTTGCTCTATAGAGTTGCAAATATAGTTCCCTCATCAATACCACTCCAGACATTAACATGAAGCGACAAGCTCTTTTTCAACATTTCCTTTCATTGCAGTGAGATTTCCAGGCATACATATAAGAGGAAGCGCTCAGTCTTTAATGTAAGGATCTCTATTAGATGGAGATTTAAGCACTTGGCATATCTTAATCTTTCCTTTTTGCTTACTATTTAAACTTCAAAATCACACATCACACTGGAAACACTTTTCTGTTTCTTTCCCATGTGCATATCCAAACCTCTAGAAAATATCAGTGCATGTGTGTATGTGCTTTCAAGTCACCTGTCAAATTATGTCAACTCTACGGATTTCATAGGGTTTCCTTAGGCAAGGAAAACTCAGAGGTGGTTTTGCCCATTCCTCCCTCTGAACTATAGCATACAGTATTTGTTGTGGTAATAAAAGTCCTTAACTTCTGTTTCTCCTGATGTTAACTGCCTTTTCACCACCTTCTTCCCTGTCTGAAGGAAGATGATGAGCCTCCACAGGAGCAGGGATCAATTTACATTTTATGTTTGCCTGGCCTTTATGAAGATGTTAAGAGCAAATCCCTCATGAGTTCCATTTGTCAGGAGCCAGAATAGGAAATGGGTAGATGGGATGTTGAAGTTTGATGATGTGATATACACCCCTCAGTTTGGTCCACTATTCCCTCTGCTTAAGAGCACCTGACCTTAAAATGGTGCCTGTGGGAAAAGATAAGCATAACATATAATGATAATGTATAAAAGCAAAGTACATAAAGTTCACTGCAGAATGACCCATCTGTACTGCACATTTGTCCCATATCCACACTGGAATACCATACAAGATGCCACCTGCCCACCATCCCTTTGCTGCCATAGCCTTTAACATCTCCTGCTCTGGTTGGCAAAAATGGTTGGTCTGCGACAAGGAGTTGTGAGGTAGTGGAGTGCTTTGTGCATTTCCCTAAGATGTAGAAGAAGGTGGGAGAAATGGCAGGAGTGGGTGAAAAAGAGTAAGACTGGCAGTGTAAACCAGAGTGTGTTTTGATGGCATGTGTCATATCTGCCAACTGAGCTGTGAAGACATACTGGCAGTGTGTCTGGAGAAGACATGCTTGAGCCATATTTTAAGATTACATCTGCCTTCCACTGGGGCATTGGGCTGTGCAACTGGGCACCCCGACCTCCTCTAAATTGTGGTCAAGTAACAGAACATAATTCATGGGGACACACTTCTCCTGCCCTCTCCCATCTTGTCGCTGTGAAGCAATGTAAATATTTTCTTGGCATTTCAGAGAGAGAACAGTTGCACATATCAAAGCCACTGCTCCTCCTATAGTGTTGCCATCCATTCTAGTCATCTGGTAATTGACAGCCATCTCTTGGGTGGCATGGAAAAAGATCAGGAGGTAAAATGTTCAGTATCCTGGATTCTCCTTCAAGGGGAAAACTCTTGCTCTGGAGGCAATTAACAGCTCATATGTTCTGAGAAAGGCACACCAGGAATTTCACACCAAGAGAAAGCCAAGAAACTCTTGACAGAGAAAGCCAGTTCATTCTAGTGTTCACCGGCAACAAAATACCAGCCTGTCCTTTGGACTGTGGTCAGGATATACATGGAACTGCAGAAATGAATGGCAAGAGGGTATGAAATGGAGGAATAGAGGTAAGTTGCAATACGAAGCTGCACTATAAATAAATACTGTACTCTTTGGAGCATGTAAGGAACCAGTTCTAGACACTGCCAGAACAACAAACACTGACAGCTTTCTTATACAAACTTTTCACTCTACAAATGCATAAGCTGAAACTGGGGAAGCAGGCATGCACAGGTAGTAATATAGTTATTACTACTGCTATATCACTGGCAAAAATAAAGAGCAATCACTTGAAGCCCAACCTTTTAAACCCATTTTATTTACCCAGGTTTCTAAACTATTGCTGTTGATGCTTTATTGCTGTTTTGATATCACACATTTTATTGTTTACTGTTCTTATGTTCTGAACCGCCCTGCAATCTAGTAGAATGAAAGGTGTTGTGTAAATATTTTAAATAATGAATACATAAATAAAAACCAGGACTTTCTCTATGACAGCTTGAAAACTGCTGTCTCCTTTACCTCCCAACTGTTTTGCTATATCCCAACAAGCCACAAGTAAGTACATAGCAAGATCCTAAGTTGCAAGTCACCTTCAATAGTAATTGAAAATCACTCTCCAAGCCATTCAGCAGAGGGCTTCAGATAGCTTTTGTTGTTGTTCCTAAGTGCCCTTGAGTTGGCCATGACTCATAGTGACCCTGTGAGTGAGACATCTCCAAGTCCCCCTATCCTCCACTGATCTGCTTAGGTCTTCTAGATTCAGGCCCATGACATCCCTAACTAAGGCCTGGTACAGAGTGGTGCAAAGCACTGGCCTGAGGCCGATTTTAGGGCTCAGGAGAGTGGTGCATCCACACACTCCTGAGCCCTACCATGCTGTCTGGGCACCATTTTGGCGTAAACATGTTCACATGGTGTGCACGCCAATGACGTGCCTCATGCGCCATGTCCAAACATCGTGGCGCACAAGGGACATCAGCACGCCACTCCAGGACACTAATGGCACCTTGGCAGTGGTGGAGAAAGGAGCCGCATTTTGCAGCTCTTTTTTCATGGCGCTTCATTGCTGTGAAGTGTGGTCACCATGGCAATGATCCACGGGAGAAAGGGACGGAGGTGTGCTGCCCCTTTCTGCCCGTCTGTATCCCCCTGAGTCTACCCATTTGGCATGTGGTCTTCCTCTCTAACTACTACTCTTAATCCTTCCCAGCATTATCTTTTCTAATGACTCGTGCCTTCTCAAGATGTGGCCAAAGAAGCACCAATCCATCATCAGTGTTTGGTAATAAGCAAACAGCTTTTACTAAAAGATTCAAACATCAACGTTTTTGTTTTTTAAAAGGATCCTGCTGTATGTGGTTGTCGCACCATGTTTCAGCTATGGGAGAAGGCTAGATGTGTCAACCTTCAGTGCTTCACTCATCAGTACCACATAACTCCTTCTATTGTTCTGACTTTCAGGGTGGGTTTTAGTGGGCATTTGCCCTGGTGGTAATAGGGCCCTATGTATAAATGTGAATCCCAACATTTATGAGGTAATAAGTCTCGCTTGCATCATTGTAAATACTGAACAGAATGCCAACGTTTGTTACTGGCCATTTTAAAACATTTTGATATTTTTCCAACAATTTAACAATGTGGAGAATGAATTAATACTAATTGTTTTAAATGTTAATATGTGAACATAATGAACTATGTTACCCAGAATGTCAGGGTTCTGAGAGGGCACCCACAACCAATAATTAATAGGGAAATTGTATTACTTTTCTTAAAGCTGCTGAGAGGGCTTTGAGTAACTAAAAGCAGGAATCAAGCCTGTGTATAGCGGTTGCGAGAAACAGAACTCCAGAATGCAGGGTCCAAATTTAGTTTTATTTCTAGATTTCAGGGAATCACTCTTCACACAAAAGCATGCTCACATGCACACATTCAAGAACTAATGATATAAAGGTGGTTGCAGATATTGACTTGAGGGATTGCAGAGGGTGATACTGTATCAGTTTCAGAAGCAGAGGTTCTAGTCGGGGTATTCTGTGATATGAAGGTGGCTTGGGAGCCCTGGTGGCACAGTGGTTAAATGCTGGTACTGCAGCCATAATGTTGTGAGTTCAGTCCCAGAGGGCTCCAGGTTGACCCATGCTTTCATAGGTTGGTAAAATGAGGACCCAAATTAGTTTTTTGTGGGTTTTTCGGGCTATGCAGCCATGTTCTAGAAGAGTTTCTACCTGACGTTTCGCCAGCATCTGTAGCTGGAATCTTTAAGATGCCAGCCACATATGCTGGCAAAACGTCAGGAAGAAACTCTTCTAGAACATGGCCTCATAGCCCAAAAAACCTACAAAAAACGATGGATGCCAGCTATGAAAGCCTTTGAGGACCCAACTTGTTGGGGGTAATCGGCTTACAGACTGTAAACCACTTAGAGAGTCCTGAGTTCACTATTAAGTGGTATAGAAATGTAAATGCTATTGCTATTTCTATTACTCAGCATGCTGCCTATGGATCTGGAGCGGACAGGTGAGATACCAACAGAGTGTCTGTCTGTCCTCAAAACAAGACCAAATTGGCAGTGCCTAAAGCAGGTATATTTATAATATGCTTAGATTGTATGCCATGGGCAGGTTTACTTTTATCTATTTTATTGTTTGTATGTACAGCGCTGTGTAAATCTACAGCGCTAAATAAATAAATAAATAAATAGGCAAAATGTATCCTGAGGAAGATTCTGGGATTAAAATGATGTTTCCAGGAGAGAAAAATGAGAAGGGAACATGTAAATGGCTGGACAATCAGTGCAAATCTCTCTGGACAATGGAGTATCTCCTCCAGAGAGAAGTGTTGTTGGATTTCTGTTCATTTGTAAGCCCAAGGTCTATCACTCACCTTTGCTCATATTAATGAAAGGATTATGCAGAGTCCGATCATGACTGATCTGTCCTTGGTTTTGTGTTCTTGAGCTTCCCCCATGCTGAGCCAGTCAGATGTCCTTATATGGCAGGTTTGTTTCCTGAACTGCCTTCTTGGCTACACACCTAAAACATCCCCTTTTATATCAATTTGATATTGAAAAAGAGGAGGGGTGCTAGACCTTGGGGTAACAACTAATTTTATTGGATAAATTAAACATGAATATAATGGTGCTAACATTAATGCTTTCAAGTTCTCCTCTATGGATCAAGTAAACTTTAGTTGTTTTCAGTTCTACTACAGGATATTAGACAGAGTACTGTTGTGGCCTTACACCTTCATATTTTATTTTACAGGAATTAGAATGGCACAATTGTGTAATATCTGTATCCAGTACAGGACTGCTGTTACATTACTACATAGTAGAGCCAGCAAAATGCCTGATGTGCGTTAATGTATATTAAGTACCAGTGCGCATTGGGTAGTCCTGCTAGTGTCCCATTATGCAACTTCATAATTCAGCAAGGATTTTCTTAGCACTTTTGATACATAGCTAGGTATAATAAAGTTATATAGCATGACATATCACACAGGATTCTGGTGATTATTTCTTTGATTCTTTGGCTATTTATTTGTATCCTCCCATTTCCCCAGCCTGGGAATGCAATGCAGCTTATGGAGTTAAAAGAAGTACAGATAGAATTCCACAGCATTAAGCAACACAAAAGTTAAAATATAATTAAACCATAAATATTAAAGTTGTAACTATAAAAGCATTTTTAAAGGATTTACATACACACCTGCCTCCCTTAATGTTCAGTGTTGTTTCTTCTTTCTTCTGGGGGTTGTTGCATATACACCTGGCCTGGGCTGTTCCAGACTGGGCAAGAGAACATTTGCCAGTTGCTTAGTAACTGCCAACACTCGCTGCAACTATTCCTGCATGATCTTAGAAGTCTATGTGTCAGAAGAAGGGAAAGGAACCATATTGTATACATAGACCCAGCGTGGCATAATGGTTTGAGTGTTCAACTCTGACTCTATAAACCAGGGTTCGATTCCCTGATCTGCCATGAAACCCACTGGCTGACCTTGGGCAAGTCACACATTCTCAGCCTCAGTTGCTGCACTTTTGTATTTGGATGTTCCCTGCCCCCTGTTAATTAAAAAGTAATTATTGTATTTATTTACTTTTAGAAAATGGAAATACAGGTGTGTGTGTGTGTTTATTTTGTTTTGCTATACCTATGACAGTAACTAATTGCTGTCCCCTGGAACTATAATGGCAAATTTATTTTCAGAAGTAACTTTCCAACCTCTAGGTATTCTTGGCAGCTCACTGTTATTCTATTAGCAGAAAGCTCTCAGCCCTTTCCAGCTCTTTCCCTTTGCCAAACTTTTCTTGGCAGGTTGATTCAGATGGGGCTTGCCATTGCCATTTTCTGAGGAGGCTGAGAGAGTGTGACTTGCACCAGGTCACCCAGTGGGATTTGATCCTTGCCTTCTAGAGTCATAGTCCAATGCTCAAACCAAGTACAAGGTTGCTTTGGACTGATTTTTAATTGGTGAATTGTCTAAATTCACCAGCCTTAGGGCTGGAGCGTGGCTTTGGTGCGGCTTCTGGACTCTTAGGACGCATGCATCATTGAAACACCATACCTCCACTGTGACTCGAAGCAGCTTTATTTTGGCTGTCTGTAACAGGCCAAAGTGAAATAAGGGGTAGTGAATGAACAAATAATTTCAGTTACCTAAATAACATGAAATAAAGGGTAATGAATGAAGAAATAATGTGAAACAAGGCAAAACCATAGGAACCGGAAGCAAGCCACAATGGAAGTGTAAAAAGGTCACAATCCGATTCTGCCCTCACTGCGCATGTGCAGGGATGCTAATTCAAATTCTAGACTATGAAGGGTATGCACTCATGAAAATTTCTTTTGCATTTGTACTACTTTGGCTTTGGGAAGGGCGCTGTGTTCTTCTGTGGTCTGATAACCATCCATGTACTTGTGTTCATTTCCGAATTGGCCCTACTTTCTTTTCTTTTGAAATTGAGAGTCATTCCTCCCATGTGATAAGGAGCCACTGGGGTGGAAGAGGCCCCCTTGGATTCACCTTTCCTATGGTTAAGTTGTAGCAATGTGAAGGAAATGGTTGGAGTTACCACTACTGAATAAATTCTTCACTAATCTGCCATTTACTGGACAAAAGAAGGTTAATAGGTTTGCAGAAGATGGATACTGCCTTTGAGCTCAAGAATCTGATCTATTTATCTATCCAGAGAAAATAAATATGACCAGTGGATACAAAGACCTTGATATCTACTGCTTCCTCTTGTGTTTTGTGGGGTTTTGTCTGGTACACAGAGATGTCACCTGGGGTTAATTCTTCATCTGTCTGGCATGATTCAGGCCTATCTGATGCCATGATAAATCTGTTTTAAAGTGTCACAAAATTCTTTGCTGGCTGAGTTGAGAAGGTAGCTGCTAAACAGCATCATGGAATTTCCCCGCACTGACCCACTTATTTGGTTGGGTGCTTGGAAGAAATTGCCCTATTTGCTCACTGTCAAGTTTATACAGGGCTTAATTTTAGAGCCTGGAGGAAGGGAGAGCAAATAAACATTCTTCAGCTCCTAGTACAGGGCGTTTCCTCTCGTTTTGGCAAAGTCAGTTACTGTCACCTCAGCAAGTAATCTTATTCTTCACTTGATGGCCTGTAGCATAGCCAGGCCAATAAGATTATACATTGGCTTCTGGTAATTTTGATGCCCTTTGGCCTTTCTTATTCCACCTATTTTAGGAATGTGACCCACCTGTATTAATCCAAGCCTGTTGAATTTGGGCTATGCTCACACCTGGCTCAAACAGAGATTCAACAAATAATTCTTTTTCTACCCACAGGATATGATCACATGTAAAAATCTCAGTCTTGAACATATAAATATTCCAGACTAACATGACTATATAAATCAGAGTTAGTCTGGATTATCAGTATACAAAGGGATATTGTAGCATCTTTGAGACTAACTGTGAAAAGAAGTTGTAACACAAGCTTTTGCAGACTACTACTTCAGATGCATTCCTCAGAAACAGACCAAGTCTATGAAAGCTTATGCTACAACTTCTGTTGCACAGTTAATCTCAAAGGTGCGACAAGATCCTATTGAATATTGAACGTACAAAGTACAAGACCATGCAAAATGCAGAAAACAGCAATAGCTTTATTGGACCAACCAAAATGCTCAGAATGCATGATGCATTGTGTATTTTGGTTGGCTCAATAAAGATATTACTGTTTTGTGGATTTTGGATATTGTTGTACATTGCTATGTGGCTAACATGGCTAGCCCGGATATGTTTTTTGAGCATACAGGTGAATGAAACCTCTGCATACCCAAGGAGATCCCCTCACTTATCTATGGTGATATTAACACTTAGCATGTACGCAGCATTTTATGAGGTTTCCTACCACTTCATGTACATTCCCTTTTTATAATTCTTATAATCACCAGACAGATTAAGTTTTCACCACAGTGGCCTCCCTAAGGAACCCCTCAGTTTCAGTCAGTCCTCCATATCCATGGATTCAAGCATCCATGGTTTGGAACTATTCCAAAAAGATATAAATTTCAAAAAGCAAACCTTGATTTTGCCGTTTTATATAAGGGTCACTGTTTTACTATCTATTGTATTTAGTGGGACTTGTGCATCTACGGATTTTGGTATCCTGGGTAGGAGGGTCCTGGAACCAAACCCCAGCAGATACCAAAGGCCCATTGTATTTATGTTGTTATGTGGCGTCATGTCAACACTGATTTATGTGACTGTATCATAGCGTTTTCGTGGTAACACTAGTTATAGGAGGTTTGCCATTGCTTTCCTCTTAGGCTGAGAGAGTATGGCTTTGCCAATGTCACCCAGCGGGTTTCCATAGTTGAGCAGCAATTTGGTTTTCCAGAGTCCAAGTCTAATATTCAGATCACTATACCACCATGACTTTTATGAATATTCATAGCTAACATGATATTTGATTGGGGATTTCCTGACTCACAGCTTCAGTATAGCAGTCCTGTCTACATTTGCTTGGTAGTAAATTCCATCTATAATTCTATGATTCCATTAAATTAGACTTCAAGCCGAATAAATCTTATAGTAATGCTCAAGTGGATCAAAGAGAAAGTTGCTGCAATCCACAGAAAAATGGGAGAAATGAGATTTTTTATAAAAAGTATATTGAACATTGTGAAATATGCTATCTGATCCTTGAGCTTGAAGAAGACACTGATCACACAGCTGCAGAATTTTCTCCAAAACCTTGAAAGTTAGGAGATTGTTTGTTTGCATACAACAAAATTAGTAGTGATAACAAAAGGAGTAGTAAACTGGCATAGTTTGCATATGCTGTTTAAGTGGGTTCTCCACTGAAGACAAATACTGTGGTCTGGCTTTAAGTACACAATGGAATCTAACTTCAGAATCTATTATCGCACCTTGAAATGTGCAGCTGTATCTATTTTTGATTGATTTCAGTGAATAACTGGTTAAACAATTGACCAAAGCCTTTGTTAACCTATTGTCTGACTTGTTCTCAAAGCATAAGGCACCAGATATTATAAAGACAATAAATCAGTGGGGGATAAAATCTCGATTTTTCAATTTTGTAAGTCAGTAAGGTACTATCCTTATAATTCTGAAAAGTTCCAGTTAGCAGCATGAAAGAGCTGCAGTGTATGCATATGATCCGGAAGAGCCGACATCTAGGCACAGCTGAATAAAAGACAAAGGAGTCAAAAACAATAATCATATCTACTCCTGAACAAAATTCCTGTTCCTTGTTCACCTTTTGGCTTAATAATAATAATAATAATAATAATAATAATATGATTTATTTATATTCCACCTTTTCCCATTGGGAATCAAGGCGGATTACAGCATGTTTTCAGTTCATCCCTTCTTTTGATTCCGTACTATTTATCAGTAGAATTTGGGTGAAACAGCCTTTAAAATGGGGCCTAGATCCCTGAAAGTGAAAACCCTTCCTGAAATACAGCTTCAGAATTAGCAAGTGATAAGTTAAACCAAGCCAACAAGCAATAGATAAATAGATAAACCCATAAGAGGGATTTGATAAGTAATATGTATGTCCAGGGAAAGGGGGAGATGTTCGCTCACTTTTTCTGTCTCCCCAGGGCTAGCCCAGAACATTTTGCTGGCTGATGCAAAGGACAAGATGTCCCTCTCCTCATATTCCCATCTACGTAAGCCAACTGGTCTGACAGCAAAATATTCCTTCAACAGAGTTTGGAAATTACTTTTAAGATGAATGAATATAATGGCATGCTGAAGCTATCCACAACCTATCAGTGGAAGGATTATTTATGATCTGGGACCCAGAGCATAAGTCTATCACTGCTCAGTTATGCATGGCTTCAGCGTGCCATTATACTTATCTTAAAAGCAGCGTTCCAGGCTCTGGTTGAAAACAGTGTACCCCACCACAACTGAGTCAATGAATGGGTCAGGCCATGTAATATACAGACCTTTGGCTTCTAATATGACTGGGAGACTACTTTTCTGTCCCCCAACATTTGCAGCCTGAGATGGGACTTAATTGTAACCCCTCTCTCATTTTTAATTCATTCTGCATATGAACAAACATATATGAACAAATAATTATAAAATGATTTGTTGTGCTTCAGTATTTTTCCTTAGAAAGGAAAGTTTAAAAATTCTACATGTTTTGATGCTGTCAAGCCAGAAGAAGGGACTATCTGATCTATGACACTACTGGGCTTTAGAAATATAATGTACATGATATTTCTGTTTCTTCTTTAAATAGCCTGTGCACCTTTGGGGCACACTGTTTCATTTTTCAAACACTGTAGGAAGGAGGAAAAGGCAGGAGATTGAACATACTTTACATTTTTAAAAAAAACTATTAGAGGGTTGTTGGTTTTTAACCTATGGCTCCCCAGATGGATAACTTATGGCTCCCCAGACTGATAATTGATCCTTTTGGTTGGGAAAGACAGATGTGTGGCTTCGATAAGTGTCCCAGATGCCTCAATAAGTAGACAAAAAAATTGAAAATATGACATCTTTACATCTCTCTCTTCAAAGACTGTAAAAGAATGCCAGCACACTAGCAGAGAGAGAGCAGACAGAACAGATCAAGTGAGGCAAATTCATGGACAGATTTAGGGCTACGGAAAAACCCACTCAGTAATGCAGCTTGGGCTGCATTGAGCTCAGTGAGTGTGCACAGGCTCTGGCCCCATTACTGCAGGACTGTATTTATTGGGGATAAAATGAGGCATTGCCACCTCCCGCCCCCATTAAAATTCTTCTTTCCCCACCATGAATATCTCTTTCAGTCCCCAGATTCCTAGCATTAAAACTTCAGCTGAGCATTTTGAAGTACAGTTTAGCCATCCCAAGATAAGGGGCGAGCAAAGTTACAAAGGGAATACAAATACAACAAACAGAAGAGTTCTAGGTGGGAACAGATTTCAATGTCTCCTTCTCTGCAATGCAAGCAGTCTAGGGTGTGAGGGAAAATTGCATTGGAGGGGGTCTGAATTCTTATTTGGCAGGACTAGTCCCTCATTTTACCAATCCGTCCACCCATATCCCCACTGACAGTGTACATCACGTTCCCATGTCATCTGCCATGTGTTTATTTGGTGTCTATATATGTGCATGCCTGTGTAAGCACATTGCAGGGTTGTGTTCAAGTGCACAGAAGAGGCAGGGAGATGCTTCTGTCATGATCCTCATGCTTGAGCTCGCACACATTCATTAAACATGTGGAATTCCTGAGGTGCTTCTCAAAGGGGCAGTAGAGTAAAAGTGACGATCTGGCCTTCCACATACATTGAATCTCAATTCCCAGAAACTCCAGCCAGCAGGGCCAGTGGAAAGGGACTGTGAGAGTCGTAGTCCAAATGATCTGAAGGGGCAAAGGAACACTTGTAAAATAAGGTGCTTAGGATTCCTCCCTTGGCCTACTTCTTTGTTCAAAATCCTCTCCCAAGCTTCTTTTCCACCCAAAAGGAGGAGGACTAAAATGTTCTGTCTCCCAAGAATACTTTTGGTACAAAAGTATACTTTTGGGTTTTTTTTTAAATGTTAAACAGCATGTTAGGGGGTACAACCTATTTAAAAGGTGAGGCTTGCAAGGTCTCCTTCACATGCCACAGTTGTAGGGCTGGGCTTCCACTCTTAACTGCCTTAGCTACATCCAATGGAAAGCTGAGATTTGCAGTTTGGGGATGGGTCTTTAGCATTTTCAGCCTGAGTCCTCCTCTGGTGCCTCTCATCAACATAGAAACCCCGGGATCCCATACGATGGAGCCATGCAGTTAAAGTAAAATCATACATCTATAACTGTATTGTATGAAAATGGTCTTAAGGTCTAATCTGCACTGCAGAAATAATGCAGTTTGGCACTGGTTTAACTACCATGGGATTTGTAGTTTGTTGTGGCACCAGAGCACTCTGACAGAGAAGGCTAAATAGCTCACAAAACTACAAACCCTAAAAAATCCACAGCATTGAGTTATGACAGTTAAAGTTCTAGCAAACTACATTTTTTCTGCAGTGCAGATTACACCTAAGAGAAGCATTTCATTTCATTTTATTTTTTGCAGAAGGGGTGTGTGTGTGCTAGGAAGTCCAGGTGGACTGTGGTCTTCAAAAACAGCTTTGGGGATTACATGTGCCCCCATAGTCATACTTTGCCACCCTTTACACTGTGGATGCAAAATTGCTGGTGACATGTTTCTCCAATGTGGAGCAAAGAGATTATTTGGGTTAATGCAATCCCTTCTAAAAGTGGAATAAACCACACTTCAGAGGTGGTGGTGTTTTTATATGATCCATCAGGTAACTGTTTATGGGTAGGTGGATCCTATTGGTCCCTGAATAGTTTCTGAACTGCATGAGTGTAAAGAGGAGCATATTTAATATTTTCTAAGCTTTTTCCTGTAAATTTTTGGAGGCTAATCTGTGACTACGGACTCTAAACAACGAAGAACTGAAGCCCCCTTTCCCTTGACATGTTCTGTATTCCTGGCTGCATATCACTTAGTTTGGGTGCTGACAAGTTGCATTCCATTATGTGCCATAAAACATATATCCTGGTCCATTTGGGGCCAATTAGTTACTACTTCAGAAACCCTGCATCTACATGTTGGCATAACTAGATACTGTATTGAAATGGTATCTAGGCAATTGACAAGAATTCAAAGAAGCTACTCCTTGCCTGCAGGCTAACAAATGAAGGGTAAAGGCAGTTATACATTCCAAATGCCTTCAAAGTGGGTTGGGTTGCTTTGGTTGCCCTGAAAACAAATTTCTCAGAATGCAGCAACTGGAAAATAGGACTGAATATGAAGGTCCATTTTGGTATACACATTGAGTCTTTCTTATCCAGAATTTCAAAATCAAAAATATCCCAAAGCCCAAAACTTTTTTAATGGGTTGCTGAGATAGTGACACCTTTGCTTTTCAATGGTTCAGTGTACACAAACTTTGTTTTAAAACATTGTACAGTGGGCCTTCCCCATACGCAGGGGATCTGGACCCCCCCCCCCACATATGGGGAAAAACACATATGCTCAAATCCCAGTTGTTTTAATGGGGGAGCGCTTCTGCGAGTAGCACGGCATGCACACCATGGGCTCGTGTGCCATTATAACTCCCACAGTTTAACCTTCTGTGTAAGGTTAAAGCCATCTATGGCATGACATAGGCACACTGTATAAAACTAATTTTAGGGTATTTGTATAAGGTGCATATGAAACATTAATGAATTTTGTGTTTAGACTTGGGTCCCATCTCCAAGATATCTCATTATGTCTATATGCATATGCAAATAGTTATTCTAAAACAAAACAACAAAAAAATCTAAAATTCAAAACACATCTGGTCCCAAGCATTTCAGATAAGGGAGACTCAGCCTGTACAGATAGGATAATCTATAAGTAGGATCAGCATGTTTATTGTTCCTGTTGAGAATGTAGTCCTCCCATATTCAGGACTACATCCATATAACACACACATTAAAAAATCCATAAAGTATCCCAGAGTACAGCATGGAACCGTTAGGGTCCTTTTTCAAAGACAGCTGATGGAGCAGAGGCTACATGGATAAAAGGAGATTCCTAGGGAGTCTTCCAGTTAGGCTGCATCAGGTGAAAAACATGCAACACATGATACTTTTTGTTCTTCAGTGTGACTTCTACTATCCAAACTATGGATAGTCCCCTATTATCCTCCTTGTAAGGTTGGGAACCATATGGCCCTACAGGCATTGTTGAACTGCAACCACCAGCAACCCTAACTAATTTAGGCAACTATGAGGAACTCTGAGATGCAATCCAATAACATTTGGAAGGATGCATGAATCCCACCCCTACCATAATCCAATAGTATGATAAGTCTTTCTTTCTATTCTCTGCCACAGGCCAGGAATGCAGGCAGGAAAGGTATGAAGAAATGCATTACCCATGGCATGGGTAGAGGAAAAGAACAATTAATTTAAGTGACCTCCTGAAGAGTTATCCTGACTGAAAATTTGTCTGCTCAGTCAAACTCACTAGTTGCTGCAGTGCCTGACAAAAGCACCATGGTAGTGTTATTACTTAAAGAGCAGCACCCTCAACTAAGTTGTCATTTTGTGGGTAGGGGAAGAATAAATAGAGACAAAACTTGGAAACCAATCAACTGATAGTAAAGATGGTGACATTAATAGAGATGATCCCAAGATAATCTAAACACCTTGACAATATAGAGATGATCCCAAGATAATAGATATATCTCTAAACTACTGTCATTGTGTGCCAGTCATTCCTGACATATGGCAACCCTAAGGTGCACTTATCATGGGGTTTTCTTGGCAAGATTTGTTCAGAAGTGGTTTGCCATTGCCTTCTTCTGAGGCTGAGAGCATATAACTTGTCCAAGGTCCCTAGTTGGTTTCATGGACAAGCAGGGAATCAAACCCTTGTCTCTAACAGTCCAACGCTCAAACCACTATGCCACACTGGTTCTTCCTCTTAACTATAAATAACTGTAAATAGAGAGAAGGTGACATAGACATTCTAGATCAGAGTGTCTTTTCCAAAATTCTTCTCATCTAGAACTTCTTTTGAGGTGTAGAGGAAGAATTCAGACAGTTTGGCAGGGCAATCTGTGACCTCTATGTTGTTGCTGTTGTATGCCTTCAAGTCATTTCCAATTTATGGCAACCCTAAGGAGATGTCTTGACAAGATTTATTCAGAGAACTCTTGTCTTTGTCTTCTTCTGAGTCTGAGTGTGTGTGACTTCATGGCTGAGCTGGCATTTGAACCCTGGTCTCTAGAGCTGGCCCTATGCTTAAGCCAGTATAAAATGCTGTCTCTGACCTCTATAGAAAGTATGAATTCATCTTGGCTATGAAGATGCAGTACAACTGTGACTTGTTGACCAAAAATGTTATGAAGGGTAGCAATATCCTCTTTAGAATATTGAGGATTCGCTTGAAGAAAAGAGCAGAGGAGGCTCAGATTAGAATTTTTATTGCACCCATTCAGGATGAAGTCTTTCATTCAGAGGACTGCAGCCATAATTAGAAGACTGCATTGATTACCTTTTTTTCTAGCTAAGTAAATGTTTGATTGCTTTAATGAATGTTTAGATTTTAGTCATAACATTCTCACACTCACCAGAGACTTCACCTTTGATAGTTCATTTTTATTGAACTAATTAAAGAAACATTTTGAGTAGTTAACTTAATGTAGGAAATTGTGAATTACAGTACAGGGGCTGTGAACAGCTTGAGAAAGCCAAAGATACTTCAGGTTGGGTATATTCACCAGTATTCTACATCAGCTACTTAGTTAACTTAAGTATATTTAACTAAGGGTGCATCCAGACTGATTAAAAAGATCCGAAAGTCCCAGATTTTGTTTCTGATTTTATTTTTAATGTTTTCTGTGAGCTCCCAGTATGATCAGAGACTTTTATACTAGCTCCCCAAGTCAGTTTATTTTAACCCAATATAAAGTTGAGGGGAAAGAAAGAATGAAATCTGGGACTTTTCAATCACTCTGGATGCACCCCAAGAAATTTCTTCTGCTCCCTCCCAGACCTGAAGAAAATATCATTCACCCATGTTCCAGTCAGCAGCAGAATGGATCTTTTTCTCCTCATGCAGCTGATGCTTGGTATAGTATCTATGAGGAGTTATGGTTGTATCAACAGTGTCACAATAACTAATCATTGTGACACTGTAATCATGCAGGGGTAGCAGTGTTGGCCATTTAGTAAATTCAAACAAAAATCCACCAGTGATACCTTTACTGGCCAACTGAAATGCACGATATACTTGTTCCAAGCTTTCGAAGCTCCACGAGCTTCTTCATGAGACAAGATGTTGCATAGCAACCAGGAGAAAGATTGAAGATGTAAGATGCCTGAATTTTGTTGTTTCTGTCCTTAGTTAAGATGGTATGGGAAGGGTAAGTAATGACTAAGTTATGACCATGAATACCAACTGTTGTTGTTGTTGCCATCAAGTCAACCCTGATACATGGTGATCCTGTGAATGGGACATCTCCAAGCCCCCATGACCTCCCTGAGTGTAGCCATCTGGTGTGCTGTCTTCCTCTCTTTCTACTGCCCTCCACCTTTCCTAGCATTATTGTCTTTTCTAATGAGCCATGCTTTCTCGTGATGTGGCCAAACTATGACAGCCTCAATTTAATCTTCTTGGCTTCAAATTCAATGGCTTTGCCTAGGAAAGGGGCAGTCAAGTCTTGCACAGGACAGAGATAGTCTAGATCTCAATGGGAATTACTTTGCTACTACTAATGGATTTGAAATTTTTCTTCTATATGTTTTAAAACATCTTTGCTGGATGAAGAAGCCTATGTAGCTTTGAAAGCTTGTATAATTTATTTTGTGCTTTTTCCTTATCCCAATAAAGGTACAACTGTTTTGTGGATCTTGAGAATGGGTCAGCGTTGTTGCAAGTTCTCCCTCCAACCACACTTCTTGCCATAATAACATAACTTTACCAGTAAATAATAAGGTTGATAGCTAGTAAGAATCAAGATTTAGAACCAATATAGCATGACCTCCTGGCTATGACATTTGTGGTTTCTATGTCCTTTAGCAGTTGTTTTATAGTAGTCTTTGCTTCCTCATGCATATCACACAGCTGAAAATCACTAGTGCCATAGTTAAAAGAAGTGGGTTGGTTAAGGGTTCTGGGGAGAGATCATAAAGGAAAGAACTTGTGTGTCTGACAACTTAATAAAACATTCAGAACAGTTTGTCCTTATTCTCTCTCTCTCTCAATCTCTTACACACACACCCTCTGTATCATTGCCAATGTCACCAAGTCCTTGAGTGCATTTGTCATTCAAGCCACTGGAAGACCTGTTAAGCTTCTCTGGAAAGTTCCTTAAAAAATGCCTTCGTGACAAGTTGCCCTTTGCTTTTTACTACTGTACAGGCCAAATTCTGCACCCTGACATGGGACCCAAATTCACATGGTAGGACCTAATCTTAAAAACACACATGTAGGCTTAAGAATGCCATCCGTTCTCTATAGTTCATATAACTCCTGAAACAAGAGCTGCTAACTTTGCACCATAAAAATCCACACACACTTGCCCCCATGGAATTCAGACCAGTGATACTGATTGGAAGAGCTTGAATGAATATGATAGGACAAGCATAGTATAGTGTATACAGAAGCCAGTAGAATGAGGTGGAGCTAGAATGAAACTTGGAAAGTTAGGGGTCAGTTTATAACCAGTTGGTTTGTGGATGAAGCCTTGAGGAAAATTATGTGCCAAGCAAAATCTTGACTTTACCAACATTGGAAAATCATTCTGGTAGCACTTTTCTTTCCCTCGTTCAGACCAATAAAATATGGGCTGGTTGATATCTATGTGTTGGATCATCAGACATTGAGTCTTCTCTGCCAGAGAGCTCTGGTGCCTCAGCAAACTCATCATCATCATCATCATCATCATCATCATCATCATCATCATCATC
>NC_056524.1:152940019-152976236 GCF_019175285.1 Sceloporus undulatus | reverse complement strand
TCATCATCATCATCATCATCATCATCATCATCATCATCATCATCATCATCGTTGTTATTTAAATATATTATTATTATTATTATTATTATTATTAAAACAATTTTTGGTTTTTTGTTATAATTATTCTCCTTGCTCCCTAAAGTACCACCTCCCTGAATCCAATCCACTCTCCTTCCCTTTGTAACAGTTGCCTTTTCTTAGGTTGCATCCGCACTGGGGAAATAATCTAGTTTGACTCCACTTTAACTGTCCTGGCTCAGTGCTATGGAATTCTGGGAGTTGGAGTCTGTTGCTCCCCTCAGCCTCTGATGGCCCCCTCTGTTGCTCCCATCTCTCCTCCCAGCCTCCTGTTTCATTCCCTTCATCCCTGTCAGCTACATCCAAACGTGCCCTCCGTTCTTGAAGAAGCACCGGAAGCAAATGGGACAAAATTGCAGTGCAGCATCATGGGAAATGTGGGACCTTGGAGGTTTGGGGGGATGTACCAGGACGGAAGCAAAGGCCTGTTACAGACTGCCAAAATAAAGCTGCTTTGGGTCTCTTTGGAGGTATGCTGTTTAAATGATGCATGGGTCTTAAGAGTCCGGAGATCGCGCCAAAGCCACACTCCATTCCTAAGCACTGGAGTGCAGCTTTGGTGCAGCTTCCGGATTCTTAGGGTGCATGCATCATTTAAACAGCATACCTCCAAAGAGACCTGAAGCAACTTTATTTTGGCAGTCTGTAACAGGCTAAAGTTGCATTCCACACCAGACCAATTTGGATTGAAATTGAAGTGAGCTTAGAAGCATTTTTTGTGAATTCGCTTGTTACCGAATTCAAGCAATCACGTGAGATAATACATCACATTTTAACGTGAATTCACATGGTTGGACCCACAGTGGCTTTGGATCAGAGCTGCAAAACCCTCCGTGTGATAAGGGCCTATGTGTGTCTGTGCAGGGAGGATGTATAGTAAGTGGGTATCTTATGGGATAGTGGGCATGAGAGGTGTTTGAGGATGACTGATGGCTGAAGATCACTGTCTATGACTTAGAGCCTTCTGTATTCAGACTTCTATAAATTGATCTGGTTGAACAAACTATTGGACCTAAGGCTGCCAGAGAAAGCATTAACATGCGTGTATTTTTGGGAAAGCTCTCTTTGTATTTTTTTGGTATTGTTTCCTGGTTGAACTGTTGCCATCTATAAATGCAATCTGGTTCTCCACCCCTTACTTTAACGCTGAAGGCTTATTTTTAAGTCTTACACAAAAGAAATACAGGAGGGTCTTGAAAAGAAAACTATACCTAACAAACTCGGGGAAAACCATACAAGATGCCAAATATAATATAAAGAATGAACAAAAATAATTAAAGAACATACAGAGAGCAAATATTACTAATATAATGAACTAAACAAAAAAATTCAAGAAAGTAATTAACAGTTATATAATCATTATATAGAAAGTATATGATTGCAAAAGACTGTTTATTACTTTCTGTATATGATTGTATAATTGTTACTTGATTTTTTTGTTTGTGTAGTTTTTAGTTGATGATATTATTAGGAAATACTATCTGTAAGTTCTTTCATTATTATTATTATTATTATTATTATTGGTTCATTTTTTAATATTATATTTGGTACCTTGTATGGTTTTCCCCATGTTTGTTAGGTATACTTTTATTTGCGAGTCTACCATTACTTTAATGTTTCTGTGTGAAGGTCTTCTTAACATAAAGTGGGTGTACAGCAGCGAGTTGGAAAGGAATATTAAAGAGAGAAATGAATGGAGGGACTGAAGCTCCAAGAACATCAAGGATCTATTTGCACCACACAATTATAGCTCTATAATTCCACTTTAATAGTCATAGCAACCTCCTTTGGAATCGTGGGAGCTGTATTTTGATGAGGCACTTGAAAGCCTTCTGGCTGAGAATTCGAAAGACCCCTCCCACCCTACTAACCACTGGATTCCATAAGATATGGCCATGGCAGGTAAAGTAGAATCATAATGCAATAATTGTATAATGTGAAAGGGCCCATGCATGCTAGAGAGAAGATCTTGCCATTACAGATGTGAAATATGAACCCATGACAGACGATAGTGTTCCACTATCAACAATCCAAATCTATTTGCTTACCATGGAAATTCTTGACAGACAAGTTATATATACAAGTTTTGGCCAGCGAAGCTCCTCATACTCCTGTCTCTTCGCTTGACTGGCAAGCCCACTGGTTTTTAAGAAGTATGACTCTGCGGTAGTTGGGGGGTGGAGAGCAGAAATTAAATCTTGTTGTTTTAAATAAAATCTGAACAGAGGGATTGATATGTTGATCAGAACAGCAGTGCTGGAGAAATCATTTTGAAACCCACTGCATACTTTTTAAAAATCTACATATATAATACATGACCTGTTGTTAGCCTTGCAGGAGGAAAATCCAGATAATTTCTGCTTCCCTCAATAGAATAAATAGCTGCTAAGGAGGATGGATAATTGTTTCTCATACCAAGGATCCAGACTGCCTCTTACATTGGTGAGCTCACAGAAAGTGTGGAAACCGCACAGGCATCTCAAAGAATGACTCCATAAACCTTAAAAATGGCTCCATATACCTCTGTCTCTCCCATATCCACAGTACATATCCCTTTGACTGATAAGATCCTAGGCCAGTTACGGCAAACCTATGGCACGCATGCCACAGGTGGCACTCAGAGCCCTCTCTGTGGGCACATGTGCTGTCGCCCCAGCACAGAGTTTGCCAGAGTTTGTTACTAGAAAGTCAGAGAGACATGGCACTTTGCAATAAATAAGTGGGTTTTGGGTTGCTGTTTGGGCACCTGGCCTCTAAAATGTTAATCATCACTATCCTAGGCCACTAACAGCAAGGCAAGGCAACTCCTCTTGAAAAAAAATCTAATGGTGTACTCCTCCCCAAGCCTTGAAACATGCTGGCTACTTGCTGTGAAGGAAGAAATGGCTCTTCCCCATCATCCTTTAATACCCACATCTCATAAATTGTGAACCAGGGGGAAAGCAAAGTGAAGCCCTCCAAATCAGTGGTGTCACTAAGGAGGTTTTTGTGTGTGTGTGTATGTGTGTGGTGATGGTGTAGTGACACTTCAGAAGAGGGGTGACCCACAGTGGTGTCTCCTCCTGCTGCACCCCTTCTGGCTTTGCTATGGCAATGGAGGCCTCCTTATGATGAGTGCTACCGTAAAGGGCTGTGCCTTTTGGATGTAGCCATCCCCCTGGCAGACCTACTGCACCAGATTGCACCAGGAGTGGGAATGCCACTGCTCCAAATGTTTGCTCCATGCATCTCCTATCAAGACAAGCCAACATAGCCAATCATGAGTGATCATGTGAATTACAGTCGAGTCAGAGGAGGACACAAGTTGCCTGCTCTTACTGTTAACCCTTTCAGTAGGAGACAATTGGTAATGTTCAGTAGGTTTGAACATTAGTTCAATAATAGTTTGACAACGTTAATTTTTAGAAACTCGCTGTCATAAAAACTGAAAACAAATGTTTGGAAACGTTCATCTTGATTATTAGAACATTAATGTTAGACTAGAGCATGGAATTTACATAGAATGCCATGGACGTTTTCACTTTTGATCTTAGGGGAGCACTGTTCTTCAAAATGTTTTGGTCCTTTAAATTTGCCTTCCTCTACCTTAGACTATTTTCCCATGTGGATTCAAAATCCATACTAAGATTGTTGTCAGGGGATGGTAGGAATCCAGCACATCTGGGAGTTGTCAGGTTTGGAAAAGCTGTGCCAAATCATGACAGCTCATCTTACAACCTCTTCAATCTACTTTATCATTCATCTGTACATACTTTTTTCTTTAATCCCACATCAGCACACTCACTCTTTGCATGCCTTGTTTGTTAAAGGTTCAATAAGGAATGCTGCATTTCAGTTAGAGAACTGATCCACTTCAAGTCAGAAATAAATGGATAGCTATAAAGGTTGGTCAATGAATCAACTGGGGAAAATTCTTAATCTGATTTTTTAAGTGTCTTTAAGTATGCACAGAATATTTTTCTGCATTATTGAATCACTGTATTCATTTTTCCCTCTCCTTCATCCAGATCAGGAAGAGTGGTCTTCAAAGATCAGAGGAAATTTACAGGTTTTGAATGTAGGAGCCAGGGATCCAAATTCAATTTGAAGTGTTTCAAGCCTAAATGATCAGGAATCTATCAATCCCACTCTTCTCTACCTTAATAGTATAATTAAAAGTTATGGATAAAAAGAAAAGAAAAAGAAAGTAAAAGTAAAAAGCAAAATGAAACAAATGAAGGGGAGAAAGAGGAAGAGAAAGACAAAGCAGGAAGGAGGATCCAAGAGAGAAAGAAATGAGGAATGGGTTTGAGAAAAACTTTTCATTTAATTATTCAAGTACACAACGCTGTGTGAACAAGATTACAAGGGGATTCACTGCAATTCAGCTAAACAAAATATTATAAAATAGTCTATATTGTACAGTAATATAGAACAGAAACCGGATCAGAATATAAATAGTAGGAGAGAAGAAGTTACTGAACAGAGTCACACCCTTCCCCTCTTTTCTATACAAGCCAGTGTCAGAGGAGGAGACATCTGCCTTCAAGGCTTGTCTTTTGAAAGAAGCTTGAGGGTTTTGGTCTCCTGGTAAACAAATAAATTACCCTCTCTACCAACCCCATACTCATTCTGTCCCAAGACTTATTCTTTCCCTCCTTCTTTTCCAGAATCCTCTTTTTTTTCCTTGAGCTCCAAAAAGTCCTCTTTTCCCCCTTCTTCATGATGTCTTCTAAAGATATCACACAGATTAGCCTGCTTTACAACAGATATATGAAGCATATCCTCCAATTCTAATAGTACTTCTTGTGAAGCAGCAGCTGTTTCTCTTCAGTTACAGTCTCTCTAACATAAACTGTTTCTGTTTCATCTGCTGTCTTTATCCATTCGTTATCTGTTATTTTTTTGAATTAGTTAACCAGCATTTTAATAATATATTATAATGTTTGTTATTCTATGAGATGGCTTTCAGCATTTTAATGGAAAGATTGGCTTAAAATATTTTTAACATATTATAATCAGTTATCAGTTAACACTTTAGATTTGTTCACTGATCAGCTCTACTTTGCATGTAGGCCCTATGCAGAAGACCCAGTCAATTTGGAGACTTTAAATGGGGTCAGGGGAACCAAACTTATTCCCCCCTTCTTTTGTTGATTATCCCTGGATTTCTTGTCATTACCAAAGGATGTCTGTTACTTCACTATTCTGAACATTTCCCTTTCCTTCTGGCCATGCAGTGGTAATAAGGAGCAAATAGTTCTTCATAATGTTGACAAATCAGACTTGACAGCTTCATACACCAAGCTTTGCCAAAGGTTTTGTAACAGAGGAAAGCTACTGGTATTCTGAGTCAGCACAGATGGAGATTGTTGCACTGAATAGTCCAAGGTATTATTTCTTCCATTAACTTTGTCCTGCCTTTCAGCCATAGATTTATTTGAACAATTAAAATTCAATAAGAAATAACAACATACAATCAATGCAGTGCTGTCGGATCAGGGTTTTCAATAAGGCAGGAACTCCTTTGTTTGTGGCCTCTAACGTAACCTTAACTCTCAAAGTATCAACTTAATTGATCTGGATTCTACAGATATCATTGATATTACTGAGAAGCAACTCCCAAGAGACAAAAACCAATGTAATATAGTCGAAGTAAAGGATGATTTTCAGCAACTAAGAGAGAGGCTAATGGACCCTTTAGAGCCAGAAGAAATTAATCTTTTTAGCTAACCTTAACCATGGCCTTTCTTTTCACTTTTTAAAAATGGTTTAAGGCTGTGTGATTTGTGATCATTCATAACTTCACTATATTTCAATCTCGCATAACTCTTACTATATATACTCATGTATAAGTCTAGAAATTTAGGTTAAAAAATTAACCCCAATGGGTCAATGTAAGTACTGTACTTTAACACGTGTGTGTGTGTGTGTGTGTGTGTATCCATCCCCTGGTGAAAGGCAAGAGTTTATTCTGCCCTGGGAGCATTGACCCCCTTCTACTCTCTCATCCATTTAGCCTTTAGTATGCATACAAATAGTTATGCCTGCTGTAATTTTGTAAGTTCTTTGGCATTGTTTTCCTTTGCCTTCAACCTTCATTCATTATATGCCCCTATGTTTTACCCTTGACTTATCCACAGGTCATATCAAAAATCTATCATCTTGGCCCCAAAACCTGCCCTCTACTTATATATGAAGTCCACTTATAGTCAAGTATATACTTTTTTTGTACTTTATTGCACTACCATACCCAGAATCCCCAGACAGTATGGCCAGGGCCCATGCTGAGCTGAGGATTTGGGGAGTTTTAGCCCCAAAACTGATAACATTTCAGTGCTTGAAAGTCTACCTGTCTGTGCTGATACTTGGTTTATAGGATAAAATCAGAAAACAGTGGAAAGACTTCAATAAATTGTATTGAATTTAGTCTGTTCTGCTGAGAGCTTTATTGCTTTTCTGCTGGCCCCAAACCTTTATGGCAGAACAGGTTTTAAGTCTAAATGAATCAACAAATCAGCCCTATTGGCTTATGTTAGGTTAGCCTGATTTTGTTATGAACAACTTGATTCCTATTGAATATTGCATAGTATAGGAAGCCTCTCCAGCTACCAGTTGATCTGTGCTTAAATAGACAGGTTAAACACTGTACTATGTTTGTATTCAGAATCTGCTTAGTAACGCTGACAGAACTACTTTCCTCTAAACCTGGATAACCTCTCTAATAGTTATCGACCTTTCCTGTGTGGTGCAGTAGTTCAGCTGCTAGGAATGAATCCAAACTAATTTTCACATCTATTAATCCAATGGGCCTTGAGAAGACTGTTTCAAAGCTTGTGCATCAAAGATGGGGGAGGAAGTGAGAAGCGTTTTTAAAAACACAGCCAGAGAAGATGTTCGAGATTTTGTAGCTGGCTGAAAAAATTATTTCTTTGCAGCTTTTCTTTGAGTGAGAGCTTTAGGATTAACATAACCTGCAAGTGTGCTTGCTTCCCATTTGTTGTTGTTGTTGTTGTTGTTGTTGTTGTTTCCTGCTTTCCCCCCAAAATCGGGATACAAATAAGCTTACAAATTAAAAGAACAGTACAGTTAAAAACTTACAAAAGTGTGCATTAAAATAGTATTAAACTAATATAATATTAAAACACAACACTAATTAAAAGAATAAAATGCAATCTAAAAGATAAGTGTTTAAAAACAGTACATATTAAAACAGTTTAAAATCCTAAACATTAAAACTATAAAGATAAAACTATATAAAGACTCTTAAAACCTTCAAATACAGCATAACAGAGCATTAAGAGCCCAACTTCAACTGCTTCGAAAGGCCTGGTGGCACAAAAATGATTTAACTTGCTGCCAAAAGGACATCCTGGCCTCTCTGGGGAGTTCCAAAGTCTGGGAGCAGCCACCAAGAAGGCCTTCTCCCTTGTTCCCAACAAAAAAGCCGGAGACGTTGGTGGGACAATGAAGAAGGCCTTTCCAAATGATCTCATCTAAGGAGATACGGTCCTTCAGATGGCCTAGACCCAAGCTATTTACCCTATCTGCCATTGGTGGCTGGAGATGGTAATTCTGTGTCAGTGATGTAATGAATCTGCTCTGGGCTTTATTCCAAACTTCAGAGCTAAGGTAATCAATTCCATCCCCATCCCCAGGTTCTCTTTATTGAAACTAACTTTAATAATGATTACATGTGTTTACTGTGATTTGAATACTCATTTGCCAAATTAAATACATCCCTGTAAGGTGCTTTCTTGCAGGCCAACTCCATTACCCTAAGATGCTCGTACAGTCCATCACCTTGTTCTGGTAGCCATAGCTGCTTTTGGACACAAGATGGAGAAGGATTTCAAACTGATTAATGCATCTTAAAACTAAGCATGACTGATGTCTGCCTTAAATTGTAATACTGTTTTGTCAGTCTGGACTAGGAGCTGTTTTACAGTATGTGGCTGTTTTATTTTATTTTTTAAACTTTCAAAATTAGATATCATGTTGAACCCCGAGTTTGCTTGTGTCAGAAGGAGCACTGCCTTCCATAGACAGAATAAGCCCTTCTGTTCATGAAAGTCAAGATTTTAAAAACCCATTCATTGATTTTAAAATGTTTTTCTGATAATGCAAGTTACCACAGGGAAGCCTTTGCTTTGAAAGGCAGCACATATATATATCCTTAACTAAATAATTATATAAGATGTCAAATTTAGGACAAGATGTGGGCATAAACTGATATGCTCATTCAATTTAAAAATCCCCTGTCAGGCTTCCCCAACATGGCGCCCTGTAGATGTGTTGAACTACAGCTCTCACTCTCCTAGCCAACAAAGTTATCAGTCTGGTTTGCTGGAAATGAATGAATTTCAGCAGGAAGAAATGGAAGGTACTACACTTAAGCAGAAAAATGAAAGGCTCAGATACAGGATGGGAGACAGCAGACTTGACAACATGCAAAAGAAACCTGGGAGTCTTCTTAGACCCCAAGCTAAATATGAGTCAACAGTGTGATACAACAGCTAAAAAAGCCAATATAATCCCAGGTTGCATGAATAGGAATGCAATGTCTAGACCAGTGGTTCTCAACCTGTGGGTCACAACTCCTTTCAGGGTTGAATGACCCTTTCACAAGGAAAACATATTTCGATGGTCTTAGGAACCAAGACACCACTCCCCTATGGTTGGGGATCACCATAACATGAGGAACTGTATTAAAGGGTTGCAGCATTAGGAAGGTTGAGAAGCACTGGTCTAGATCAAGGAAAGTAATAGTACCACTCTCTTCTGTTTTGGTCAGACCTCAACTAGAATTTTGTGTCCAGTTCTGGCAGGTACCACATTCCAGAAGAATATTGACAAGCTGGAGTATGTCCAGAGAAAGGCAACCAAAATGGGGAAAAGTCTGGAAACCATGCCCTGTGAAGAGAGGCTTAGGGCTCTGGTATGTTTAGCCCAGGGAAGAGAAGCTTAAGAGATGATATGATAGCCCTGTTTAAATATTTGAAAGGATGTCATACTGAGGATGGAGCAGGACTGTTTTCTGCAGCTCCAGAGAAGAGAACCTGAAGCAATGGATTCAAATTACAGGAAAAGAGATTTGACCTCAACATTAGGAAGAACTTCCTGACAGTAAGAGCTGCTCAACAGTGGAATACACTGCCTAAGAATGTAATGGAGCCTCCTTCTTTGGAGGTTTTGGATGACCATCTGTCAGGAGTGCTTTTATTGTGTCTTCTTGCATGGAAAGAGCTTAGACTGGATGGCCCTTGAGGTCTCTTCAAACTCTTTGATTGTATGATTCTATAAAGGAGATTATGGGTGCTGTAATCCAATGTATCTGCAATATTCCAGGCTGTTGAATGTTATCATGACTTGTCAGGAAATACTCTTTCATCGAAACAACATTTTGATGCCCAACTGAAATAAAATCTCTTTCTTCATTTTTCAGAATTATGTCCCTTAGGTCTTATATTCTGATTCCTAGCCCTCTCTTGTATCTGTCAGTTAAAAATGTTATCTTCTCTTACAAAAAAATTTCTCGCTTCTTGCTTGCTTTACCTTAATGCCTCATTGCACAATCTCACTTGTTGATACCAATTTTACATAAATGCCCACGAAAGGTGGCAGGTTCTTAATATGAGCATTAGGGTTTTCAAGATGAAAAAGATGCACTGTATCGCAGTCTTTGAAAATGCCTACATTTTGAGTAAAAAAAACAACTGATATACATATAAATCATGTCACATTCCTTAGCATCCTGAGGACAGGTGTAGTTAGTCATCACTTAAGACAGTTTGAAGATGAAATCTTCACCACACTTTGTTTGTAGCAGGTCCTATTCCTTCCCAGTGATACTTTATTTATAAGTAAGCAAGTATAAGATTCATCTGCAGGTATATTTTGTGTTTCCACAACTATCAGTAAGAGCATATTTATACCATAAAGTCATATTGCTCTTCTACTCAAAAACAGTTACAGCTGACATACCAGCCAAAGCTGGTAGGAGACACTGAGCCCCAGAAGTCACTTGGGTTTTTATTGACAACTCCGGCTGTAATAGCACTTTGAAATTGTTTACCTTCAGCAGGAACAGAGTGCCATGCAGAACAGGTAAACTTCCTAATGACTGGCTAAAAGAATAATTAAGTTAGATCACAAGTCATGAGATTCTTTGCTAATATGTGACATGGCTCTTAATTTGCTGCAACTCTTGCTGATTGTGTCTTTCCATTATCGAAGTGGAAAATCTTCCAAGAGTTATTTTCCACGGGATCAACGCTATTGGCTGTTTGTGGCTTATTAAAATGCAACCCAATCTCTTGCTGAATGTCACTTAGCATATGGTTTCACTGTAACAGAATATAGTTGCTTCAACTATTTCTTAATCTTATGTTGGTATCCCAGCTATACTAGAAAGGTGACCTAATACTAGACTTGCAAACGTTTAGATGACCTGGTAGAAAAGGGATAGTTACTGAGGCAGCTGTTTTCAATGGGTTGGTAAGAGCAGAATTTCGGTACTGGTGAAATAGATTTGATGTTTTTAATTGGTGGGCAACAGCATGTATTTTTTAAAACAAGTATAATATATCAAGGTACTTACATGCTGTCTCTGCTTTTCTCCCCTCCTCCCTTTCTCATGCGGCACCCACACTGCACAAATACAGCAGTTTGCTGACACTTCAAATGCTATGAATGTATCATATAGAATTCTGGGATTTGGTTCATAGTCTCATTGAAATGCGGCACTAGAGTTAATTCTTATTAGCGCACAAAACCACAAATCCTAGAATTCCACAGGAGCCAGCAGAGTGAAAACTCTGCAATTCTCAGCAATGGCATCACCAGGGGAGTGTGAGGTTGTGCAGACCACACCAGATGACACCCTAAGGGGAGGTAACCCCACTGCTCCTTAAACATCTGTGTTTGGAAAGAAGCAAAGGCCCCAGCATTTTTAAAATTAAATTAAAATTAATTAAAATTAATTTTAAAATTAATTTAAAATTAAAATTTCAACATTAAAAATAATTAAAAATTAAAAAAAATATTTGAAGACATATTTTAAAACATCCACAGTTTCACTTTAACCCCATGCAACTATGTTTATGTAAATACATTTACTCCGTGGACATGATATTGTAATTTAAAGGTATAATTTTAATTTTGCTAGTTGTTTATGTCACAACCATTACCATTATATTCAGTGATATGTGGGAATTACAGTTCACGAGTAACATTAGTACAAAAACATTGCTAAGGATTCTGTAGGGTGTGGTATGGGAGGAGGTCATGGGGGGGGGTGATGCCATGAGTTACCACACTGGGTGACACCAGCCCTAGTGGCACCATTGAGTCAAAATCACTTTGTGTGAGGGATGTTGTGGCAGAGCCTTTGGGAACATGACAGAAGATAAATATGGACCCCACTCTAGAGGTCAGTTTCTTTTCCAGCAAAATTACTAGTGGAGGACTTCTTGATGCGTAGCAGAGATACATATCCTGTCTTCCTATGCCCTATACATCTGTGCGTGTGCAAGGTAATCAGAAAACCTGAAGAGAGACTCCATTTTATGCATTAAAACTGGGGAGGGACACTGGGTGTTGCAGTGTAACTGGAGCTGAAGGGCCACATGATTATTAACTCAGATCTAGTCCCTCATTCCATTTCAAACAATGTCAAGCTTCACGTCTCTGAGTATTCACAACTAGGGCATGAAGATGATAATAACCCTCAGGAGGCTGGAGGTCCCCTCGAGTTATTTTCTTGTTCAGGTTCCTGTTCCTTCTCTTTCTGATCTATATAGGAGAAAACACACACACCACACACACACAAAGAGTACATTCAGTGTAAATTTGATAAAAGAAAATGCAACTATGTGCCTGGCTAAAAGCACCCTACAAAGATTCAAACAAATGTTCTCAAATTATGATAGTGATACCAAGGATTCCACACTTCCAAACATCTAGGAAAGAGTTATGAAGGCAGAAAGGAAGAAGAAAATGTGAGAGTTACGAATTTAAGACAGTCAAAAAGTATGATATATTTGCAGCGATGCTTAATTGTTTAACTGGTTACATTAAAAGCTTAATTGTTTAATTTGTTGTATGTTTGATCAAATAAACAGATGCCCTGATTCATGGAGCTTGTTGTTGTTGTGTATATGTGTGTACCTATGTACACACATACACACAGAGCAAGCATTAATTAAAAGAGGAGATGGCACCCACCATCTTTAGAGCAACATCCTTCTTCTCTCTCATCTGACAGAGAATGCCTCTTAAAAGATACCTGGCCAAAATTCCCTAAAGGCACCAGATCTTGGAGATTACCACATGGGTAAAAGGATGTCCTTGTCCCATCCTATTCCTGTCCTGATCACACAATTGGCAAAAGACTTTCAAGTGATGTCGCTATTGTCCGGACATTATCCCATCCATGAAGTGCAATTGTCCGCAATCACATGAGAGGTTTTCTGACAATGTCCTGTCATTGTCCAGTCAGTGAGATGGAACTATTCCATCATTTCCCTTCATATTTTAATAATGGAATAACCCATTAATACTAGTGACAAGACAGTTGCATTTTTCTGACAGGATAAATGTGATGTTTATGCTAGTCTTTTGCATGATAAGGACACAAGAGTGGTCCTCTTCGCTCTTGTCCCAGTCTGATAATCTCCTCTGTCTGATCTTGGAAGCTAAGTAGGGTCAGCCCTGATTAGTACTTGGATGAGTGACTACCAACAAATACCACATGCTGTATATTTAAGAGGAAGGAACTGGCAAAACCACTACTAGGATTTCTTGCCTCAGAAAAATCCTATGAAATTCATGGGGTCGCTATACGTCAACCGATGACTTGAAGGGACATATACAGTACACATGTTCATGAATGAAAAACAAATGATACCTTTTGCTCTATCTCACTATGTGCAAATCTGTGCAAATGTAATTTTGTGATTAATTGAGTAATAATGTAATCCTATGCATGCTTAACCTGAAAGTGTCCCATAGAATTCAGTGGGGCTTACTTGCAAATAAGGTTGCAGGAAAAGAGTATCAGGAAAGTTAAAGCTCAGAACAAGCTCAGACTGGCTAGGCAAACAGAAAGCATCAAGAAGGGTTTGCACAAGGAAATTGTGGGAACACTGCTAGGCAAGGATGATAAAATTCTAACAGATCACAACAAAAAGGCAGAACTGCTTAGCACCTATTTTACTCCAGCCTCTCTGTCCACTTCACCCCCGAAAGAGGATTGTGTGCTTCTATGAATCAGCAGAGACCTTGGCAAGGAATCTGGGTTGCAAATCAAGATTGATAAGAAGTTACTCATGAATCACCTCATCAACCTAAATGAATTCAAATCTGCAGGGCCAGATGAACTGCATCCAAGAGTATTCAAGGGACTTGCTGTCGTACTTGCAGAACCACTTGCCATCATTTCTGACAAATCTTGGAGAACAGGTGTGGTGCCAGGAAACTGGAGACAATCACACATTGTTCCTCTCTTCAAAAAGGCAAAAAAGAAGATCCAGGAAACTACAGGCCAGTCAGCTTGACCTCAGTACCAGGAAGAATATTAAAATTGATGATACAGGAGTCTGTCTGCAAGTATCTTGATGACAAGCAATCAGTAGGAGCCAGAATCTGTTTGTCAAGGACAAATTCTGCCAAATTAATCTTATGTCTTCCCCCCTCCCCTTTTTAAAAATCAGGTCACTAGTTTAGTAGATGGTGGAAATATTGTGGATGTCATTTATCTGGATTTCAGCAAAGGATCTAATCAAGCCCCCCCCCCATATATTTTGATTAGCAAACTGATTAAAAGTTGAATAGATGGAAACACCACCAGATGGATCCATAATTGGTTAGAAAATCATGCTCAAAGAATCGTCATCAGTGGCTGCACTTCACATTGGAAGGAAGTCTTGAATAGAGTGCCTCAAGATTCTGTTGTAGTCCAACATTTTTATCAGTGCCCTAGATGAGATCATGTTGGCTGATGGTACAGAATTGGGAAAGGGGTGCTAACACCTTGGAAGACAGGAATATAATTCAAAAAGGCCTAAATTAGGCTGGGAGAGATACATGATTCAGCAGTGCTACACCAAAAAGGACCGTGGGATTATTGTTGATCCATGCTGAACATGAGCCAGCAGTATGATGCTGCAGCAAAGAAGGCAAATGCTATGTTGGCTTGAATTAATAGAAACTTAGGCCCTATACAGACTGCCAAAATAAAGCTGCTTCGGGTCACTTTGAAGGTATGCTGTTTAAATTATGCATGCGTCCTAAGAGACCGGAAGCTGCACCAAAGCCATGATTCATTCCTTAGGACTGGATTGTGGCTTTGGCGCAGCTTTTGGACTCTTTAAACATTTAAAGAGCATACCTCCAAAGTGACCCAAAGCAGCTTTATTTTGGCCTATCTGTATGGGGCCATAGTTTCCAAGTTGAGGGAAGTAATAGTCCCACTATATTCTGCACTGATCAGTCCTCATCTGAAGCACTGTGTTCATTTTTGAGAACCTTATTTTAAGGAGGACACAGAGAAGTTGGAGCAGATTCAAAGAACAGCAAAAAGGATGATATGATGTGGAGAAGAAAATGTATGAGGAAAGGTTGAAAAAGCTGGACATGTTCAGCTTTGTGACGAGAAAAGTGAAGGGTGGAATGATTTCACTCTTTAAATATCTCAAGGGCTGTTATGGAGAACAGGTGCCTGGCCTGTTCTCTGCTGTCCTAGAGGGTAAAACCAGATTTAATGGTTTGAAGTTTGAGGGTAGGTTTTGATTAAACATTAGAAGGAACTTCTTGACATTAAGAACAGCTTGGGAATAGAACCAATTTCCTAGAGAGATGGTGTGGTCTCTTCTCGATGTCTTCAAAAAAAGGCTGGGCAGCTATCTGGGATGCTTTAGCTGAAGATCTTGCACTGAGAAAGGGATTGGATTGGACTGGAGCGGAACACATCATAAACCAACCTGGACATAGAATGCTATTTGAAAACACTGAAATTCTGGAGCATGCCAGCATCTACCAAGTCAGAATGCACAGGAAGGCCATTGAAATCTACAAACACCTGGATAACTTCAACAGGAAAGAACAAACCCTGAAGGTGAACAAAGTTTGGCTACCAGTCCTGAAGAACACCAAAATCAAGATTCAATATATGCAAATGAACACCACCCAGGGTCAGGGGTTTCTCCCAAAGATAATGGATTGCTAATTAAATAGACACATATCCTCCCACCCTGAGGCCTTGCCATTCAACAATAGACCAACACACAGATTAACATGGAAATGACTTCCTCTCAACCAAGGGTCACACAAGTATGTGTGTATATATACACACACACACACACTTCCATGACATCAACCTCTGAAGATGCTAGCCAAAGATGCACTGGGAATAAATTCTTCCAGAACACGGCCCCACAGAGCCCAGAAAACCCACAGAAAGTTATGGATCCTGGCCCTGAAAGCCTTCGACTTCACAAAAGGCAGATTGTTTGCATTTGATACATAAAGTGCAGAGCTTTGAAATGTTACTTTACAGGATTACAGCTCCAACACCTCAACAGTCAGTGTGGTAATGCTGGAAATTATAGTCTGAAAAGTATCTTCCCAGGCTCAGTCCCCAGCATTCCCCTATTAAAATATTTCAGAAAGCAAACCTGAAAAACCATTTGGAAAAAAAGAGGGAAGGCAAGCAAGGATCACAGTTAGTCCTTGGGGTCTTGGGCAACTACTGCCAGTCAGAGCAGATATTCTTGCTATTATATTACAGTTGGCCCTCCTTATCCACAGATTTTTATCCATGGACTCAAGCATTCATGGCTTACAAATATATTTTTTTTAAAGGTAGAAATTACAAATATCAAACCTTGATCTTGCCATTTTATATAAGGGACACCATTTTGCTATGCCACTACATTTAATGGGACTTGAGCATCAATGTATTTTGTTATCCACGGGGAGTCCTGGAGCAAACCCCAGCAGGTAACAAGGGCCCATCTGAGGCACACTGCATTTGAGACACAGAAACACTGTTTCTTCTCCAGTCTTCTCATTTTTAAAATATGTTTTTGCTACTTACCTTGATGAAGAGTTCTGGAGAAGTCAAAAGCCTGCACATCTTTGGGGCATTTGGCTGGTTCTGGTAAAGGCATTACCCAGCTGTGGCTGTTACTTGTAGGCTAGCACAGCTGCCTCTTTTTAAAAATTATTTGTAAAACAGAAGTGAACCATTCAGGGCCAAAAGAAGAGCTCAGACAGGCCACTTTCACTGACTTCGGATTAGTGAGAAACCAGTGTGAGTGTTCATACCATTTAAGATGGAACAAATCATTGGGATAAAATTTAATCTTGCTTCTACCCTCACCCTTCTCTCTTAAAACTGATTTTGGGGGCCAAGGCACTGTGAATACTTCAAAAACACCTAGATGGAGGAATTAATCTCTCTTGCTGAGCATATTATTATATTAAGCTTATGTCTGATATAGATAATGAAGCACTGTGAGGTTGAGGCTCTGTACAATTACATCCTGTCCCTTTGTAGTAGCTCTCCAATAGAGTGGGGAATAAGAACAGCTTTTTAGAAGGAGGGGGGGGAGGTTGGTTGGACTACTAAGTGTGAATTTTCACATTACAGTTTTCACCTTGCCCTCTAAAACACAGAAGTTTCTCTCAGAAGTAGGCTGTGCTGGAAAAGATTACAAGGCAACACATCCAAAAGTCTTTAAAAAGTGTCAAACTGGAAATTTTGCTCATTGCTTAAGAGTAGTGGGGTTTCTTTGCTCTTGAATAGCAGGTATAAGTTGGGTCAGGAACCACTGCAGCTATTTTGGTACTGTGAAAAGCAAAGTCTTCCCTGTTTTTCAGTTCTTCTGTCCGATGCTAGTTCAGAAATGGCCTCTTAAAAAGCAGCAAGCCAACATTTTCATGCTCTTTTCACTTTTCATTTTCCCCTCCCACCCAAGCGTCCATATAAATATCTACCACTTGAAGCAATACTCCATACATCTGGTGAAATCAACTGAAGTCCATATAAGCTTATGCCAAATAACATACATTAGGCTTTAAGAAGCCATTGGACTATTTTTCTTTACTATTTTCTTTTGTAACTAATTCCAAAATGTAGGCAGTCATCTAGGATCAAGTGGTAATCTAAGCAGTGTGCCCAGGATAGAAATATATGGGCCTGTACAGACAGGCCAAAATAAAGCTGCTTCAGGTCACTTTGGAGATATGCTGTTTAAATGATGTATGTGCCCTAAGAGGCCAGAAACCATGTGAAAGCGCAGCTTTGGCACAGCTTCTGGCCTCTTAAGATGCGTGTGTCATTTAAACAGCATACCTTTACTTTGGCCTGTCTGTTCGGGCACATATGTTAAATATAATTGCCCCTCTTTTAACTTGTTTCTCTTCATTTCAGTTCTCTTTTTTCTCTTTTGCATTAGTAGCTGTGAGCACTGAATGGCAATGACTGAAGGGATGTTCTACTCTCATTCTCTTGAACATGAGTAGACTGCTCCATATGATGGGATACCTTTCTTTAGCCAGCTTCCCAAACACAGGTAACATTTTGTTTGCGTATGCTTGAATTTCAGGAGAACATCCCAGAAGCACAAGCTTGTTTTTGTTAACTGCTTTCAAGTTGTCCTCAGCTCAGGGCCATCCTGTGGATAAGATATCTTCAAATTCCCCTGTCCTGAATTTCAGATCCAGGCTTGTGACCTCTCCAACTGAGTCTGGCATGCAGTCTTCCTCTCTTTCTAGTTCCCTCTCCCTCTCCTAGCATTATTGTCTTTTGTAAAAAGTCATGCCTTCTCATTATGTGGCCAAAGTACAACAGCCTCAGTTTGATCATCTTGAGTTCCAAAGAGATTTCAGGCTTGATCTGTTCAAGGACCCATCTCTTTGTCTCTTTGACTGTCCATGGTATCCTCAGACCTCTTCTCTAGCACCACATCCCAAATGAGTTGATTTTCTTTCTGTCACATTTCTTCACTGTCCAGCTTTCTCATTCATTCATGGTGATGAGGAATACAATGGCTTGGATAACTCTAACTTTAGTCTTCATTCGTATATCTTTACTGTTTAGTTATCTTTTCTAGTTCTTTCTAGTAGGAATGTAGTAACTGGGGCCAATGAACACAACTCTGTCTCTTTACCTGTTTGTAGCCAAGACTAACTAGAGTGGGTTTGAGGCCAATTAATTTTTTGGGGCTCTGGAAGTTTGTTTGTTACCTAAGTGCCTTGAGTCTTTGTGGGAAGGGGCACACAGTCACTAGCATCTGCAACCAGCTCCTTACTCTAACCACCTTTCCAATTTCAGTCATTGACTCATACCTGTGGCTGTTGCCCTCCTGGGAATGCCCCTTAGCAGGCAACCTGAGCCAACTAGAGATGGTTTGAAAACTGATCTCAGAAGTAGAGGAGTTGGCAAATAATTTTGCAAGTTGCTGGGATTGGTGTTCCTCTGGGCAGCTAAAGCCACAGTGGACTGCTCTCTTTAGGTTTCTGTTTCCAGCAGCTGCCATTGTCATCAGAGGCAACTTCTAGCTTCCTCTAATGCTGTCTGTTTGTCCCTCGGTTTCCTTCCTCTCACTTGCTGGTGCTCATGCTCACCTATGGCCATTTCCCTTTCTTGGCCTCCAGCTCTGTTCCTTCCACAGCAAGGATCTTTAATATTTTCCAATAAAGAATTTTTATATCATTATTATTTTCCTTGAAATTTGCCAATTTTACAATGGATATAAAAACAATGGACTATATAATGATACCATTGAGAAAGAGGCAAAGTGTATGAAACATAACTGAGGGCCCGAACAGACAAGCCAAAATAGAGCTGCTTTGGGTCACTTTGGAGGTAAGCTGTTTAAATGACACATGCAACTTAAGAGGCCAGAAGCTGCACCAAACCTATGCTCCAGTCCTTAGAACTGGAGCATGGCTTTGGAGCAGCTTCCAGCATCTTAGGACGCATACAGCATTTAAACAGCATACCTCTAAAGTGACCTGAAACAGCTTTATTTTGGCCTGTCTGTTCGGGGTCTGAGTCATCAGTTCCCTTCTGGACTCTGGGCCCCAGTAATTTACTTGAATGGAGCTTAAGCCATTTCCAGGAGCAGTTCCATATAAAATGTATTATCGTAGTCAAGCCCAGAGTTTGATGGTGGGTGATAAGATCACTATCATCCAAGAAAGGATGCAACTGATACATAGTCTCTAAAAGCTTTGGTTGACCAAGACCTCCTTTCTTCTGGTTAGACATGCTTAAGATTAGAGTGTAAATGCTGTGGGTGTAGGACAGCCTGGATTGATTGAGGGAATGGACAAGAAAAGAAACATACATCTGCACTCATAAAAATGCATGACCTTATAACATTATTGCTCCTGAATGAACAGTCTGGAGATAATGAATTAGATAGTCACTCACATGAAGGTCAGAACTACAGATGTTGTTATATCTTTTCTCTGTTCAAACAGACATTACTACCGCTGGTGAAAATGCACCAGATGAGGTGTGCTTAAGGTTGTCAGCTGAAATGAGGTGCAAGACTGTGTCCTTTTAATGGTTTTATGCAAGCAGGTGGTGTTTGCACAAAAAGCAACACCTGTTGAAATTTCCTTTCCTACACAACTACTAAAGGGACAGGAGCTATCACCCTTACTTTACCTAGCGCTTCTAGGTAGGGTGATGCTCATTCCAATCTCCTTTTAAGGTTTGTTTCTATTTTTTTTTAAATTAAATTTAAAATCTATGTTGTAATTTGCATATAACTTACATGTTAAACAAAATTTCCCATCACCATGGCAATGCAACAATAGTGCAAATGTTCCCCAGAATTTACCTCATTCTGGAAAACGCCATATGATCCTCTGCCCTTCCTGATCCACCATCTGAGCAATGCAGCTCATAGAAAAGCCAGCCCAGTTTCTGTTGAAACTCCTTTCTTCCTCCTCTAAGTTCTACCTTACATCTCTAGGGATCATGACTCTATTCCCATCCCTATGCTCTTTATGAGGATGTGCTTTATGTTGGATTTATTTTTAGCTGTGAAATTACAACAATCACTACCCCACGATTCAGCAATTTTTCAGGTTATAGAATGGTTGTTGCTGATAGCTGAGGCCAACAGGGGTAATGAAATTTTGAAAGAAAAGAAAACCCTGCACAAAGAGCATTATCTGCTGCACTAAAATATGAGCAATGCAAGTGCATCATGTTCATGCACTGTGTAATGTAGTGAATTATGCAACAATTAATAATATTGCTAAAACAAAATTTGTTCACCTACTGTGTGTGTTTGGAGTCTCTGCAGGCTGAAGGTAGATAAACAGTAGTTAGCACCATCTGTACAGCAACAGAGCTTCCCGCTTAACAAGGTGGCTATGGGAAAACATGGTAGGAGAGATAAGGGAACAAAATATGCACCAAAGGTAGTGACTTTGGATGACACTTTGTTAAGCAAATGAGAATGCTTGGTTTGCTCTGGGAGGCATATGGTTATCTTGTAAGGCAGCTTTAAATGATTTCTTGTCATGATTCTAGCATACAAAATGCAAGTGCAAGATGTCTTCCTCAGTTGTAAACAATACTGTGATTCAGGTGCTATTGTAATGAGCTTTGTAATAATACATCATAATTCTATATGATCAGGAAGCAAGCTGTAAAACTGGCTTCAGATACATGTAGCCTTCTTGCTATAATCATTAACTTCAGCTTATCTCAGAACTAATAATAATATAGTGCTGTCATTATGTGTGGCATTTTATGGTATTTCATAATGGGAATGGATGGGTAGGAGACAGGACCCTGCTCACCATAACAAATGCTCACTGCCTTGTATGCACTTGAGTTGGTTCCAGTGCTTAAACCTTCTGGCTTGGTTTATATTAGCTGTAGTGAAACTATGGCACATTACAGACTGCCCAAAACAGGCGGTCTCGTGCCGCTGCCAGTTGCTGCGTCTGGGAACCACAGCAGCCGAACCGCACAGTTCCTGGGCACAGCAAGAAAGAAGCGCCAAAATGGCGCTTCTTTCTGTGTCCAGGAAGTGGCGCTGCAAGGCACGAGGTGCACACTCACGGCGTCATTTCCACCGTGCGACGTCCAGATGCTATGCATCCATGATGTCAAAATGGCAGTGCCCATCTGTATATGGTGCTGCCATTTTGATGCACTCGTTACGCGTGAGGGGCAAGGCACGTCAGGAAGCGCTGCCCCTCGCGCATAACGACAGCACCTCATGGGCCCGTCTAATGTGCCTATATCTACCAGACTGGTACTGCACTCTGTAGCACTTACCAGAGTCCTTAATTTTGCAGTCATGTGCCTAACAATGAATCCTCATGCATGTCTTCTCACAAAGAAGCCCCATTTATTTCATCTCAAGTAAGTGTGTGATTTTCTATCAAGTAAGTATATGTAGGAGTGCAGTGTTATGTTTCAATTTTCTGTCCACTAGCTGTATGACAAACCCACTGAATTCATTTAAGCTTCCTTTTGAGTAGACTTGCATAGATGATGTTCATGAATTATCAGTACTGTTTCACTACCTTTGACTTGTGGTGTTCAAGAATAGCTTCCAGTCTCCTGTGAATTTTATGCATACAAAACTCCAGGAGTATCTTAGGCTCCCGGAGTAACTCACAGCATTCTGGATTTTCTGATCATCTAACTGGGTTTTCTGTCTGGCCTGCCAGTGATTTTTCTTTTCCTGCACCCTTTTCTATTTGTCATTGCTATGGACAACTGATTCTGCACAAACTTTTGTTTTTACTTTCCAAGATCTTCTCTGATTTCCCATTGTAAGTAACCATTCAAGAAGACTATGGTAATGCCACTGCAGTGTACATAAATTTAGTTTGTGTTGCAACAAAATTCTACATTTGCAGCATAACTGAACCCTTAAATTGCAGTTATTGTCTTTGTAAACAAAGGGCTGTAATCTCTTTCCATAATTACCATCCAGCCTTGTATATTAAATATGGAATATACGTTTGTAACTGTTGTGATAAGATACCACCTTTTATTGTGATGACATATTTATAGCTCCACCTGAACAATAAACATTTTGTGCTGGCCAATTCAGAGTATCCCTGACACCTTCAGGATTTGTGTTCAAGACAGTATCATGTTCTTTTTCAAACTGTTTTGTTGAACTGTATTATAGGGTGGTAAATTATATTTGTTGAATTGAATGACCAGTTACAGAAATAGTTGGAGGTCTTTCTATGATTGGGACTTGGACTAATTTTGATAATTGCTGTATTATGGCTTTCACATCATTGGATGAGATGGCATCTCCCACCAAAGTCAATTCAATAACTGTCCCAAAGACAGCAGTAATAGGTTTTTTCCCCACCCGAAAAACATAACCCTCAAAACTGCAGTAGGACAATTTTGTTCATTAAGGACTGTCTAAAATGTTACAAAGTGGTGAGCAAGGTTTCACATTCTTCAGAAATATTCAGGATAGCATTTACAGAAAGCAACTGCAATAAAGTGATAGGAAGAAGAGGAGGGAAATGTCCATATTTGTGAACTTTGGGACTTCAATAATGTGCCCAGCCTTTCCTCTTCTCTTACCAGACCCCATCCTTTTAATTTGTTTTCCATTAACATCTTACATAAAAAAAAAGAACATGGGAGAAAATGAAACCTTGTTCATTATTTTGTGACATTTTCCTTTGTCCTAGTAGAAGCATTGCCCTACTGCAGCATTTGGATTTTCTCCAAACATGTTTCTGTTTAATGTCCTAATTGAATTGCAAAACAGTTTTAAGTTTTTTGATCTTATTTCTCCTTAGCTGACTCCCGAAGAACAGAAGAAATTTCTCCAGGATGACAACAAGCATATTCTCTGCAGTGACTGGTGATACCATTGACTCTTTTAGCATCTGGATAGCTCTGTCTAGTTTGCCATGGAGAGCATATGGCACCTCTTTATGCGATGATAACTAGGATTCCTTGATTATTTAGATGGTTTGCTCATATAGAAAATTGAGGATCTGGATATTCTTGTAATTAAAACAAATGTGGGTTTTCCCCAGCAGCTGAGCTTTAAATTGGTTTTAATATGGCACAGTCTAACCTCCTATTAAAAGTAATGCCACGGTGTGTTGGAATGTACCCATCACTGTGCATAACTAAAGACAGGGCAGATGGGAATGATCACTTGTTCCTAGGAGTTTCATGCATGTACATATTTCTTGGTTACAGTTAAGACAGCTCAGAAAGATTTTTTTAAACTATAACACCCAGAATTCCTCCAACCAGAATAGCTACTTACTGGATTTTTTTGGGAGTGAGGGGGGGGGAGAGATTAGTCTGAAAAAGAACTTTACCACACTCTGCATTTTTATCTCACCATTCTTTCTAGGAGCTGAAAATAGTGTACATGGCCCTCTCCCATCACAGCAGCCTTGTGAGGAAGGATAGGCTCAAAGAATGTGCAACTGGCTTAAGGTCATACATGAATACAGATTTAAGGCCACATCTTCCTATTCTGGTGCTTGAATCACAACATTATACTAGCTTTCTTTGAACATTCAGGGAGGGTGCTGGAATATTCCTGATCCTGAATAATTATGACCATGGTGAAATGAATAGATAAACATGATTTAAAGTATACTGTTTGTATAGTTTTTCATACTGGAAACCAGGGTTTGATTCCCTGCTCAGCCATGAAAGCTCCTAGGTGACCTTGGGCAAGTTATGTGCTTTCAACCTCAAAGAAAGGCAATGGCAAACCTCCTCTGAACAAATCTTGCCAAGAATATCCCACAATAGGTTCGCCTTAGCATCGTCCTAAGTTGGAAACAACTTGAAGGTACGCAAGAACAAACAATATAGTTCTTCATAAGGCCTGCATTTTAATCATATGTGATAGGGAAATGTGTTTATAAAAGGAATATTAATGTTCAGTTTGGCTGGGCTAGGTTATTTCCCTCTTTCCCACCTGCTCAAGCTTCTTTAATATAAGAAGGACTTTTTGCATTTTCAACCTTGACAATATGTCAAATTATATTTTGAGGAATGTTTTTAAAATCCACGGTGGTATTTTTTGTGCACATAATATCCACAAGAGGGAACTCTAAAGATAACTTGTTTCCTTACCCTTAAATCGCAGCTTACCAAAATCCTTTTGGAACAGTCCCAGTTCGGGTAGAATAAAAATGCAAAATGCAAAATGCATCACAAGTTCAGAAACTCAGCACTTATATAATACAGAACCTATGTTTTGTTTAAAAGTATCCAGATCCTCTGTATTCTTAACAGATTCTCTTCTAATGGGAGAAGAAATATAGGAGAATTAAAAAGAAAAAAATGGAGTTATGTGTTTTTGCAGGTACCTGACTCATTTGCTCTTGTCTACTGCTGCAGAATCAAACCCCCTCTGAACAAATCTTGCCAAGAAAAAGCAATGATAGGGTTGGCTTAGGGTCTTCATAAGTTGGAAATGACTTGAAGGCACACAACAGCAATAAAATGTAGGAAATACTACACAGTATTTGGTATCTGGCTCCTCATCATGGATTTCCAGTTGGCCACCCTCGATTTGTACTGTATAACAATAGTTTCCATCAATGCACTTAATATCCACTGTGTTCCAGTGGTTCCGTTCCTACCTCTCGGGTCGATTCCAGATGGTTCAGCTGGGGGACTGTTGCTCCGATAAGAGGGCCCTTACATCTGGTGTCCCTCAGGGAGCGATTCTGTCCCCCATGCTATTTAACATTTACATGAAGCCGCTGGGAGAGATCATCCGGAGACACGGGACGCGGTGTTATCAGTACGCTGATGACACACAAATATGTTTCTCTGTGTCTCTGACTGATGCAGTGACCAGGGATGGCATCTCTCCTCTTAATTCCTGTCTGAAGTCGGTAATGGGCTGGATGAGGGAAAACAGACTCAGCTTGAATCCAGAGAAAACGGAAGTACTCGTGATAGGTTTCCTGGGCCCGGGGAAGGATATTTGTCCACCTGTCCTGAATGGAGTCACGGTCCCCTTGAAGGACTCTGTTCACAGTCTGGGGGTGCTCCTGGACTCGTCACTCCACCTTACATCTCAGGTGGATGCGACAGTCAGGAGCACCTGTTATCAGCTTCAGCTGATAAGCCAGCTGCGACCCTACCTGGGCCAGGGGGGACCTGGAAACTGTGGTACATTCTCTGGTAACCTCTCGATTGGGTTTCTATAATGCGCTCTACATGGGGCAACCCTTGTACCAAACTTGGAAGCTACAATTGGTTCAGAATATAGCAGCAAGGCTGGTCACTGGATGTTCCAGGACCAGCCATATAACACCTATATTGCGAGATCTTCATTGGCTGCCTATTCGCTTCCGGGTGCAATACAAGGTGTTGGTAATGACCTATAAAGCCCTAAATGGCTTGGGCCCAGGGTACTTGGAGGACCACCTCTCCCCATATAGTCCGCCCCACACTCTCAGATCGGGTGGAAAACATCTATTAAGAGTTCCCAAAGCAAGATTTGTGTCTTCTTCACAAAGGACATTCTCCATCGTGGCCCCGCAGACCTGGAACTCTTTGCCTGATGAGCTCCGCTCAGCAACCTCTCTAGATCTTTTTAGGAAGAATCTGAAGACCTTTTTCTTCCATCAAGCCTTCCCCCATGTGCCTTGATGTTATCCCTTTCTCTCTATGCATTTTGTTTGATCCAGCTAATTTGTTATATGTGTTTTAATGTGTTTTAATTGGTTTTTATATTGAATGATTGTTTAGAATGTTTTTAGAATTGTTGTATTGTTTTTAAGTGGTACGTGTGGGTTTTTTATTGTCGGGTTATGGGCTTTCACTTTGTATTGTCTTTTGATGTTAAACTTTGTAAACCGCTATGATCTCTGAGGAATAGCGGTCTAGAAATAAACTTTCATTCATTCAATATATAAGCAACACAGCTGGTCAGACATAGTCTATCCCTCGCCCGCATAAGAGGCTAGCTGTATACCTCTGAGATGCCTACAAGCAAGGTTGTAGTCCACATGCTGGTCTGTGCCGTCAAATCAACTCCTTCATCTAAAGCTGGGTGAGTGTGAGATGCCCAAGGTCATCCAATTGGTTGAGTGAGGATTTGAACCTTGGTCTCCCAAGGAGGACTTTCTGAGGAATGGCTCCTGGATGGGGAAGGAGAAGGTGGAGGACAAAGGAGGACCCGCTTGTTCCCCCTCCCTAGCAATGGCAATCCTCCTCCTCCACTTTGAAGTGGTGCAACTGGGGATGACAACCATGACAAAACAGAAGCAGTTTAAATGGGGTAAGAAAATATCCCTTTTATAGTGGGAACAAGGAACTTTTTCAATTCAGTTTCAATATCAGAGCAGGCATGAATCTTGACGTGATTTAAACTGCAAGTGGGAATGACCCCCCAGAGTCCTAAATCACTCCAGCTTTCTGTAGCCCTCATCCAGAAAGATATGCATAGGTTAACTGCCTACACTGTCCATTTCATTGAAAGCCCTGCTGGGCTCTTGCCAGCAGAATGGAAACATCAGCAGAGTTGCTTTTCAGCTTTCCCCCTCCTTTTCAGTTAAAAAAATAGTTAGCAAAGCAATTAGTACACGAGGGACACATGAAAATAACTGTGGGAGCCATGCCACCTCTCTTTTGGCCTCTTTTTAGAATCAGAAATTCTGACCTCATAAGGAAATCACTATAATGAATTCCACAGAAGAGAGATGAGCTTGGAGGAGATGTTCAAGGCTGGATCTTCTCCTCCAAGGCCAGAGTGTTATCCACTCTGTGGAAAGGAGGATTGCAGTTCATCCTATGTCCCCTGGGATACATTCACCAGGAGAATAGGACTGTAAGCTTCAATATGACGACAAATAGCTACTGATCACCTCTGAAAACCTTCAGCTGTCTCGTGCCAATAGGTTAAGTACATAAATTATGCATTGTGTGAAGAAGTACTTTCTTTGTCCTCATGGTGTCTCAGTCTCATTAGTTTCATTGTGTCGAACTAAAACCTCAGGCTATAAATCCTTGTACCACTGCTCTCTGTGACTGGCAAACAACCCTGAGACATTTCCATAACTTCATGAGCTATGAGTTTCTGGAGGCACTGTAGTTTGGATATTGCACCCGAAGGCATCCAACTGCCAGAATAGCAATTATTCAATTACATTTAGAGCTTGCCGTGAGTGAAAACACAGGTGTTTCCAGTAGTTTTATAAGATCTACAGTCTAATTTATTTGAATGCTTTCCCACCTAGTTAATGTTACTATGTTAAAAAACAAAACAAAAACCAGCCATTGTACCATATTTGAACTTTTAGTTTAGACAGGTAATTTGAAAATATAAAACCGGAGTTTAAAACAATGTTTGATTGTTTTTTAAACTATATTAATGCTGAAGCTCACAAGATAATAGTTGTGTTTTTCCATCACTGGGGCTGAGAATTTGAAACACTTAGGCAAATCTCTATGGGAAGATAAAAGAATGACAGAAAAATAGTTTGACACTTTTCGCTGGGTGCTCAGCTGAGCCTGATCTCAATACTTCATGGTTTAAGATTTTATGCTTGTAGAAGCTTCATAGGGGAAAACTATTTTATCACTTATCAGCTATACATGCCTCTTGTGCATTTTCATGACACATTTAATAGAGTCTTTCATCTGAAGTATCTCAAGCGCTCAGATGCTACTTTAATTGTCCATGAATAATTACTGTAGTAGGACACAACTCAGCCAAGTTTGGCACTTCCAAGGCTATAGTCTTATGCACGCTTTTCTGGGAATAAGCCCCATTGAACACAGTAGGATATACGTCTTGGTGAACATCACATAACATTGATTTTTATGGCAGAGATTCTAGGGCATGTTTAGCTGTTCCTCCCAAATCAAAGAGTTGGAGGCTGCAACTATATACTCAGACATCAAGGAGTTAAGCCCATTGAACCTAATAGGACTTTCTTTTGCCTAGGTGTGGACAGAGTTACCTTATTCAAATTCCAAAGCTCTGACTGGGTCATGGCAGGAGTTTGCTTTATGAAATGCTTAAAATATCCATGTGCATTATGCTTTTTTAAGTACCATTAATAAAGAAATACAATTATTACATGGATTTAATAGGAATAATAAAAATAAAATAAACATTTATTGTGATCAAATGATCAAACAAACATGAATCAACAGACATCACAATAAATCAGGGAAGCACTTTGACAGCTAAGATCCAATGACCTTACAAATTATACGAGTAAGTAATATTAGGAATATATATGGGTGTTTTATTTTATCATATTTTGTATTCAACCCTTGTTAGAAGGAACTTGGGAGGTGGGATTATCTCTCTCTCTCTCTCTCTCTCTCTCTCTCTCTCTCTATCTATCTATCTATCTGGGGGTGAGTTATCTCCTCAGGGTTATGCAACAACCTTTCAAAAGTAATCAGGCTCAGGGACAGTAACTAATCTAAGATCTTCAGTAAATTTTATGGGTGAGCAAGGATATTATTTCAACCACAGTCTCCCATTTCAACCACATTAAACTAAAGCATTCAGTGATTAAACTAAACCATTCAGCGATTACCATATATACTCGACTATACGTCAAGTTCATGTATAAGCTGAGAGCAGGATTTGGGGCCAAAATTATGGATTTTGATATGACCCATGGATACATTGAAGGTAAAACCTGGCAGTGTGTAACAAAAGACCTAAAGGATGAAGCAAAGGAAAACAATGCCAAATAAGTTTCCAGCAGGCATAACTGTGCTCACACTAAAGGCTGGATGAATGAGAGAGTAGGGGAGGATCAGTGCTTTCAGGACAAATTATGCTCTTGTCTTTCACCAAGGGATGGTTCCTTTTTAATTAAGAGTTAAAATACAGAACTTACATTGATCCGTGGATAAGTTGGTTCAGTTTTTTGGGGGTCCATTTTTGACTAAAAGTTCTAGACTTATATATCAGTACAGTGGGACCTTGTTATCCACTGGGTTTGGTTCCAGGATCCTCATGGATAACAAAATCCATGGATGCTATTAAATATAATAGAAGAGCAAAATGGTGTTCCTTAAATAAAATGGAAAATTAAGGTTTGCTATTTGGAATTTATACTTTTTGGAATATTTTCAAGCCATGCATCCTTGAATCCATGGATAAAACATCCATGGATAAGGAGGGCCGACTGTATATACAGTAAACCAAACCATTCAGTCCAACTTGCCAATATTTCTGCCTTGACTCTAGATTTAGCTAAACTTGGAGCAGGCCTCTTGAAATCAATAGACTTATTAATGATGAGTAACTTAGGTCCAATTAATTTCAATAGGTTTACTTTGGCTCTAACCAATTCCGGATCTAACTTTCTGCCAGAATAGCCCTTCCATTCACTGAGTGCTTCCTGATGGATGGCTTTTAGCATTAACAATAAAAAGGTAATGCTCATCTTTCTCCCTGTAACAGATTTCTTTCTGGTAAGAAAAATATAGAAGTAGTAGGAAAACATGAGATGGTTATAAAGAGAGAAATGTCATGTTTCCACCTTCTGTAACACATACAAGTTACTGCTCAGTACATAGTGTTATCTAGAAGAACTATGTTTGTTTAAGAATGAAACAGATCCATACATTCATAATGAAACACTCTAATATTTTAATTGATACTACAGTAATAATAAAAAGTTTGGATGTGGTCATAATGTAATATTTTGGGAGCCATTCTTCCTTCTAATAGTTCGCCATCAGCTATGGTGGGCTCATAGTTGTTTCAGCCAAGATTTCTGTGGATGGCACAATTACATTTTCACCAGGTTCTGTAGGTTTCAGGAGAGCTTCATGCGGACCACATATGTAAAACTGTCAGGTCTCACATTTCCCACAGACTTGGTTGTCCACTGAAATGAACATATGAGGCCTTTCTCTTAGTATCTACCTCCTCTGAGTAAGCCTTTGGTAGCAAGGGACTGGGACTTATGGGGAATATCTAGTCCCGGCGTAATCATCTTTAAGGTTTCAGATTAAAACATTTCTCTGTTCTTGGGGATTTGACAGGACGTGATTTTAAACACTAATGCCATGGCAATTGAGTATGCCAGTTGATTTGGTTTGGAGGTTGTTTTTTGAGGAGGTGTTATATTATGCTGTTAACATTTGTATATTTTAATCCTCCTAAAATGTCTTGAATCTCTCTCTCTCTCTCTGTCTCTTTATTTTTTGTTAGAAAAAGATATCTAAATAATGTAAACACCACCACCATAATATTCAGTGGTGGCCTAACTCTTAGCAGTGATGATCTCATTGATACATTGTTGCCTCCATCTCTCTCAATCTCTCTCTCTCTCTCTCTGTGTTAACATTGTTTCTCTCTCTGTTAACATTGTCTCTCTTTCTCTCAGCCTGTAAAGATACTGAGCCTTCAGAAGAGCTTAATCTGTGAGATGGCTGTTCTGCAAGTAAGGGAACCTCAAAAATGCAAATACTGTTTCTCTGTATCTCTGGACAACTGAGGGTAGAGAAGGGCTTGGTACAAAAGAGGGATAATATTTAGAGTGAAGCCACAAAAGCCAATGGAACCTTTTAAATTCAGATCCATAGCCTGCAATGAGCACATGTTTCTTTGTGCTCATGCAGGCCTGATCTTCTTCGATTCCCTGAGAAGCCTTTGCCAAGATGTGAAGCAGCTCTGACTGCTCTTTCCTTCATCTTAGGTGGAGATGGTGGTGGTTACATGCCTTCAAGATGGCTCTGACTTGGCAACCATACCCTAGGGTTTTCTTGACAAGATTTATTCAGAGGAGGTTTGCCACTGCTTTCCTCTAAGGCTGGGAGAGTGTGACCTGCCGAAGGTTGCACAATAACTTTCTATAGCTGGGTGGGGACTCAAACCCTGGTCTTCTAGATGTCTTAAGAGGTTCACCGTACTGGCTGAGCATCTTAGTCCTTTCCTAGAAATTTAGGCAGTCATGCTTGTGTTGACAGAATAATCCCATCCTCCCTTTAGTGCTGGTCTTTGAGTGTAATAAAAGTTTCCTGATGAGTCTTCCTTTTTTGTTCGCCCCCCCCCCCCTCCCGAAAGTATCTGGACACCTGAAATTTTCTCCGCGGCATGGATTTACCATTCAGGGTTTGTTTGGCAGCTACTGCTAGTGCCACATCTTTCTTTGAAGTTCTCTGCTTTTGACTGCTGATCAAAGACTGCCCTTGATCTTCTCTAGCTCAACAAACCTTTCACTTTCTGAGTGTTTCTTAATAATGTCTTCTTAACTCTGGCTTGCTCTTTTCCAGAGAGTCCTAAATGATCATACTAATGCAAGCAGGACACTCTGAGCTGAAACAGTTTGCCTTCCCACAATTCTATAGAGAGGTTTCCTATCATACTGGTGTTCTTTGTTTCTGCCAACGTTCATGGCCCAAAGAACCCTCAAAAGGGCAGATGATGGAAGAGGCCCACACTGGAAAATGTTCTCCCCCCCCCAAAGATGACAACTCCTAGAATCCACCAGCCAGTGTAGCCAATGGCCTTGCTGACTGGGGATTCTGGGCACTATTGTCCAACAAGCGTAATCTTTCCAAACAGACATTTCAATCTGTTCAAGAAGGATACTAGGCTAGCTTTCGATGTGGCATATAGCAACATGCAGCTCTCTTCCATATCTGATAAATTTTTTTCAAACAATTAAAAAGATTGTATTTACAGCACTGTGTAAATTTACAGCGCTTCATAAATAAAGGTTAATAATAATAATAATAATAATAATAATAATAACTAACAAGAGCACACAAAAATCTGCCGGACTAGAAGTGCTTTTACTCTTTTTTTCACTCAACTGACTGTTTGCTTTGGTATGGACACCAGCTATTTAGTCATGAGAATCCAGATGATATTTACAAAGCCATTTTTTGGGGCCCTATTTTTCCCCAATTTATTTTTAAGTACATTTTTGCCATAAGTTTTAAAACTACCCTTAAAATCGCAGCACAATCCTTTCAGGTGTAAATAAATTTCCCTGCTATTCGCTAAAGAAAGGCAGAGAGGTGATTTCAGATAGGTAACTGATGTGTCTACTCCCAGCTATTCAGCCCAGGGCCACCAGCTTGTATTTGCTAAAAAACACTGGTGAAACTGACAGCAGATTCCTCACTCCTCCACAAGTGGGCTTTTTTCATCCCTTTCACTGGCTTCTTTGGAATCCCTGATGGAGGACTCTCAGGCCTGTTACAGACAGCCAAAATAAAGCTGCTTTGAGTCACAGTGGAGTATGGTGTTTATGATGCATGCATCCTAGAGTCAGAAGTTGCACCAAAGCCACGCTCAGCCCTAAGGACTACGTGGCTTTGGTGTGGCTTCTGGACTCTTAGGACACATGCATCATTGAAACACCATACCTCCACTGTGACTCGAAGCAGCTTTATTTTGGCTGTCTGTAACAGGCCTCAGTTTCTTGGTGTGCATTTTCACCACTCTGTTAATTTGTTGGTTTCTTTAATTACGATACAAGAGCCAGTGTGGTGTAATGGTTCCAGTATGGGACAAGAATGCCAGAAGACACTGGGTTTGAATATCCCTCCAGCTCTGATCTTGAGCAAGTCACATTCTCTCATCCTAGGAGGAAGGCAATGGCAGCATGAGGCAACAAGTAATGGTCATAAAAACACTACTAAATTTAGAAGGGTTTCTCTCCTACCTCTGCAGCCAGTCTGGAGAAGCCTCATACAATGAACAAAAACTGTCAGAACTTACCACTTTCCTTGATGTCAGCTGCTGAGATGTGTGGTGTCAATTTCACAGTTGACTGTGCCTTTATGTAATGCTGCTAGCTGAGGCTCACCTTTCAAGAGACCTAGATAGGACGGTGCTAGCACTACTGCCATATGGATCAAAATATAATTGGTGTGCATGTGTGATCGGAAAGCCTAATTCACATAAGAAGGCTATAAAATCATGCCAATTAGTTCAGCCATCAGCCTTAAAAGTTAGAGCTGAATTAGCAGTACCTAGTTTCACTGCTGAGTTATTAATTCACAGCTGATCCCTTTTGCAGTCTTTACTTATTGATTCTCATTTCTAACAGAACACTCATTAACTGGAGGAAAGAAAAGGAAGCACTCAGGAAGCCCTGTACCGTTTGGCTGGCTTTCAGCGTTTTAGGATATGATAGAGCCTAGTTAGAATTAGGGAGTCATGCATTTTAAAAATATTTATGAGTGGCATGTGTTCACTGCAGTCCTCTACACCTGGTTTCAGAATTAAATACTGTTGTGTCCATTGTATTTCTTATTCTCAGAAAAGTGTGTATGGGATTGTAGCACTAGAGTCTAGACAGCATGAGTCTGAAGCCTTAAGAATATAAGAAGCTGCCTTGAATACTATTTCAAGAGAAAGGAGGGATATAGGCCCCATAAACAAACAAACAAACAAACAAACAAATGAACATTGATTTATTTTTGAACAGCTTGACAAATATGGCAAAGTTCTTTTCTAGTAGTCTTCCTTAGTTATTCACATAACTAAGGTTTTTTTGTCTTGTATAGTTTGGTTTAAAAGTTCTTATCACCAACTTAAAGATGAATACAACATTTTTGTTTGTTTTAAATCAATGTTCAACAAAAGTTTCAGTATTCTTAATTTAAATTCCGATCTAATTTTACATATGCAATTTGAATTTGTGTCTTTGTGGATGCCTTGACTCTAGATTTAGTTAAACTTGGAGCGGGCCTCTTGAAATCAATAGACTTATTAATGATGAGTAACTTAGGTCCAATTAATTTCAATAGGTTTACTTTGGCTCTAACTAATTCCGGATCTAACTTTCTGCCAGAATAGCCCTTGTGGATGTTAAGTTGTGGGTGTACCTGCTTTGAGTTACTGTCAAAAACTACATGTTACTGTGTACCAGCTATGTGTTACTGTCTTTTAACACCCATCCTTCACATATCTTCTTCCCCTGCCTGATCTGGGGCTCCTTCTAGCCTTTTTTCTCTCTGTGAATGGTAAGCTGGGTGCACATGTAGTAGTGTGCATAGCACATGGTTGTATCAGACCCGAAATGCTATGGCATGCCACCTATTGAGTCCTGAAGATTGTAATAAACTCTCAAGGTGAAATCTCAAACACTGAGTTGATCATGATGATTGTATTCAAAATCTACTAGAAATTAAATGTGATGCAAAAGAAGCAGCAGCTCAATAACCTACAACTTGGACAGAAAGGGAAAATACATAATAATAATTCAGTGCTACTTGTAGCAGGAATTCAGCAAACAGCTAACAGGAAGGATTCCCTGAAAATAGCTAAGTTTAAGCATATGGTTAATGTAAGAGCTGAGAAGAGATTTCTCAGTATCCAGTGGAGACTTTGCGCCAAAGCCCCGTCAGCACCATCTGCACAAAGGAGGGGATCCATGGTAGGTTTTCTTCTTCTCAATTGAAAATAAATAAAGAGGATATGAGAGATGACGCTCTTCTTCATCTCACTGTGAATGCAAGTGCCCAAACAATTTATCTGTTCAAATGTATTACCTATTGTCTGAAATTTGGCCTAGAAGTTAATGTTGGCCAGTGCCAATGAACAGAAAAAGTATCCTTGTAATATGCCCTCTAACTTTTTCTTATATTATTATTGATCAATAATAATATTTTATTATTGTGTTTATGTTTGGGGGGAGGGTCAGGATAGAGGACTGTTTATTTTTAATTGTAGTTTTATTTCATGATGTTTTTACAATTGCTGTAATCCACCTTAACTTCCAATGGGAAAAGGCGGAATATATAAAAATCATCACCATCATCATCATCATCATCATCATCATCTAAGGGGAAGTCAACAGAATTCAACATAGCATCTCCTAGGGAGGCACCAACGTCATATATCATAATCACCTGTTACCAAAAATAAGTTTTCACAATGCAGAAGAATTTGGATATACAGACTGCCAAAATAAAGCTGCTTGGGGTCTCTTTGGAGGCATGCTATTTAAATGATGCATGGGTCCTAAGAGTCCGGAGGTCGCGCCAAAGCCACACTCCGTTCCTAAGCACTGGAGTGCAGCTTTGGTGCAGCTTCCGGATTCTTAGGATGCATGCATCACTTAAACAGCATACCTCCAAAGAGACCCAAAGCAGCTTTATTTTGGCAGTCTGGAACAGGCCATAGATAAAAGATTGATTGACGTGGGATAGAGACATATGCCAGGCTATCCAAGGAATATACAGGGGTGTAAATGTTTAATTCAGCGTAACCAATGAAAATGTGATTTATAGTTTCCTTTGTTCAGCATACTCTAAAAACGCTCGTTTTAGAATCGTGGTCCCACAATTTGGAACACTAATTTCCTCTGGGAGCAGTGCTGCAGCTCAATAAATGCACTTTTCCTTTCCAGTCGAGATCCTTGGTTTCACTTGCTGATTTCTGGTTTTAAGACAATAAATAATCAATAACCTATAACAGTTTGCTCTTTGTGGAAGCCCTGCTGAAACGAATGGGGATGTCCCTGTGAGGCTTGTTGTGCAGAAGGACCTTCCTTAGGTCCCAGTTTCTAGCTACCTTGGAAACCGATCCCTGATATGTCCTTTTTGGCTGACGATTTAAATAATCTTATTAAATAGCTGGAAGCAGAGAGTCTGAGGTTGGGGGAAGGATGAGAATAGAGTGACAGATGCCCATAATGTGCCATAGGTTAAGGAACGAGTGTGTCGATAATGGTGGCTTTATGCAGGAGCAATAAACAGATATGATGGACAGGAGGCGATGTTTGTCAGAGCACAGCCAGAGCTGGGCCATGTTTACTGAGAGAGAGAGAAAAGGGAGGGAAAGAGGGAGGCTGAGAGGAGGGATGGATTTCCCTCGCATTCTGCAGAATGCACTGCTTTCCACGAAGGAGGAGACCAGGATTTCCCTCTTTTCTCTCACAAACACAACACACACACCAGGCTGGCCAGATGCCATCACCATAAAGGAGGGCAAGGCAACTATAGAATAGTTGAGAGAGAGAAAAAATGGAGGGCAAAGCTCCAAACACTGTTATATATGTGAAGTCGAAAGCGTTCGTGGCTGGCATCCTTAGTTTTTTGTGGGTCTTTTGGGCTCTGTGGCCATGTTCTAGAAGAGTTTATTCCTGAGGTTTCGCCAGCATCTGTGGCTGACATCTTCAGAGAATGCTGGCCTAGAAGAGAGTTGGATAG
>NC_056524.1:152938950-152940009 GCF_019175285.1 Sceloporus undulatus | reverse complement strand
CTATCTATCTATCTATCTATCTATCTATCTATCTATCTATCTATCTATCTATCTATCTATCTATCTATCTATCTATCTATCTATCTATCTATCTATCATCTCTACTGTAGGGAGGAAATTCCATGTTAACCTGTGTATTGTTGTACTGTGCACTGTGTACAAACTACTGTTATTTACGACTATCTAATTCGACGCTGCTCAAAAAGGAGGACATTTTGAGGGAGGCTGAAATGGAGGGCAGGTCCTGGCAAATGGAGGACCTCTGGTTATACACACAAACACACAAACAAGGACCCTGGTGTCTGAAGGGAAGAGGAAGAGAAGCTTTCCCTCCCTTTCTGCAGCCTTTCTGTGGCTGAGTGAGGGGGCTTCATTTTGAGGCTTTGGGGATTAAAGCCCCAGCCACACTTTCGGTGCCTATTCTCACAGTGGAGGTTCAGCTTTAAGAAAGGAAGGAGGGGGAAAAATAAACCCCAAGCCAAACCAAACCTCCTCCCCCTTCTTCCCTTCTTCTTCTCCTCCCTTCACGAAGCACCTGTTCCTGCAAGTCAAGCCCAGCTTCAATGCTTTCGCCCTTTTCCCTCAGATAGAAAGGGACACCGAAGGAGCCCATTTCAGAGGCTAACAACCACCACAACCACCACCACAAAAGGCAGCCCAACGCTGCCTCTGGAAATAACAGTATTCTCCTTTGGAAAGAGAACGAATGGCAAACACAAAAGGCTGCATCCATACTGGAGAAATAACCCCGTTTGGCCCGGGTTTAACTCTCTTCTGGCTCAAGGCTGTGGAATTCTGGGAGTTGGGAGTATTCTGTGGGGCCCAGAAGAAAGAGATGAAAATGTCCACGGCTTGAAAAACCATACACACTCCTCCCTCCATTTTTTTGGCTTTGATATTTGCGGTTTTGGTTATTCACGGCTTTGATGAATATGTTCTCTCTGGGAATCTCTAGGTCCTCCAGCGAAACTCTGTGGTCGACTCTTAACAAAAAGTGGCACTGGAGGACCTAGAGATGGCTAGAGAGACCACTCTATGAGGCCTTTTTGTAGCTCCTCC
>NC_056524.1:152938031-152938940 GCF_019175285.1 Sceloporus undulatus | reverse complement strand
AGTGCAATTCTATGGTCAATGTCTGGCAGATGTTGACCACAGAGTTGCATTGGAGGACTTAGAGATGGCTAGAGAGACCACTTTATGAAGCCTTTGTAGCTCCTCCAGTGCAATTCTATGGTCAATGTCTGGCAGATGTTGACCACAGAGTTGCACTGGAGGACTTAGAGATTCCTAGAGAGGTGTCCTCTCAGGTAAAAACATCATGTTTATGTTATTTCCCATACTCATGGGGGTGTTATGCCCCTAAGCCTAGACAATATGGAGGGGCAAGTGCATGTACACACACACACACACACACACACACACACACTGTCCCTCCATATTTGCTATATTCACTATACACACACATTTAATACACCCACACACCCACACACACATTCCCGCCAAACCCCCCCCTGCAAACCTTGGCTTTTGCCATTTTAAGGGACACCATTTGACGTATGCCGTCGTCTTTAACGGGACTGAGCGTCCATAAGAGTTTGCTACCCGGAGGAGGGGGATTCTGGGACCAAACCCCAGCAGATACTATAATAATAATAATAATAATAATAATAATAATAATAATAATAATAATAATAATAATAAAACTGCATTAGCCCCCCCCACCCCAAATGTTTTCAGCCCCTTCCCTCCAACCCATTATCATTATCGTTATCATTATTGAGGCGAGTCACTGAGAAGCTGCGCTGAGGGAGAGGTTGAGGGGGGGAAACAAGCCCTCTCCTGGCTCTCTGGGAGCAACCCCACCCCGCCTCACATGTCTTCGGCCCCTTCTCTTCAGCCCCATATTATTGTTGTTGTTGTTGTTGTTGTTGTTGTTGTTGTTGTTGTTATTGAGGCGAGTCACTGAGAAGCTGCGCTGAGGGGGAGGCTGAGGGGGGAAAAACAACCTCTCTCCTCGCTCTC
>NC_056524.1:152860858-152938021 GCF_019175285.1 Sceloporus undulatus | reverse complement strand
TGGGAGCAACCCCACCCCGCCCCACATGTCTTCGGCCCCTTCTCTCCAGCCCCATATTATTATTGTTATTGTTGTTATTGAGGCGAGTCACTGAGAAGCTGCGCTGAGGGGGAGGCTGAGGGGGGGAAACAACCCCTCTCCATGCTCTCTGTGTGGGAGCAACCCCACCCCGCCCCACATGTCTTCGGCCCCTTCTCTCCAGCCCCATATTATTATTATTGTTGTTGTTGAGGCGAGTCACTGAGGAGGCTGAGGGAAAAGCAACCCTCCCCTCGGCTTGGCTGCTCTCTCTGGGAGCCTAAATCGCCTTAGCTGCTGCTGCTGCTGCTGCTGTTGGTGGAAGGGAAAGGGAAGGCAAGGCGGGGAGGGAAGAGACTGACTGACAGCCCTTCCGCGAGTGCGTCACGCCACTGGCCAGCCTGACCGCGCTGGAAGGACGGCAGCCAGGGCCCCCCGGGGTCCCCTTGGCTTCCTCCTCCTCCTCCTCCTCCTTGTCGTGGAGCTGGAGCAGAGGAGGACTTCTTGGATCGGCGTTGGCTCCTCCTCCTCCTCCTCCGTTGCTACCTGTGCCGCCTCCATCTCTCTTCGCAGAAGAAGCTCCTCAGCAGCCGCCGCCGCCGAGGGGAAGAGGAGGAAGAAGAGGAAGGCAGCAGGCACTCCTTTCCCCCAAAAGGAAGGATGAGCATCAAAAGCAGCCTTAGCCTCAGCAGCAGCGATTCGAATTAAGAAAGGACTCCTTGCATCAGGCTCTCCATCCTCCGAGGCGCCTTCGGAGGAGCATCCTTTGGGCAAGGAAGGCTGAGGAGCATCGGATCGCCTCCCTCCTGCTGCTCCTCCTGCTCCTCCCGATCCTTGGAAGGGAGGCCAGGGGTGGGTGGGGGGGAGGGTCGCCGGTGAAGAAGAGCCTTGGAAGGGACTCCAGCCGCCTGGCCGAGTGAGGCCGGCCTTGGGCGCTTCTCCTCCTCCTCCTCCTCCTCCTCCTCCTCCTTCTTCTTCTTCCCCGCCGGACGGCACTATGGCCGGGGATGGCTTGCACCTCGGGCGGCGGCAGCTGGGCGGGCAGCGGCAGGAGCTCTCCGGAGCCCCGGCGGCGTGCCTTGCCCGCTGTTAGCCATGGCAAATGGCAGTGGAGGCGGCGGAGGAGGCGGCGGAGGAGGAGGAGGCGGCGGCGGAGGCAGCGGTAGTAGCTACTACTCCGGCGGAGGTGGTGGTGGAGGAGGAGGAGGAGGTGGAGGAGGAAGCAGCAGCAGCAGCGGCGGCGGGAGCAGCAGCAGCGGCAACATTAGGATGAGCAGCCCCCTAAGCGGCAGCGGGAGCAGCCTCAACGCCGACTCGTCCTCGGCCCCGGCCCGGCCCTCCAACGCCCTGATCATCCCCATCACCATGGAAGTGCCCTGCGACAGCGGGCAGCGCATGTGGTGGGCCTTCCTGGCCTCCTCCATGGTCACCTTCTTCGGGGGGCTCTTCATCATCCTCCTCTGGAGGACCCTCAAGTACCTGTGGACCGTCTGCTGCCACTGCGGGGCCAAGGAGAAGGTAAACCACCATCCCTCCCTTCCGACCTGCATCCACACGGGGGACACAACCCGATTTGGTAGCGCTTTGACTCTTTGTCTGGCTCAAGGCTATGGAATTCTGGGAGTTGGAGTTTGTTGTGGGGTCCAGAGCGGAGCCTTGAGAATTCCATAGCCTTGAGCCAGACAAAGAGTTAAAGCGCTGCCAAACCGGGTTATGTCTCCCTTGTGGCTTTCTTCACAAAGTTGCCCTTTCCCTCTTCCCTTCCTCATTGCAACATATCGACCTACCTATCTATCTAATGCCCATCCATCCATAAGACTGTCTATACTTGTGGTCCAGGTGGAATATATATATATACTTGTCCCGCCATATTTGCCGTGAATGTGAGAAAACCTCAAAATAACCGTGTTTTCACCTGACAGGACACCTCTCTGGGAATCTCTAGGTCCTCCAGTCAAACTCTGTGGTCCACGTCTGACAGACCCTGGCCATAGAATTGAACTGGAGGAGCTACAAAGGCCTAGCGGAGTCTTCTCTCTGGGAATCTCCAGGTCTTTCAGTGCGACTTTTACTTCAAGTTGACCATAGAGTTGCACTGGAAGGCAGGGATCCGTCTAGCTAAAAAGATTGCATGTACAGCGCTGTGTAAATTTACAACGCTTCATAAATAAAGGTTAATAATAATAATAATGGAGGGCCTAGATATTCCTAGAGAGAACATATTAATCAAATCCGCGAATGATCAAACCCGCAAATAAGGAGGGATGAGGGTATTCCCTCCCCCTTTCTGCCCTCTTCTTTCTTCTCTTCCTATCTGTGTTTATTCCCCTCCATATTCTGAAAGAGTTGTTTTTTTTTGTATTCATAGGAACTCGACTAATATTGAAAGTTGGGTTGTTGTTGTGAATGCTCTTGTGCATCCATGCTGGGCCTTCGGACTTGATCTATTTAACCAGAGTTGTCTGTTTGCTTCCTTGTGTTGCTCCTTTGGTGCCAGGATAAGAGAGCAGCGGGGCTTGTTGGTGCCATGTTTGAGTGCGAAGGACATGATGCTCTCCCCCAAAGAACCCAGACCTCCACAAAACTCAGGATCTGGCAAAAGTTGTGACAAAGCAGCCCTTTAGTCCTGGGCACCAGTGAGCTGAGATTGAAAGGCTGAGACTCTCATTGGGAGAAGTGTCTGAGATGCAGAGAGGGCAATGAAACATAAGGTGGTGTCCTCTCCAACTTTCCCTTGTCGGATTGTTGCTTTCTTAACTGCACTGGATACAAAAGCAGGGAAGGAAATGCATCTTTGTATTAAACTCTCCAGGCAATTGCTTCTCACCATTCATTGCTGCCAGATTTCTCTCCTCCATCTGAGTGTGTTCATATTTTTAATAGGAAACTTGGTCAATTTGGATGGAACTGTAGGTTGTAACAAAGTAAAAGATGAGCTGTTTGTTAATAAACAAAATGGATTCAGCAAACCATCCCAAGAACAAATGGCAAGAGAGCCAAATAAATACTTTCTACATTCAAACAAACCTGACTGTATTGCATGTTATACTTGTTTGCTGCCATCGGGAGAAAGGCAGGATATGAGAAAATAATAATTATAATAACAATAATGTTTTGTTGTTGTTGTTGCTGCTGTTGTGTGCTTTCAAGCCATTTCCAAATTGTGGCGACCCGAAGGCCGTGGGTTTCTGGGACCAAGAAGGTGAGATCACCCGGGGGTTTCCATGGCTGAGCTGGGAATCGAACCCCGATCTCTTGCAATTTAGTGCATCTTTGGTGAGAGAAGAGGACGTTCAAGTTGTGCCATTTGTATCAGCTTTCAAAGGCCATGGCAGGCTGAGAAAACATTTACAAATAAGATGGAACAATACAATCTATAGATATTCTTCAGTCCATCCAACACACGGCTTCAAGTGTATGAACTTGTATATCTTTTCAGGTGCTGAAAGTGAAATAGGGGTCGCTTGTGCAGAGACATTATGGTGCGACCCTCCCTTTTTGTGATGCCTTCTTCCTCGGTTCTTGCCAAAAAGACAATTAGTCAACATCTTGCTCCCATTAAAGACAAATTCATCGAACAGGTTGGACTGCTCTCTTTTCCCTTCTCAATATACAGAATCACCATTCCACCTCCTTGGAATTCACTTCCTCTGAAAATAGATACTGTCCATTAAGAAGTTACTCCAATGAAAACCTTATTGGACCAACAGGAGACAAGCAAGAGCACAGAGTGCTTGCTGTTTCATTGGCGCTCACACCTCTCACTGGACAGAGCCCATTTTGAGATTTGGGGATCCTACATTTCAGTTGTTTTGAATTTGTGTCTTCCATTGATTTATGAATGATATATTTCCTTTTAGTACACTTAGGTCAGTGTGGTGTCATGGGTTTGTTGGATTAGGACACTGGAGACCAGAGTTCGAATCCCTGCTTGGCCATGGAAACCCATTGGGTGACCTTGGTCAAATCGCTCTCTCTCAGGGGATGGCAATGGCAAACCCCCTCTGAAGAATCTTGCCAAGAAAACCTCATGATAGGTTTGCCTTAGGGTCACCATGAAACAACTTGAAGGCACACAACAACAATAGCAACAATGCCAGACTTGCATTTATTGTTCATCTTGGCTACTTTGCCGTTGAGACAATGAATAACAGCCATTCTTGAATCTCATTGGTGACTAGAATCATCATTGAAATAAATAGTTGCTATGAGTGTGTCGTTATTTATTTCAGCGCAGCTGAAGTGTGGTTAATGCTGCAGTCTTAAAACAGGTACTAAGGAGTAAACCCATGGAATATGGTGGGCATTATCTCTGGATAGCTGGGCATAGTATTGCTTCATATGTTTCTCTGGAGTGGGGCCTTTGGCTGCCATCCTGTGCGAAAGCAAGGTGGTTAAATCCCACTGACAGGGAAGTAGCAATTTCATTTTGTAGGGTTTTTTTTAACTTGCTCCTTCCTCATGTTGCACAGACAGAATCCCTAAAACACCCCACTGTCCATTTGAGCAGAGTGGACCCTGAACTATTCTGAACTGAATGTGTTTTGTTGTTCCTAAATTGCCTTCCACTTCTGTGAGCGTGAAAGCAAAAAGCCAACAGCTGCACAGAGCCACCGTGTAAAATTGAATAATCTTCCAAAAGTTTCAAGTATATCAAATCTGGTTTCTTATGGAAACATGGCTTTTGTTCATGCTTCCTTTCCCAGCATGTTTTGTGATGAGAACCAATCTTGGAAGGCCACATAGAATAGACCACCCTCAGAAAGCAATAACAAATGTGCCTCTTTGGACGGTTGATTTTTATAGCTGTGTTGTTCTTTTTCTTTGTGCCTTAGTGTCATGCTCCTGGTTGTCCCTTGGCTCAGTCGCACACATGTGTGTGTGTCACTGTGGCTCCTTCATCATCAGTGGTGAAAGGTATGGATGCCCAGTGAGGGTGAGCAGTGGCAACCCCACTCTTCTACTCCATTTTCTAGGGTCAGGCAGGGCTAAGAACCTGTCTTGTCCCTAGCCTTTAGACATGGGGCATGTTGACTAAGCCAAAAGGAGGACGAAGCAGAATATTCCCCCCTTTTCTTCAGTGTCACTTTCAGGAGAAGCACAGCTGAGAGATCAAAAGGGGAATGTGGAGCGAAGCAAAATTCTTCCAATTCAGTTTGAAGGAACACAACATCTAAGCTCTGGTTAAAAGCGCCTTGTTGAGGGGACTGGGGCTTAAACATCATGCCAGCATTTTCCTTCTCCCTTTCCTTCTCCTTAACATCTAGCCTGCTGAAAAAATTCTGGAGAACTCAAAACCTTGCTCACTGTGTTGTGACATTTTGGTTGGCCTTGATAAGGATGTTGTCATAGTGTGAATGTTAGCTTCCTGATACAGTTGACACTGAGGCCACTACGCCTTTCATTGAACATAAAATGCTACTTGACTACTTCACAGTAGGAGATTTGGGGCTTCCAGCTGCCTTGCAAAATGGGCCCCTCCAATTTTACATGTAGCAAGTGAGGAGGGTTCCTGCAAATGCTGAAAATGCCATTATGTTTTTCAGGCTAGAAAACTGAAGGCTGTGGGTACCTTTGTTTTTCCTTTGCAACCATTTTTTTTGGAGGAAAAAAGCATTAATGCTCTATATTTGCTAACGTGGCATCCGACAAGCAATTTGGACCCTCCAAAATAGACTAGCAGCTGGAGTTTCTCCATTCCCCTTTTCACATTTTTTGAATTACGAATGGAAGAACAGATCTGCTTCAGCTATTCCTGGCACACAGAGACACATAAAACACACAAACCTTTCAAATATATATGGTTGCTAGGTTGCTGTCATGATTTGACATTCAGCTATCGGCTTCCCCCGCTTCTTCCAAGATATGGTATAACCTGGCTGTGCCGAGTGAATTCATTTTCTGTTTGGTAGTGGGGAGGAGAAGGAGGCAATGACAGGAGTAATGCTACAATGAAACATTATGTTGAGGATTAGAAGAGCAACCTTGAGAAAGTTGGATACGCACTGAAGCCCCGTTGAAAGAGGCAAAGGCCCTTGAAGCCTTTGCCTCAACTCAATCACATCCTTCTTCATTGCCTTCTGTGATGATGATGTTGATGCATATGTTACAGTATCACCAGATTTTCCTAACTGGGTCCTCTAATCTCCCTGGAGATATGTTGCCATTTTCTTCAAGCCAGGTTTTCTCTAGAAAAATACAACCAGTATGAGCTGCAGAGCAAACTGAAGCCCTGAAATCCACTTTGACTTGCTAAGTAAATACTGGGAACAGCCTTTTCCCTCTCAAGAGATGCATTTGCGTGTGGTTGGGCTGGGGGTGGGGAGGATGAAAACGAGACTTTGTGGAAAGAAAGATTTGTTGAGGCTATAGTGCTTGGTTCTGTTTTTATGATGATAAATGTATATTTTTGAGGGGAATGACTTCCCTGGAAAGGCGAGCCAAATAGCTAGAAAGGTCTGGAGGAGTCTCCTTTCAGTGCATACACATTTATGCATACACATATATTCTGTGCTCAACTCTGTTGGTAGTGAGAAATAAATTTAAGCGAGTCCAGAAAGCACCAGAATCTTACAATGCCTTTGAAAGTGATTCATGGTGTTGCCTGGTTTTGTTTTGACCATCAGAGCCTGACGTTCTGGAATTAAACAACGTACTGTATGTATAGTTCTTTAAAGGCCTGGCAAGTTCTTCGTGGGGAATTATTGTTTATGGCAGCAAACCTGCATCTCATAAAGAACACAAGGCAGTGTTCTGGCTCCCCATTTCGGCATATGAGACAGCTTCCCAGTTGTTTGCCTGCTTTGTCCCTTAGGACTCAGCCCCAGACTGAACCTTTGGGAAGTAGTAAATAAGATCTGGGTGGGGGAAAAATAATCTTAGGCCTGTTACAGACTGCCAAAATAAAGCTGCTTCGGGTCTCTTTGGAGGTATGCTGTTTAAATGATGCATGCATCCTAAGAATCTGGAAGCTGCACTAAAGCTGCACTCCAGTGCTTAGGAATGGAGTGTGGCTTTGGCGTGACCTCCGGACTCTTAGGACCCATGCATCATTTAAATAGCATACCTCCAAAGAGACCCAAAGCAGCTTTATTTTGGCAGTCTGTAACAGGCCTTAGTTCTTTCACCATCACTAATGCAGAATTGCTGAACTGTGTTGTATTACTGTGTTAAACTCAAAGTCTAAGAGATACTGCAGTAATGGCAGTCTGCCTAGCATCCTGCCCTCACTAAGTCCCTGGTTGAGCTTTGAGCTGATACCTTGGTTTCCATAAATACCTTAAAAACAACTTTGCCTATTCTTGGCTGAAATGACCCATAACACAACTGATGAATGTAGATTTAATACAGGTACATTACATGTAGTTGATGCCCCCAGTCCAGATTGTATACAGAACAGGTATTCTTCCTTCCTTCTGTCTTTCTCTAGTTAACATTAGTCATGCTAGGAAAGTCATGGGTGTGGGCGCATTTGTTTTGTTAGTGTCAATTCAAACATGCACTTTATATAATTAATGTGTGTCAGTTGTTTGTGTTATTGTTGACTTATAGAGAGTGAGTGCAAGAGAGAGAGAGAGAGAGAGAAAGCGCTCCTGAGTTGTCTTCATCTATACCAAACATTAATTCTTTTTAAACTCCCCCTTCCCTCTACCCAGCCATTTTAGCTTCAGACCTACATCATATAGAATCTGCTTAACATATGTCTATTTTTTCCTTTCTTTGGAGAGCACTTCTCCCTGCTGCCTTGAATGCCTATCACTCATGACTGGAAGTCCAACGCCTTCCAATGCTGTGATGTATGGAAGAAAATAAAAAGGAGATGGAAAGTCTGATTTCCAGGAGTGGATGGCTGAAAGGAAAAAATGTTAATAGATTTATAGACAACATCACTTGACCACGTGAAGAGGAATGGGAATCACAGAAGGCCTCTTAAACATGCCTGACACCCCGTTCTTTTCAAACCTGTCCATCCATTTGGGGGGCTAGTTTCTGTGTGGAAAAATTATGTTATGGCTTGAAGCAAACAAATTAAGCCCTGTGAAGACATGGAAAGCAAGTGGGAGGTGTTCAGGGAGATGTATTTTTTCCTAATGTGTGAGTTTTTGTGGGCAGGGCCTGGAAGGTATACTGCAAAGCTTTGTCAAATTTTGTATTACTTAAATTGTTAAAGGTTCCCCCAAAGAATATTTGGAATTGTGTTCTGGAGAGGAGCAAATAATTTTGTGTGTGAAAGATGCCCTATATCCTTCCCCCACCACATATGGGTTTGCAGTCATTGACCACCTTGCTCACCCACTGACTTCAGCACTAATGTAGAAAACCAGCCTCTCTATGCTATAGTATCAGTGAATATAAGAGGCCAGTCATGTACAGGTTGAGTATCCCTTATCCAGAATTTTGAAATCACAGATACACCAAATCCAGAATCATCCACATGGGTGAGATAGTGACACCTCTGCTTTTGATGGTTCAGACCACACAAACTTTGCTTCATGCACAAAATTATTAACAATATTATGTATACAATTTTCTTCAGACTACGTGTATAAGATATACAGAAAACATAAATGAATTTCATGTTTAGACTTGGGTCCTATTTCCAAGATATCTCATTATGTATATGCAAATATTCCAAAATCTGAAAAAACAAACAAACAAGCAAGAACAACGACAAAAAACAAAACAAAATCCAAAACGCTTCTGGTCCTAAGCATTTCGGCTAAGAAAGACCTTTATTAAGTTTTCAGAGACATAGGTTCTGTTTTGTTGACTGGAACTTCAGTGTACATCCTACCAAACTTGTTCAGGATTACATCTGCAACATCTTGAGCCAGTTGCCCTATTTCAAACATCTGAGAAACCGTAGCAGTACGATTCCAGGGGAGAGGCATATATGGTTGTCAGAACCCTGCTGCGAATACAAAACTGTATAAGATAGGACAACATTCAAAGACATAGCCATGTTAGTCTGGGAAATCAGTATGCCAAGGGATCTTGTAGCACCTTTGAGACTAACTGAAAGAGAGAGGTTGGTAGCATGAGCTTTCATAGACTTGAGCCTACTTCCTCAGATGCATGGGATGGGCAAGTAAACCTGGCATCAGTATCTGGCAGAGCTGATATTTTTTTTCCCCCCCCCCCCCCCCAATACACACACACCTAAGAAAGACAGTGTAAGTGCTCTGGAACATTATGAGGAATAAAGTGACAGGTCTCAGCCATCTTACCTGTCAGTGCCAGGTAAGTCTGAATGTAAGACTGTGTCTATTAGAGGTCTGATCAGCCAAGGGTCCTCAAACTTGGCTCAAGCCCTGAGGACAAGGCTGGATGCATTATGTGTTTATATCTAAATACAGGGCAATGTTCCCATACAAGAGGTGAAATCAACCTGTCAAGCTGCACCATTTAGGATTTTAGGGAAACTCTTAAATGTTTGTTGAATCATATTTTGTCTGAAGACCAATAAATACCAAACTGAAAGCAGATGGAAGCATACCATTGAAAGATTTCATAGCTGCAGAATCGATTTACTCTATGTAGGCTGCTAATCATAGGTTCCACTGTTTCATTGATGATGTTTCAGTACCTTCCCTCCCATTGTGTTTGTGGTAGAAGCAGTGAGCGAAAGTAATATTCTTTAAGGATGGAATTTTGTGTCTGTGAAATCGATAGCTCAGTCTTCACTGCTACAGAGTCAGGATTTCATGCTGAGCAATTACTAATCCTATCCTTTTTAAAACTAGAGATCTCTTTATTCTTATATTCACTAATAAATGGCATTGTTTATTTTGTAATTAAATGGTACTTTAAGAGGTAGTTTTTTAAAAATAGTGTCAAGAATAGAAGAAATTCTGATTTTGTTCACCATTCTTTTCTTCACTGAGTGGTGTTTTACGACAAAATATTCTATTGAGGAAAATATATTGTTAAAAATTTGATTGTATGTTTTGTGCTTATGGCATTGTAATAAGAAGAATGATCATGTACAAAGATAAGGAATAGCAACAGGTACAGCATATGGTGTGAGAGACAGCATGATGTAGTGGTCTGTGTGTTAAACTAGGTTGCTGGGAGACCAGAGTTCAGATCCTTACTGGACCATTGAAACCTGCTTGGGTACATTGGGCATGTCACTCTCTTAACTTCAGAGGAAGGCAAAGATAAACCGCCTCTGAATAAACTCTGCAAAGAAAACCTCATGATAGGTTTGCCTTAGGGTCATTATAAGTCAGATGTGACTTGAAGACATACAACTATAACTACCACCACCACAACAACAACAACATATGGCAGATAATTTTTCCTTCTGGTAGCAAATCTGGCTGGCCACATGTGTATCAATTTGGAAATGAAAGAGAGCCACCCCAAAATAAGTCAGTGGCTGTGTATTCTCAGAGGTATCTCTAGGCACACATTGATAAAATTGAAGAAAAAATACATTTTATCCCAAAATGGCCCAGTTGGGACTCATGAGTTTCTAGTTTTACAAAGATATGGCCTTTGGTCTAGTGACATACAGTCTAGTACAGACAGGCCAAAATAAAGCTACTTCGGGTCACTTTGGAGGTATGCTGTTTCAATGATGCATGCGTCCTAAGAGGCCAGAAGCTGCACCAAAGCTGCACTCCAGTACCATGGAAGGGAACTCCTGTTTTTGCTACTAGCTTTTATTGGAGGTTACTGGTAGGTGGTAGGTAGTTAATGAGATGCTGAAACTATTCTGAACTTTAAAGAAGATGCTGAAACTATTTTAGGGATAGAGTTTAGCACCTTGGACAGCTCTTGTAAAGTTTAGACTAAACTGTTCATTAGGGCCTGTTACAGACTGCCAAAATAAAGCTGCTTTGGGTCTCTTTGGAGGTATGCTATTTAAATGATGCATGCATCCTAAGAATCCGGAAGCTGCACCAAAGCAGCACTCCAGTGCTTAGGAATGGAGTGTGGCTTTGGCGCAACCTCCGGACTCTTAGGACCCATGCATCATTTAAATAGCATACCCCCAAAAAGACCCAAAGCAGCTTTATTTTGGCAGTCTGTAACAGGCCTAGATCTAGCACCATGCTAATAAGGAACTGGTACTGTTGGCAATGCTGAAGATGTGACATGTGGTTACTCACTCACAGACAAATCCTCTTTAGGCTTTCATACAAGTGAAGGATAAACGTTGGCAGTTGTCCTCACACACATGGACAACTTCAGATCCTTACCATATTCAGCTGGATTTCTAAATGTGTTTGGTAAGTCATGGTTCCTGATCATGCAGAACTCTCCAAATACATTTGGTTGTACAGGTACATCCAATTTGTTTTGTTTGGGGGAGAGAGGGGTTAGGTTCTAGTATGAGCTTCACCTGCTGTAGACTTTTGGCCATCATGAATTCAAGGGAATGTCTAGAATGGGATACAATTGTGCTGAAATCCTGGTCTTTTCCTTAGGTTTTTTTTTGTCTCACATTGGTCCCAGATGAAAAAATAAATATAGATAATAGATATCTTTGCTATACCACTAACACTGTGGTCTATTTGCACTGCCCTTTCACAACACAGGCCAAGGAGATCTGAAGAGTATCTGACCATGCTTGTTGCTTAGGCCTGTTACATGCTGGGCTTCCAGTTTCCATAACTGGTCTGCGTTGCCTTGTTTCAACCAGAGAGTTGGGCTGTAGAGTGGAAAGTGTGATGTAGAAACTACTGTATTAACCTTCAGATGGAGTTTCTCAATAATAGTTAACTATATAATAATAGTTAACCCTTTCCCACCACCACTACCTTCTCTTTCTGTGTCGTGTCTTTCTAGATTGTAACCCCGAGGGCAGGGAACACCAATTAAAAAGATTGTAGGTACAAGCGCTGTGTAATTTACAGCTTTATAAAGGTTAATATCTAATAAAATAATAATAATAATAATAATAATCATTAAGATAGGACTAGTGGGAGCAATGGTGGCCTGGTAAAGCAGTTAAGATGCTGACTCTGACAAATGAAGGTGGCAGGTCAAGCAGTTCAAGACCCAAGCACCACGGGATGAGGTAGCTCCCATCACTAGTCATAGGTTCTGCCAACCTAGCAGTGTTGAAAGCATGTAAAAGTGTAAGAGATAAATAGGTACCTTTCATGGAGGTAACAGTGTTCTGTGCAGTATGGTTGGGCCACATGACATGAAGTCATCGTTTAACAACACTGGCTGTAGTAACAGGAGAGGAGCACCCACCGCACTACGTCGAACATGATTAGACCATCATACCAAAATGAAACATTACCTTTACTTTTGCCATGCTCCAGTGTTTTATTTACTATGAATTTACATCTGGCACTTTTTTTAGAGACTTGAGTGGTTCAACAAAATTTAATTCTTTTTATAAAAGGGGTGGTAGCTGTCAGGGGTTGGGGGGCTGCATGAGGTATGCATGGGAACTTGAATGGTTGCATCCCTGTCATGCTGCTCCCTTTTACAATGTTTTAAATGCTCCAAATCCCCCCTAAGGGTGTATTAGGTTACAATGGTATATTGGCTATTAATGGTTTGAACATTGTCCTAGGACACTGGGAGACATGGGCTTGCATCTCTGCTTGGGCACAAAATCGATTGGGTGGACCTAGGCAAGTCACATGTTCTCAGCTCAGGGGATGGCAGTGGCCAACCCCTCTGAAGAAACTTGCCAAGTAAACCCCATGATAGGTTGGCCTTAGGGTTGCCATAAGTGGAAATGACCTGAAGGCACACAACAACAACAAAAACAACAACAGGGAGCATTTCTTTTGCAATTTATTCCCCAAAAACATATTTTGACATGTGGGCCTGGGCTCACTTTCTTCATCTCTCATTTACATTAAGAGGAAATTAAAAATAAGAAGACCTACCATTCATCTCCCAAACAGCAGATGAATTCGTGTAGATGAAAAGATGACCAACCTGCCTGCTGACTCTTCTTTCTGTAGCTAGTGATTATTATGTGCCAGTGATGAGCCATGGAAGTAGTCTTGGCAGTGCACAGGGTTTCCAGAAGACTTAATAAGATCTTCGCTCTTTCCGTTTTCTCAGGTCCTTCCAGCAAATAGATGTGCTGCCTTCGCTTTCCCTCTTGTCCTGCCCTCTCTTCCTTGGGATGCTAGTAGAGAATGGCGGATAATTCATCCCCCCTCTTAAACCTCTTCTCTGCCTATTAATTTCCTATAATGATGAAAGGGCGTATCAGAATGCCTACATAGTGTGTGGGGCGGCGCACATGCACCGCGCGCACAACCCCTCAGAAAAAGTGGCTTTTTGTTTCCATCCTGGGGGACTCAGGTCTTTTGATAAAGTGATGGTGGGACATTAGATATGGGAAAAGCTGAGAACACTACTCTAACCATGACTGGAAACAGAATCCTTCACTGTGTTCTTGTGCTACAAGGCAGACAGCTGCTGATCATTGTAGCAGAGGTTTGGTTTTTTTTTTAAAAAACTGGAAACCAGGAAAAATCAGGCTCAAAACAGTCATTGTTTTCTGGCCAATAGCTGTAGGAATGTATGTCCCCTTTTGTGGTGGCATTAAGAGCGTGCTTGTCAATGGCACTATTTAATACTTTCTGGTACCCTCATTTTAATGGTCCAAAGGCTAACTCAGGTAAGAAAGGTAGGCAAGTACCTTCCTCAGTTGAGTTGTCATTTAAGTAAAAGAGTGGGCAGAATTATAGAGTTTATGTATAACAGAGCTGGCGAATCGCGGCCAAACAGTCTGTGTAGCTTTTCATTATCCTCCCCCCAAACCTTGCATTGGACGAGGGATGCTGCAGTAGGGGAGGGCATTGTCAGTGCCTGGAGGACATATGTTAGCTTTATTTTTACGATATTATTTTATTTACTTATCATATTCTTTGCTCCTAGAAGACCACTGCACTGCTGTTGTCTGAATCATAGTTTCCTCTTGCTTTGTTGCTTGCTGCCATTACGGAGGAAAGAGAAATAAAAAAATTAATACACATTTCACTTAATAAGGGCCACGGATATTATGAAAGGATTCACTCAAGCTAAGTGATTCAGACTAGCTCTAGTGCAGCTCTCCTCAATTTTTACTCTCCTCTTTTACCCTTTTGGGAGCAATTGGTTTTTGCTTATTTCTCTTATATCACTGTAAGTATAATGGGTAGAGATTTGCTTTCATTAAAAAAAGGAAGAATGAAACTGGAAGTATAGTTCCACGGTTTTGGCTAATGGTCGAAGTGCCCGTGTACCATGAAGGTATATAGCTAAACACATACCCTCTTCAAATCACAGCTGGCTATGCACACATTTTGTCAAAAACCAACTCACAACCATGTTACATAGCAGTGCAAGCACATTCTATACCGCTTATCTCAGTGCACTTTACGCCACTCCCTAGTGGTTTTACAGTGCATAAGCTAATTGTCCTCAAAGGCTGAATATTCCTTTTAGTGACCTACACGAAGATGCCTAGGATGAGTGGACCTTGAGTCCCCTGGGATTGAACTCACAGCCTTGGCTGTTAATGCCTGAGTACTGGTATTTTAACACTGCACCCCCGGGTTCCCTGTTGCAGCTGTTTTCTGTGTAAACAGATGTTTTTGGGGGTTGTCCTGACTCACTTTTAATTCAATTACAGATGAGCTTAGGATTTCAGTTTGTGTAGAATACAAAACATCATTTATTTATGAAGCTTTAATACCAAATATAGTATATTTTAACTCATGGTTTTCCATATGCCCAAAGGCCATATCTCTTTTGCCAGAGCTGAGATGAGGTCCTAGGTTCACACCAGCATTTCCATATTAAAGGTCCTGGTGCAGGGATAGAAAGGACCTTCTGCCTCAGGCTATGGTTCATGAACGGCAGACAAGCAAATCGACATGGAGGGGCTAGATTATGTTTCATTGAGATTGTGATAGTAGCTTCCCTTATGTACCTGAACCTAACTCTTCTTAATGTTGATGATTTTATTTGATATGAATGAAGCAAAAGCCTGCATAATTCTGACAATGTGTTTTCAAGATAACAAGTTGAACAAAATATTTAAAACCCCCACACAAGTCTGGGATGATAACCACCTATAATAATCAAATTTTGGTCAAAATTAGTTCATAAATGTGTCTATAAATAATACAAATGAAAATAAAACTTAATCTAAAATAACAATAAATTTAATAACAATGCTGTGTTGGTCAGAGGCTATGTGAAGTAGTTGCTGGTATTCGCCCAAAATCTCATGTGTCGCCTTTGTTTTGGTTTCCGTTAGATAATACCACTGCTTTTGTGACATTGGCATCAGATGCGGTTTGGATGATGAGTCAGATAATCTATTTTGCATTGGCTGAAGGAATTCTTCTTCTATCAAATTTTGGTTTGATTTGAGCACTGTAACATTTCAGAAGCTTAACTGATCAGATTGACAAATGTGTGAACACCATGTTTATCTTCTTATGAGTCAATGGAGAAAACCCATCATTGAAAAAAATCCAAGTCTGAAGGTGAGGCGATATTTTTGTCTAAGGTATCATGATATATGACAATTGTTTTCAAATTGATTATTGCAACCACCTTGAGCTGATTATGCATGTATGAACGTGACCTGAAGCCTTTATCAATTCAACTATCTCAGTGAACTTGTAAGCATAAATTTCAGTCAGATGCCATCGCTTTGTTAGATCTTACAAACTCTGATGCTTCCAGCAGGCAGGATATTTTTTAACAGACCATTGTGTACTTTTTTGCCCAAATAATAACAACTATAAATACCTAAAATTCTGCTGTAGGAAAATTCTGATTGTGCACCGTGGGGAAAACAACCAGTTTGGCATCTTTCGAAATGCCCATATAGATTTTTCAATCCTACCATCCGTTTGCTTTATGCAGTGATGCGCAGGGACAGAGTCCCTGCTCATCACTGGAAATTGATGCCACATTAGGTTTACTGGAACATTTTAGCCCTAAAGTGAATTAAACAAATGCCTGAGGCGGGGAGCAGTCATCTTTGAATACGATTTTCCTCTCATGTCCTCATTGGCTTTTTAGATTTCCGAATTCCCTACTCTTACATGTTTGCATTACTTTTTGCAATTATAATGACTAGAAACCTGAATCTGAGATTCTCACATTTTCAGTTTGAATTGCTGCAGCCTACAATACATGAAGATCTGTATTCTTGCCTCTCAGTCGTGTTTGTTGCAGATACAACCCAGATACCTCACTGTTCATTTTTCCTGCTCTTGACTCTCAGGGAATGTGTTTAGCTATTTAATTGGAAGAATAATGAATTGATTATTCCATGGAGCTATGTTTTGAACAAACTCAAATTTTTTGTTTCTTCTTTTTGCTGTTCTGTACAAGTAATTATATTTTGTTGACGCTCCTGTAATATGTTGTCTTGATGCCAGGGGTGTTTTGGGATGAAAATCTGTCCTGTTGGATTTCCGAAGCCAAAAGTTGGCAGTGTCTGAAAAGTGTCGATATAGCAACAGTCTTTTGGAAACAGTTGAGCATTCTCTTGAGAAGTGTGACCCCTTAGCGGCTGTTGGGAAAATTGGCCCTTCAGGTCTTTTAGTCCTCCCCACTTTGGTTTATGGTGCAAGGGCTGTTGGAACAGGAGTTTCAACAACGTCTTGCAGGCTTTGAAAGAGTAATTGTGTGTGAAGTCGACGGCTTTCCTGGCCAGCGTCCATAGTTTTTTGTGGGTTTTTTCGGGATGTGGCCAGGTTCCTAGAAGAGGTTTATTCCTGAACATTTCACCACAGCTGTGGCTGGCATCATTCAGAGAGGCATTCTCTGAAGATGCAGCCCAGATGCTGGGTTAAATGTCAGGAATAAACTCTTCTAGAACATGGCCACAAGCCGAAAAACCCCAAAAAAAACTATAGTAGAGTGTGTATTTATAGCAGAGCTTAAATAGCAGAGCTATAAATACAGACTAAGCATTATGGGGAAAAATCTACTTCCATTAAAACTATATACGGTATATCTTTTAAAACAAATAAATTGTCAAATATGCAATGTGACTTATGGGCAAGGAGAAAATAGCTATGCAAATAAAAGGGAGCATTCCATTCTTCTTAATAGGGACGGTCTTGTAAGGGAATGTCCAGATAATAGCCTTCTTCCCTTTGAGATGTTTGTAAGTACACTGTGATTCCACAAAGGTGTCCTAACACCACAGAATATTGCAACAGGTCTAGGGAATTCAGCTTTCTTCAGCAATCAACTATATTTAACAGCAGCAGCAGCAGTAACAACAAAAAAATCCAAGGTTGTTGGGGTTTTGCAACAAAAAGTTTTTATTTATTGCATTTATATATATGCTACTATTCATTTTTTTATCCTAGTGTAGTTTACAATCAAGTTTAAGACAAGCAATAATATGTACAGTGAACTAGTTTAAAATAATAAACAACACAATTAGCTCAGTACATAATTAAGATAGCAATTGAAAGAGCAAAGCGCACCCTTAGGTTCCAGTGTTTTGAAACAGAGCATCCTCCCAATACTATTTTCAAGAGGAAACTGTTAGTGTCTGAGAGAACAAAACTATCTTAATGCATAAAAATGTAAAGTGGTGCTAGACAAACCTCACTGGGGAGGAGATTTCACAATTGGGGTGCCCAGATGATAAAGCTGTCTTTTGTAGCTGCCTGCTTCTTCGCTGATGCCAATGGCACTCTGGAATGGTTTCTGTGGAAGATCTCATTGCTCAAGCAGGTTGACATAGCTGGAGGTTTTGAGAAAGACCTGCTCAAATCTTAGGTCCAAAACACACTACAGAAATATTTCAGTTTGAGACCCTGGCTCAGTGCTAGGAAATCCTGTGAACTGTAGTTTATTGTGGCACCAGAGAACTACAGTTCATAGAATTCCCTAGCTTTGAGTCAGGTAGTTAAAGGAGTCTCAAACTGGATTATTTCTGTGTGTTTTGGACCTGAGAAACAAAAGGGGAAGCATTACCTTCTTGTACTACAGCTCAACTGGGAGATTCTAGAAGCTGGAATCTCAAAACAGGAACATTTTCCAGTTCTGCTCAAAGGTGACATGAGATTGCTGAAAATGTTTTTCAGAGGTTAGCAGTGGGGTTTTATTGCCTTGGGTAGCTCCTTGCCCATTCCCTTTCTTTGACAAAATTAGAGTAGGCTGTACAAAACAAAAGAAGTAATATAGATATGTTTAGTTTGCATAGTTTTCAAAACCAGCTTTTAGAGCACAATGTTTCAATTGTTTCACTGCACACTTTGTAACTTTAGTTTTAGTTTCAAGTACAGAATATGTACAGCCCAGCTACTACCATACCTGCTGTACTGAACAGGTAAACAGGAATTTAGTGCTGCAAATGCCAAGCTTTACCCCTTGTGTTGATCCTACTATGGATTTGAAAAGAATAGCATGCCAGACATGTCCATCTCTTCAGGTACATGCTGTGGCCATTTAATACATTAGGCAAAACAGAGGTGTGCGTGATATGATACTGGGGTGGCATTATACTTAAAGGCCCCTTATACTATGAGACTATTGCTTACTTAATTTGACATATGGCATGAGAAAGCACTCCAACTGAGATTCCATATACAGTAAAACCCTGTCAATAGGGAAGGCAGTAGCTAGATTTAGTCACTAGGTGTGCTGGCTTAGTCTATTCATATATCCATTTACTCATAGATACCAGTGGCCCTGAAGTGTACATCACAAGCACAGCTGATTAGTAGGAGTCCTTGCTGAGTTAATGAAAGGCTTGTACAGGACATTGAATGCTGGCACAGTTGGCATCATTTCCTGGAAAGCAGTCCTTTCCAACTGGCTGGAAGCATATTAAGTGCCCTCTGCGGAGGGAAACCTGGAACCAACTGGTTGGCATAGGATGGCAAGTCCTGTGATTCTGGATGGGATCCCACCATCCTGTAGCAACAGAGATGAAGAAACCACTGACTGCAGTGCGATTTGTCCATTACTAAACTGGCAAGGATCTTTGGTTTTTAAAAATCTATGGTGATTTGGATGCCTGAATAGACTGTGCAGAGAGGCAAAAAATGAATTGGGTGTGGTTAAGGATAGCAGTAATAACAAATCAAGCAGTGGCAATACATAGAGCAAGTCTGGATTTGAAAAATGAGTTCTGATTGGGTTTCTTCTCTGGCTTGTGGGCCTTCTCTGGAGACACTATATACAAACTTAAATTTGGGAAAAGGATATTAATCTTTAGCAGGGGATTCTTACCACCCACATCAAATTACAGTTCCCAAGATTATTTGAGGGAAATCATGACCATGAAACATAGGTAAAGCAAATATATTGTTATTTCTGGAGATTTTGGGTGATAGTGAAAAGTAATCTGACCAGGATTACGACCAAATTGCAGAGTTCAGTGCTCATAAGATGACCCATTGGTGGTTTGTGGTATAATAGCTCAAGAAAAAGTCAATAAGAACCAAAGGTATGTATGATTTAAATTTAAAATTAAAAAACTAATTTATTCCTGATAAATATCTAAGTATCCACCCAGAAGGGTAAAGATAAGGAGCCTAAATCCAACAGTTAGTCCTGGCGAGAGTAAATCCACTGAATCAATGAAATTTACGTAAGTAATGAAATCCTTCAACAGTTGATATAATGGCTTTACTCTAGTTGGAATTAGCCATCAGATATAAGCCATATCTGGACAGTGATAGCTTTCATGGAGATGGTAAACCTGTATCTGGTAGTACCAACTTGAACTTAAGCATGGAAAAAAATCTTGCATACAAACTTGCACATAATGGGAAAATATTCTATTCAAGTCTTTTTCCAGATAGGCTGTTTCTTTATGCTGAGGGATATCATCATCATTATCTTGATCAATCAGTATTTTATATATGGCGGAGCACTGCATCATGTGAACCCTTTTCTGTTGTCTGAAGTGGCATTGTCCAGGTGTAAATTTTGCTACTTCAGTGAGAATTTGATTGATTTGTTCATATAGCAAGCATACTTATTAATAATGTCAAATGCACTTCTGGGGAGTGAAAGAGGAATTAATACATGCGTGGGATTCTTTGAAGGATCCAGGGACTGGTCCAAGTCAATCTGAGTCAAAGCAGTAAGTGCTGCCCCCCCTCCTCCAAGTTGTGCCATGCAGTACCCAAAGTGAGCCAAGTTGTTTTGCCACTGGAGTCAGGGAATTCCATCTCTGTCTTGTCATTGCCTGCCGGTAAAAACATAATAGTAACAAGATTAAGAAGGAACAGTTTGCTGTCTTTCTGTGACACTCCAAACCTGCTGTCTGAGATGGCCACCTAAAGTCTGCCTAACAACAGGGACAGCTCTGGAAGGGGCTTTGTATTCAGAAGGGCTTGTCAAGTCTGGACCAAGAGACAGAACTGACATTTTGAAATGCCCCAAAGTACTTATTTAATTATTTGTTTAATTTGATGTTTTTGGGTAGGGTTGCTGCTGTTGGGTGCCTTCAAGCCCTTTCCAGCTTATGCTGACCCTCGGGCAAACCTATCATGGGGATTTCTTGGCAAGATGTGTTCAGAGAGTTTGCTTTTGCCTCCCTCTGAGGCAGAGAGTGTGTGACTTGCCAAGGTCATCCCATGGGTTTCCATGGCTGAGGGGGGTAGGGTACAATCTGTTAAAACTATAAAATGCTTTAAAATAGAACTGCACAAATGCTGATATAAGATGCATTTGTTCTATAGTCTTCTTCCACCAGTCTTTCTCTCTACACTGTTTCCCCTGCCTATTCTGTCTGGATGTTTCTGGTTGCCTTGCACAACAGGGAGGAGTAGAGGGTCAGTGAAATGAGTGGTGAAGGTATGAAATGGAAGATGAGTGCCTATGTTTTGTTCTGGGACTTCAGAATAGGTAAATGTAGAGGCACTGGTTTCAGAGAAGGTGGTAGTGACACATTTAGGCAAAACACATCTGAAGCAGTCCCAGTACTAAGATAATATACAATGGGGATAACAGATTATTTCAGTGACATATGAAAGAAAATTTATAGAATACACTATGGAAAATATCGGTGTATGAGGTTACTAGTTCCTATCATTTAGGCTGCATATTTTACACATTAGTCTGTGTAGAGTATGGGCTGTTCGACTTGGGAGGTTGAGATTCAGGGGCTGTGCAGTCGGCGCTGAAGGGGTGGCTTGCACCCACCTCCATCTTTCCCAAATTGGGGCTGTGGCAACTGCATGCCGCAGTCCCTATCTAGCCTTTCCGGAGTGCAAAAAGGAGCTGCAAAAAGCGGCTGCTTTTTGCACCCTGGAAAGGGTGTGATAGCCATGGTGCCGTAGCTTTAAGGCACTTCTTTGGTGCTGTGTCATGTAAACACAGTGCCAGAGGAGCACTGTGATGCTGCGTGCCATGTGGAACAGTGTGTGGCATCACTCTGCCATGGGGGTGGAGTCAGGGCATGCATCGTATGGAGGCCACACCCCAACTCCATCCCCAGGCTGGCCTTAATGGCTGGTCTGCACAGCCCCTCAGTTCTCTGTTACCAATGATTCTCTGTCAGGTTAAGCCTTATGTCAAGATTAAGGCCAGCCCTACCATTACACAGAGCAAGGAGTCTGCCTTAGTAGGAGTTTTGGAGTGTCATGATAGGGCGGCAAACTGTTAAATTATTTTTATTTATTCTTGTTGTGTTTTTTCTGGTCAAGGATGAGGAGAGATATTTGCAGAATTTTCTCCTTCCTGTGCCTTTGTATACTGTGCACCTTGCCTTGAGTTAATGGGGAGTGCCCTTTGCTGGCATTCAATCAGCAGAACATCTGTTGTTGTTGTTGTTGTTTGTTGAAGGGAATCCCTGCTTCAGGAAAAGATGGGTTAGTGGGGAGTGCCCTTTGCTGGCATTCAATCAGCAAAACAGCTGTTGTGGTGGTGGTGGTGGTGAGAGGGAATCCCTGCCTCAGGAAAAGAAATCTTACAAAAATCTGAGAACTTGTTCTTGGAAGCCTCCAATGATAGCAATTCTCATTTATGGGTCCTTCCTTATGTCTCATTTGCCCTTAAAGTCCCCCTCTTTGAAGTGTTTTGCATTTCTTGTTTCATTTTCAGGGGTTGGGTTCCAAAGATGAAAAATTGGCCAACAGATTCTTGGAGCCTGCCCTCACTTGGTCTAAGCCTAGGTGAGATCATTTCTGAGATGAGGTTTGAACCACTTAGCTATTATGCAGCACCTGTATCACCATTTTCAATACAGATCTGTTGCAGTTAATGCAGACTCCTACTTCTTTCACTCCTTCATTATCTCTTGAAACCCCAAATTTCTCTTATTCACACCCATGCAGTGATTATGTTTTTTTGTTTTCAATGATAACATATTCCCAGATCCTTTTCACATCTGTGTAGTACTGTGTAATGTCATTTAGCAGTGACAGATTCTGCTTGCCTGTGAAAGGGTTAAGCTTTCAAAAGTTTAAATTTTGAAATGCAAAGAAGAAACATAAAGAAGAAAATAAGCTGGCTTTGAGATTTCAGAAGGGTTTCAGTTTAAACACAGGCCCTGTTGGCTGGGCTATTCTTAGCTCCTTTGAGCAACACATGCTCTCTCCAGCTCTCATTTGTGAATGTAGTATTCTGTTCTTAAAAGGAAAATCTCTTTGAGTAGCAACTAGGCTCTCTTGTTATAACCAAGAAAGGAAAGCAGCAGGAGGGCTGTCCGTAGGAGACTGGACTTGAGTCAATAGCAATTAATCAGAATGAATAATTTGTAAAATGTATCCTTTACTTGGATTTGGTGCCTAGCAATGCTAAAGGAAAGGATGGGTGAAATGGAACAGGTGATGTGTTGGGAGCCAAAATAAACATTCATCCGGTTAGTTTTCCTTAAATGTCCTTGTGTGACAGATGGTAGGCTGATTTTGTTTAACATGTCAAGGCAGCATCTATAAAAGCAAATGAGATTTCTTTCTAGTCTGTCTAAAGACACTTGGCATTTTTGCAGTGGGTGTTTTCTTACAACTTTAGCTTCTGATTGTTCTGGATCAGAAAATACTTTCTTTTCACGTGTGATATCTGAGCAGAAATGGGCCTTCTTACTCTGCCCATTGCACATGCATGAAGACATCATATTTGAATAGGCAAGCCTGAAAGCCCAATTGCATTGCTGTTTTGTACAGTATACGCTGGAAGTGGATTACCTATTAAGGACTATGTGTGTTGTATTTTATGAACACATGGTCTGTCTAAAGATGCTTTTGTATAGATGTTTGGTGAAATGGGATTGTGTGATCTTGCTCTCGTACAAAGTAGAAGAATGTCTGGGGAAGCTCAATTGTTTAGGACCATTATAATTTGTGGAACAGATAAGTACACTGATATTTGTTGAAGGAAGTTTGCAAAGATCCCTTTTACTATGGCATCATATTCAGAAACGGGACTCTAGGAGGGCCTGTGCCAGGAGTGGTGTGCCAGGCTCCAGGTGTTTCATACTCTGTAGCACTCAAGCTTCAGGTGACAGATGCAGGAGCAGATACAGGGCCCTAAAATAGGAAGGAATTAGGGGGGGGGGGGGTCTCTCAGTATAGGTTTGTCAAAACCAAGAAGGGGTAAGGTAGCAACAGAGGGTTTGAGGAATTCATCTCAGGTGTGTAGTGAAAGGTAAGCAGGTATTTGGGGGGTGAGGCCATGCCCTGTTGTACTGCTGAGTTATATCTTAGACCAGGGCTTTTTGGTTGGAACTGGCCTTGCCGGCTGCTGAGGTGGATGCTCAGACCAGTTGTTACTGTAGTCCAGATTGCATATTTGAAGGCCAGAGCCCAGTTTTTCAAGTGTGTGGTAGTAACAGAGGTGAAGCATTGAACCTAGATACTGGAAGTTCTGCTTCACAACCATCCCACCCTGTGGAAGCTATACAGGTGGGCCAGGCTTAGTCCTCAGCAATGTTGTGCCCTGACTCTGACCATAACTAGAAACCAGTGCAACATCTGGAAGCAAGGTAGGTGAATGTAGCACTTTGGAAAGCTCCAAGAGAGCAACTGGCTTCAACATTATCTGGAACCTGACTAAAGCATATCATTTACATTATGAAAGCATATCATTCCCTAGTCCTTCTTTGAGAAGTGGAAAGTTTTAAGGGGGCAATCCTCTGGTTTGCAGCCTGATGTGCTCTCTCTTTTTTTGACAACTCCAGGCTTGTGGCTTACATTGACAAGTTGGTATGGGAACAGAGAGGGTTGGTTCTTTGTCAGAAACAGCTTCAGAAGGTGTGGACCCCAGAAGCAGAGATTCAATGTAATTACTTTTAAATATTGATCTTTTGTATGTTTTTTTTTAACTATACCGTGATCATTCTGATTTGTGAGCCACTTTGAGTCCCAATCTTGGGGAAGATATCGGGTACAAATAAAGTTAACAACAACAGACGGATTGCTCTTAAGCAGGGTGGGGAAAGTGCAGCAGCCTGAAAGCTGTCTTGATGTCCTTGAATCCTCCAAACAGTCCTGACCATCCTTTTTCTGGTTATTAAAGAGCGAATTGCTCTTGTGGAAGCACTGGGAAACCATCTTTTAACCAGCTTGCAGTGCTTGCTGGCACTGTTTCAAACAATGAAGTGGACTTCTGAATATATATATATATATATATATATATATATATATATTGCAATCCATGCAGTCCCAGAGAAATCTAGGGTAGAAATCTGGGCTCTAGACCCACTGCACTTCCTCATTCCTGCCCTCATATAGGGAGGGCAACTTGTTGAGTCATAGCTCCCATCATCCCTCCACAGGCTGTGCTCACTAGGATTGATAGAACTGGCAGTCTAACCACATATGGAGGGCCATCCAATGATCTTCATGGCTGAATGATGGATTTGGACCTGGGTCTTCCCAGTCCTAATTCAGTGCTCTACTTCCTACACCTACATTGGCTTTTATGAGCTGAGGAATGGTGCTATTCAGTTGTAAAAACAGTGTTCTGTTTTGACTGTAATACATCTTTTTCTTATAACGTCACCAGCTCACCATCCCTCTGTCTTAGGCATTTTCTATGGTTTGTGTCCTGAAGTAGCTGCTACAGCATATGCATATGCATAAATTGTAACATAATTGTTATACTTACTGAATTAGGAGCCCTAGGGACATTTACTGCTGCTTTTTCAGCATTGAATTGCAAGCAAGATAACAGCAAGATGAGAGCAGTGTAGAGCAGAGAATTAGCTGGTGTGCAACGCTAGAAAGCGGATGTTGAATCTAATGTAATCAGACCTGGATTAGAAATTTGAATATCTCAAGTAGTGATGCTTTCCTAGGTCAGTCTTTTATGTACCTATCATCACAACCCTGCCTCTCTTCTTCCAGTCTGCAAGTGCCAGTTGACTTTGGATTTAGCCCTTTGATTTGTTTCTCCTCCATCCACCTTCATTTCTGATCTATTGCACACAGAGTCTGCTCCCTCTTTAAACAAGATATCTACTGCTTTGCAAATGTGTGGATGGCATAACAAATGAAATGAATTTCCTTTCAAAGCCATGAGTCCCTAGTCTTTGTAGGAAGGAAATGGGGATATTTTTTTTTCACTGATACAGTAGGGTTTACATTAAAATATTGCAGTGTATCTTTTAGGGTGTGTCTACACTGGCTGCTTAATACAGGGCCAGTCTGGAGCATTATGACCACAATAGTGGCAATGCACACCCGTCAAATCCAGTCTTACGCCACATTGTGGGCCAGCTCGGTCAACACTGGGATGCTATGTAGAGGGTAATTGCAGTAAAAAATTAAAGAGTGGCCATGGAGAAAGGTCAGGATTAGGGAAGATCCCAGGGGTGGGAATTGTGTAGTCTGTGGGTTGTACATTCCTCCTAAGATCTTTTTGAGGCTTTCTAAAACCCTGAAACCAAACCATGCCATGGAATTGCTGTGGCAAATCACACAGCCACAACTGGGAAGAAAATTTGCATAGAGCAAACATCAGTGGGTTTGATTTGTTGTTCACCTCTGTCAGAAAAGATGTATAGTGCATATAAAGAAGTAAAATATATACTTTAAATGTCCCCGTGCCACCATATTTCATCCATGACAGATCCTGAAGAGATACAGTTGGACCCCAGTACGGCAGAGTTTTCTACATCTTCCCTCTATGGTCACACTGGGAGAAAAATTTTCTACACTGGTGCAGGCAAAGAGAATTGTTTGGTTTTCTTTCTAGGTAATGTCCAACCAGCACAGTGGTACGTTTTGTCTGCAGTGCCTCTCCACAGATGGAGGCTGGTGGAAGGTTACATCTGCTACATCAGAACATCACCACCTCTCTGCTGTTGAACAAGGATGGGTGGAGGGGTTAATCTGCAAAAGATTAAACCAAAGGCTTCACAGCAGGAAAGGGGTAGAATGTGAGCTGGAAGAGAGGTATCAGTATGGAAGGCTTCCTTGTAACAGGCTTGCAGGCATTAGAGGAAGGAAAGGAAAATAGGCAGAACTGATTAAAGAAATCAGGAGATCTTATGCAGCTCAAGTTGGTGGATTTGGAGGAGAAATGGCCATGAACAAGGACTTATCAGCTTGCTGGTAGCACTTTCCAATACCCTAACACAGTTAGGTATGCTGGAATGCTTTATCAGTTCTTCTCTTTCTTCCCTCCCTATTAAAAAAAATCTAATTATGTAAAGGGTATACATACATGAAACAAACTAATTGATGCAAACCATAAATTAAATCCCAATGCACGCAGCACTAGGCATAGTAATGGATATTTTTTAAATCAACAACATTTCCTTCTTTTATTAATAGTACTGATGTTCCCATATCTTTTTCTGGCTTTTAAAAAACAAGTTCACCCCCAATCCCACTTCCCTGATATGAAATTATAGTTCTCTGTCTACTGCCACACTGCAGAAATAATGCAGGTTGACACTAATTGCCCCAGCTCCATTCTATGAAATCTTGGGATTTGCAGTTTGTTGTGGCACCAAAGCTCTCTGACAGAGAAGGCTAAATAGCTCATAAAACTACAAATGCCAGAAATTCATTGCATTGAGCTATGGCAGTTACAGTGGTGTCAAATTGGATTAATTCTACAGTGTAGATGCAGTTTCTCTTACTCCCTTTTTCTCTTTCCCTCCTTCCTTCTCTCTCTTTTTTTTTTAAATAATTTTTATTAAGTTTTGAACAAAGTTAAAAGATTCCTTACATTCCAAATCATCTTACATTCCACAAAGACAACACAACTTAAACAAATAATACATATAATCCACAAACATAACCTAAGAAACAACACAACCAAACAGGGCAAAGGCAAACAAACAAACACGGAACAATGACAACAACAGAAATTCAACTATTACATTCACGCTGCTTCCCTAACTATCAAATTGCCTTGATCTATCTCCTCTTACACCTTGTTATATATTTTACCAACTTATCTTTTCTCTCTTAGTATCAAAAAAGATAATAAAATTACATGTTATATAACTTATTCAGTAACTCTATATATAATGCTTTACATATATGTGGCTGAGATTCATTAGAACTTCTTTTCTCCTTCGTCAAATGAAAGATAAGAAAGAAAGAAAAAGAAAAAACAGCTAGATTATCATCTCAAAATTGAAAGATGATAGTCCTATATACCCAGAGACGAGAAGAAAAAAAGATATATCTCGAAGAAAAGTAAGAGAAAAGAGGTGGAGTAGGTACCTCATTCCTCTAAGGTTAAACTTAAATTTGTTTCATCATTCAATACATTTTTAAGGTACTTCAAAACATATGACCAGTCTTTTTGATAACAGCTCAAAGCTTCATTCCTCATGCTTCTGGAAAGTTTGTCCATAGTCATTAGATCCAACAATTTCATTATCCATTCTTCTTTCGATGGTAGTTCTTGTAGCTTCCATTTGCGGGCGTAGATCATACGTGCTGCTGATAACATATAAAATAATATTTTACCATGACTCTTTTCACAATCCGGGTCCATTATATTTAACAAAAATATTTCCGGAGAAAATTTAAGTGGAAGAGATATAGCTTTCTTAATTTCAAATAGGATCATTTTCCAGAAAGATTTTGCTTTTTCACATGTCCACCACATATGATAGATTGAGCCCCTTTCTTTCCCGCATTTCCAACAAAGATTACTACAGTTTTTGTACATTTTACATATTTTTTCAGGTGTTAAATACCACCTATAATATACTTTATAAAATTTTTCTCTAATCTGCTGACAGGTCGTGTACTTTAATCTTTTACCCCAAGTCTGCTCCCATTGTTCTAATTTAATTTCAACGCCAAAATTTTGGGACCATCTAACCATATTATCCTTAATTAATTCGTCTTCCGTGTAAAATTTGAGGAGACACTTGTATATTCTTGCTAAGAGGGATTTTTTCTCTGACATTAATTCTTGTTCTAATTCTGATTCCGTTGGACCAATTCCCCAACATTTATTGTCCATTAGATATCGTTCCCTCAATTGTCTATAGAAAAACCAGGTAGTCTCATACCCTTGCTCATTGAGTTCGTCCCAAGTTTTTATTCTATAACCAGAGCCTTCTATACATAGAATATCTTTATATGTTAACCATACCCCTTTACTTTTTGCATTCCATTTGAAAAAAGCTTCCTGAGAAGATGCACACAGGGGGATTTTTGCGTATATCCATTTTTTATATTTTTTCCAGATTCTCATCTTCCTTCTCTCTTTTTGAGCAAACCATACCTGTGAGTAACCTCCTCCTCCATGCCTATTCCCTTCTGCTGCATGGAAAGCAACAACTTATTAAAAATAGTAACAAATTAATGAATGATTTAGAAAATAATTAAAAATGGTAAAATAGCTTGGTCACAAGCAAAGATTAGAGAAACGTATGTGAAGCCAAGGCCATCTCAGGGACTTAGCCAAGGGGGGTGTCCATGGGGTCTGGACCCCCCTTCCGTTAGATACAATGAATGGTGTGTGCTGCCGCTGACATTATAATGGTGGCACATAGTCTGGAACCCCCCCCCCCCACCTTTCCAAAATCCTGGCTACATCCCTGGCCATCTCCAAGGTCTGGATGGGAATGATGTTAATGAATATGGACCATAAGCATGAAGAGGAATCTTTGAGCTTGACAACTTGTAGAAGGTGAACCCAATTTTGCCTATTGGAAAGTTACCCAATCTGATACACAAGTATGACAGTGTGAGGATGGGCTGTGGTTACCCATGGGTGAAGAATGTGTGTAGCTGAACCAATGCAGGTTGATTATGCGCACCTAGGATCTGTGCAAATGAGATGCTTAAAACTATAAGGTTGGTTGTGAGACCAGCAGATGAAATCATAACTCTTTTCCCTCACACATGAATTTTGAATAACTGCCTAAAAGACCTCATGACTGCTGTGGTGCCTTAAAACCTACTTGGATGCATTGTGGCATAAGCTTTGGTGGAGCAGATGAACCATGAAGTGCATGAAGTGGTCACTTAAGTGGGCCTTTTATAGGAGTATGTGACACATAATTTATATACCCAGCTCATGCAGTTTAGGATGTATATGGAGTTGAAGATATATCTGAGGCACTGTGTGGCCCAATAAACCTTTAAAATACTTTCTGGATGGGCAAGCCACCAGTGGTACCTTAACCTTTTAATATGCCAGGGTGCCAGCACAACTACTTACCACTGCAGAGGTGTGTGAATCACAAACCTTGTGAGCCAGTCAGAGAGATGTTGTGGTGCTGCTCCTACTTGCAGGGCTCTGGTCCTGCCACCATATATTCCAGTGTATACCACTTTCATCTCATGGGTGGTAAAACTGGCATTATGTCTTGCTTTTGCCATACAGTACAATTCCCTCCTCCCTGTACAGTCACTGCAGCTGTTGTGCTGAATGCAAGAGACAGGTATGGTGATGCAGCGGTTTGTTGGACTGCATAGTTAGGTGATTTAGTGGAAGAACAAGTGGCAAATCCCATTGTAGAATAAATGCATTTAATTATTATTGTTGTTGACTAAACTGAGGTTGACTCTCCTGCGTAGTGACTTAGCAAAATGGAGAGCACATGTGTGGGAACATCCAGCCACCCTATTCCTGTCTGTTACCACTCTTCTGCTGTTAACTAATGGAGTTTGGAGATAAAGAACAAAAATGTTAATTAATTTTAAATTAAAAAAAGCAGTTCATCCAGTCTGAAATGTTTCTAATTGTGGGATTTTGCTAAGGTGGCATTTTAGCAGTGCTCTTTAAAGCAGAATTCTCTCAGCCTCATGCTGCAATGTCAAATGCAGATGGTCTTGGATCTTTTATAGGACTGTGTAATTCACAAATCAGTCCTAAGAATGTTTGCTTAGAAGAAAGTTCTTCTGTGTTCATTGGGACTTATATCCAGTCAGATGTATGTGTGACCACAGCCTAACAGGCAGCAGGGCTGGCCCAACCATTAGATGGAATGAGACACCTCTGTCTTGGAAAATAGATTTTCATCCAACAGAAGGATAACAAATTATTTCTACTGGGAGGGTTGAAATCACTGCTTCCCAACAGTTAGCAAGTTTCATGTGTTTGTGGGCTCTTCCTGGCACATAGAAATTCAGTAGTTGACTTATCCCATCAATAGGGAGGAAAATACTCATTTCTGCCTGGTAGGCAGTTGTTTGGTGCAAAAACCTAGCCGTGAAATGAGGAAATGTGGCAGCCCTGTCTGGTTGCCATTTGGGGTTGTTGTTTTTCTTTTTTGGGTGGTCACATGTTTTGGGATGGATATGATCAACATAATTCGCTTAATTGTTGGGTATTGGGAACTGGGCAAACTGTGAGAACTAAATTAGTTTAGAAGTATATTTTGATATACGGCTCAGCAGAGTAATGCAATATAGCTCACTTAAGCTACCTTATTAAAAAAAGAAGAAGAACCATATTGCTTCTGCATGTTACTTAACTGCTTTAACTTTCCCCATCTTAATGACACAACATTATTTTTTTAAAAGCCAACCAAGCAAACAATGGTTCTGTCTCCAATGAAATATGGAGGTTGTCAGAGCCTTAAAAGCCCTGTAATTTGTGTAGCCAAATGGCAATTAAGTTACACATCCATTTCCTCTCTCTCTCTCTTATGCTCTGTTCTTTTGCTCAGAGGTGCTACTCTCATGACCTTATAAAGCTCAGTAGCTGAATGGCTTACAACTAAATTATGCTCAGTTGCCTGGCCACCACATGAGTTAGAACTAGAACATTAACAAGGCAATTTGCTCATTGTTTCTGAAAGATGACCTTACTTGTGATGCTCTGAGGAATTCCACTAATGATAGTATGGTGGGCATAACAGTACCTTGAAGACTTGTTCAGACATTGCTAGGTAGAAATGAAAATATAGGAGATGAAAGGGTCAGGGACATGCCTGGTGCCTCTACTTCTTTCCTCAGTTAAGGGATGACACCATATATTCAAGTAACTTTGTGTGCGTCCCCCCTTTGTTAAACCTGATGTGTGTTTTTTTATTTGAATGCCATATTCTATGCAAGTGGTACTTAATGCATCTTGTTTAATAACATCATGTTTAATGACATCACCAGGTCTCGTTCTCTGTGACACCACAAGGGATATCACCAGGCCCCAGGTTTTGACCATGTGAAAAAGAAGACAGGACTTTTATATGTTTAACAGCTGTGTGGAAAAGACAGTTCCAGCAGGGATAGGTTCTAGATTGTTATATAGTCTATACGTGTGAAATTCTCTTTCACACAACCACTCTGTATGTCTACAAGACCTAATAAATTACCAATAATCAATAAAACTTTGATTTATATCCCACTCTTCTGTAGCAAGACAATCAGAGCGGCTCTGATTGTATGATGTGTATTATGAAAAAATGAAAGATACAAATTGTGTACACAGAAACCTAATGTTTGAAGTCTCTATACACAGGATCCTTGAACAAAGACAGTTTTGGAAAACTCTGATCCTCATATTAATTTCTGTCCAATTAAAAATGTAGCAGAGATTTTGGGCATTCACTGCCACCACATGAGCATTTCCTCATAAGCACATATTTGCAAACATGGACCTGCTTCTTTATAGTGATGAATGGTTAAATTTTGCACTTAGTGGTGTTCCATGTGTACATCAGACCGCCTCACATATACAAGATCACTAGATTGAAGCAGTGGGTGCTGAACATCAAGAATCTGTTACATGTAACATTTTTTTTATTTTGAGAGAAAACAGAGAGGATGAGGTGCTTATCTGTCTTGTACAGCAGCCAGAAAAGTCTCAAGGTGATTTTTCTTCTACCCAGAATGTTTTCAGGGCAGTTCATCCAGTACTTCTACAGTGAGTCACACACTTGCTTCAGGCACCAGCAGCAGCTAAACTGCTTGGTGCTGAACCAAGCAGCTGATGATCAGTAGAAAGACCCATCATGTTTCCAACTCCAGTGCCTGCCTTCCAGCTCTTCTTTATTCTCCTCTGTCCATGGAAGACAAAAAACATCTTGTTTAGGATGAGTTTTTAAACAGAGTCAGAACTATTAGTGGCCCACCTGGCTAACGGCTATGTTTCTCCAGGATCTCTTATGAGGTCCCTTTTAAGTGGGAATGGCAAGACCAGATCCTGACACTTATCCGTACATAAAGCATGTCCATTGAGCTGGGCTTGTTTTCTCATTGTGTCACTCATAACCAAACTTTCTAGATGTCAGACTGGTAAGTAAACCCGTTATGCCAAAAATGTAAGAAAAGCCTTGTTGAATCCAAACAAAAGCTCCATGTACTTCTATATTCATTTAACTATTTCTGGGTCAGAAGTGGGCAAGATGTGACCTTTCAGAGGTAGTTTAGTCTGCAACTCCCATCAGCCCTAACTAGCATAGCCATGGTAAGGCATGATGAGAGTTGTAGTTTAATGACATCCTCTCCTATTCTAAGGCCAACCAGATGTTTTGCACATAGAAGGGATCCATGCACTCTGAGTCTTAAATACTGATAGTGCTGTCTGTATATTATGTGATTGCCCCTGCTTTGATTTCTGATATATATATTGGTAGAAATATATGATTCTCTAACTATGGTGTGTATCAACTAAGCATGTACAGTTTCCTTTATCCACAATTTTTAGCCCAGATTTCAAGTGAAATGAGAAAGCATACTGAAGCTGAACCATTTATTGGAATATACTGGAATTACAGAAGCCCTATTCAGTCATTATTCAATTATTATTTTTCTCAATAGTTAGGGAGAGAGCAGTTTTAAGCCAGTTGCTATTTCTATCAATGGCAGACCCAGTGAATCAATGGGATCTACCTGGGTGTTGACATACATTAATTAATTGATTCATTGGGTCCAATCTATTTGGGGCTAACAACTGGATTTAGGCCAGAGAATGCTGTCCTCTCTTACTCTCTCCCCAGATCCATTCGCTTTTGGTATCCGGTGAGAAATCTGGAAAGTCAGGCTTCCAAGTCACATAGAGAGCTTCTTCGGACCGTCACGCTCCACATATAGAAGAGCCAAGAAAATGACAGTGGAGTGGGTGGGGTTGACCTGCTGCTCCTCCTCAAACGTCGAGTATACCTGTCTAAAAGACTAAATTCTAATGTTAAATTTGTGAAAAGATTATAAAATAATATCACAGAAGCCTGATATGTGGAAGGAACTACCTTACTTTAATATACCACTTTACTGTAACTTATTGGCAACCTCCTCCCACATTTCACATTTGAGTTGGTTGCAGCTCTCTGTTTCACCCTGGTTGAATTGGTTAAACCTTTGATGTCCGTTCCATCTAGCTTCACTGGCCCTGATTGCTGGGAGATTCTGAAAACTGCACTCACTTCCCCAAGCTCTGAGGATGGTATTCAGAACTTGTCACTTCAATCTGAAAATGAGGGCTGCAACCTTTTCATGAGACCCAGCATGGTGTAATGGTTTGCGTGTTGGACTATGACTCTGGAGACCAAGGTTTGAATCCCTGCTTAGCCATGGGAACCCAGTGGGTGACCATGGGCAAGTCACACTCTCTCAGCTTCAGAAGAGGGCAAGGGGAAGTCCCATCTGAATAAATCTCGGCAAAAAAAACCTCTGTGATAGGTTAGCCTTAGGGTCACCGTACATTGAAAATGACCTGAAGGCACACAGTCACCACAACAAATCTTCTCATATTTCCATGTACCAAAAGAATTTTTTTTTAAAATCATGTTTAAAACAACAAAAAGAAGTCACCCTGCGAAGAAAGAGTTTAGCCTAATCTGTGTCTGCTGTGCTAATTCTGAACTCACTGTGGGTTTTTTAAAAAAATATATTTTTTCAAATGCAAAGACATTTTGAAAATTCAGTTCTTCCTCGACAGATTGAAGTAGTATGGTCCTTTCTACCATCTCATTCTTTTACATACAGAGTCCAGTCCCAGTATTTCTTACACAAACAGGATCCCTTGTTTGGATAAGCGAGTGAAGCTCTTCCAAATGTTTCTATCAGAGAAAGGATGACATAACGATTTGTTTATTTATTTGGTTTTTTAATTTTACAGAGAAGAGACATTCTGTCCTTTTGATGATAAATGCAGTTACATTGTGAGAAGACTTGCCATGCTCTTCTTGAGGAAGTCATTTTGCAGTTCTGTAGCACAGCCGGCCCAACCTAAGGTAAACGTGGCTAAGCTGGAAATCATGTGAAAGTGTTGGCACAAGTGTCTTGGTTTATTTTTCCAGGTACCAGGTAGAGGGACCACTGAAGAAGAAGTGGGAGACTGAATGGCTGCATAGATGTCTAAAAACAATCAGAAGATTGGAACACACAGGGGAAGGAAAAGGGTCAATGACAGTGTGAAGTTCACTGCGCCTTATGCTATCACCCTATTATATTTCAGACTGTACAAAGCCGTTTAGTTCTGAAAGCCCCTAATGTAGGGTCTTGAACCCTATATAGCCCTTGGCTCACTTACATAACTTATCAGGTTTGTAGTGTAAAGTGCGAGGAACTCTGAAGTGAGTCCTTTCACTCCTGTGGAATGCCTAGGAAGGGTGCTATCCAGGTAGCATGGTATTTTGCCTAGGCTCTATCTCAAGAGGCCAGTTTTCCCATGTACTAGTCACTTTTGTGACTGTACTGCTTTGGTCCAGAAGGCTGCCTGTGTTACATTTTAGTGCTGAGTGCTCCCATCCCTGGCTTTGGTAAAGCAATGTATTTGACCCACCTCCTCTTTTTTATACGCTTTGCAAAGAGAACCTTTAGTTGTTGTTCACTGTGGTGAAAAGAGTTGCCAGTTCTATTGCCCAAGGTGCTTCTCTTTAATGTGACTCCACCTTCCTCCCCCTGTGTCCTGCCATTAGGGAGCATTAAAGTGCTGCCATTAGGGACCATCTGGCATTCAGTGTGTCCTAGGGCTCTCAGATGTCTGTTGAGCAAAGGATGTGCCATTTCCTCCCTGTTAGGTTCACATGGGGTCCTAAACTGCATGACTCCAATTAAAAAGCTGTGGGGGATCAGGCAGATAAACAACAACAACAACTCCATTTTCAGAGTTTGAGAATCATATGACATAGGCTGCTGTTTCCACTAGGGTTGTGCTTATAGTTTAAGGGAATGGTTCACTTGTTAATATTCTTACCATTCTTAAGTATGAATACTTAAATAATCTTGCATTTTTAAGAGTTCTTAATTTAATGGGAATTAATGTCATCCTGGAATGAATGAAGTTTACTTCTGTGCAGCAGGACTGAGGCCGGGCTGTGAAACTTAGTACCACTATATTGGTCTAATTTAGCACTGATTCCTTCAGTGGAATACTGTGTCCAGGCATCACAATTCAAGAAGGATATTGACAAGATGGAATGTGTCCAGAGGAGGGCATCCAAAATGGTAAAAGGTCTGGAAGTCATGCCCTTTGGGGAGAGGTATAGGGAGCTGTGTGTGTCTAGCTTGGAGAAGAGCAGGTTAAGGGGTGATATGATAGCTGTGTTTAAATATTTGAAGATATGTTTTATTTGAAAACATTAAAAGCAAGCTTGTTTTCTGCTGCTCCAGAAACCAGGACACGGAATAGTGGATTCGAGTTACGGGAAGAGTTTCCACCCAAACATTTGGAAGAATTTTCTGCAATAAGAGCTGTTCATCAGTGGAATATGTTATCTTCAGTGTGATGGAATCTCCTTCTTTGGAGGTTTTTAAACAGGCTGAATGGCCATCTGTTGGGAGTGCTTTGATTGATTGCATGGCAAGGGGTTTAATTTGATGGCCTTTGTGGTCTCTTCTAACTCTTATGATTCTATAATACAATACTTTTTAAGCTATCTTCCTTTATGATCCTTCCCCCCCCCCCCCCCCCCGGGTTCCATTTTGACTGTGGAGGAATTCCTACATATCTCCCATGCAGTCCCAAAGCACTAATGGGGAATTCTTGAGGCAAAGTTGGTCAGGTTTGTGGGCCTTACTGTTTCAGCCAGAGCTATGAATTTGCTGCCACCTTCCTCCTCTCCTTACTTCTCCATATTGTCTTTATTCTTCCCTTTTCTGTGATCTGGGATTCAAGATGTCTTACAAAAATTAAAACATATGTCCATCTGCATCTGAAGAAGTAGACTTTAGTCTACAAAAGCTCATGCTGCTAACTTCTCTCTTAAAGTTAGTCCCAAAGGTGCTACAAGATTTCTCTATATACAAAATTAAAACAGATACACATGGTTAAAGCATACATATTATTCTTAAAATATGATTCAATTTTGTGCAGAACTAGGAACAAATTAAAAACTATAAATTAAAAAGGGGGGAAAGTCAAAACAATACAATGTGCTATTAAAAGACCTTTCCTTATAAACAGTAGGTTTCCAAAGGCATACTGGCAAGAAGGAAAAAAACCACCTGTCAATGGAAGGCCAACAAAAAGGGAGCCAGTATCTATTCCCTAGGAAGGGAGTGTGCCATGCATGTGTTTGTTGCAGCATCCATACTTGTGGCTGTGGTTATCCATTCCACACAATTGCCAATTTGTAATGGACTTAGTCTCCTTAAATTTCAATGTGGTGCACATTGCACACAGTTTAGGTCTGCAAAGTGATTGCACATAATTTGGCCTTTGTCCCTAATAATAATAATAATAATAATAATAATAATAATAATAATAAGGATTTATTTATAGCCAGCCCAATCACAAGGAATCAGGGTGGGTTACAACTATAAAGAAAGTACAAAGCAAATAAGCAATAACAATAAAATAACAAAGCAATTCACAATAGCAATAAATAGCAAAAATACATAGCAATTCACAGCAGCAATAAAATTAACAAAGAAAATTACATAACAATAAACGAACAAAACAAGTAAAATAGAAAATAATCCCCAAAAGGAATATATGCCAGTTTTTGTGTAGCGGATGCAATTGTGCACTTTATCCAGAAGATGCAAAACTTCAGTTTCACAGTTATTTCAATTTTGGCAAACTTGTGGCATGTGAATGTTCAAGGCACTCCTATTTGGGAGTCATCTGCTGCCCTGATTCTTCATTCTGCTTGAGTTATCCTTTCCCCATTCATTCCTTAAACCAGTGGTACTCAAACTTTTTACCCTTGGGACCCCTTCACATCTACATGTGGATATTGTGCCCCCCCCCCAACTTGCTGTAGTATATAAATAAAAATATTTTTTAATTTAGTGTTCATATTTTCATTGACACTTTCATGTATATTCATATTTTAACATTTTATAAGGAAATAACATTATTCAAATTAGAACAGTTTTATTTAAGTAAATTCAATATTTAACTCAACACATGTGTAAATTTTACACATAAAACAGTTTGGCAAGAAGAGGAGGAGGAGGATCAGAGCCTCCAAATCTTGCATCTCTTGTGCCCCACTGGGGTCCTGTCCAACCATGTGAGAACTACTGCTTGAATGATCACTTTTCAGCCTTGGAGCCAAAACCGTATCTCATTGCTGTGGCCATCTATTTGTGAAACATTGGTCTGCTAAGGTTTCAGAAATAGGTCAGAGATACTGCACCAGCTATAAATGTCCTCAGAGTTGGATGCACATCAGGAACATACTTTGCATCTAAGGCCCACCTCTTGTTGCTAGTATAGACTGCAAAACAGCTTGATGCATTGTGGGATACAGCCATTATTCCAGGGCCAAATTCTTTCTGTTTCTCATCTCCCCCTTTGTAACTCTTGTATTACTTTGAGTTTCTAGCACTGAAGATAATCTTTTAGGTCATTAAGGTCATGGGGCCGAGTTATGGCTGGGGAAGGGGTATCTATGAAATAAGGAACTTTTCATCCATTTCCCTTCTTCATGACACACAGAGAGATAAAAAGATGTCCATTGCTATTGGGGGAAAAAAGGGAAAATCTTGCATTCCATCAGTGAAATGTTTAAAGAGGCAAAATACTGTACTGTAACACCGGTGTTGAAATGTGTCTTGAACTGATAGCATTTTCCACAGTACTACAAATTTTGTAACATTTTATTTTTAGCCCCTAAGAAGTCTTGAGGCCAAAACTGGGATTATATGATGTTAGAATACTTCTTTTTTTGCCCTAGCTTTTAAAGAGTTAACCTTTTCATTCTTTTCCCACTGAAGCTTGCCTCTTACAGAAACAAGAAAATGTTTCTCCTGCACTTGGAAAAGAAGTGCCTTGAAACTCCTTTGGCCAAAAGGAATGGAGGGAGTTTGCTGAAAATAATCAGCAGAAAGATTTGGGTTTCAAGGCCATGTACTTTTTAAGAAGGAAGTGGGGTGGGTCATTTGGGTCTATAATTAACCTTTCCGTGTTTTGATACTACAGAAGGAGGAAGGTCATGTACTGGAGTATTGGAGCAATCAATGTGCAGATGGCTTCGATGAACACGTTCATTGTGAACACTTAAACATCATCTTAGTTCCACCAAATTTAAAGGCACAAATAAAATCTTGCACCTTCCACTCTGTAAAACAGTAAGTCAACTCAAACTGACCAGCTAATTACAGTCGGCCCTTCTTATACACGGATTTTTTATAAACGGATTCAAGCATCCACAGTTTGAAAATGTTTAAAAAAGTATAAATTTCAAATATCAAACCTTCATTTTCCATTTTTTTATAAGGGACACCATTTTGTTATGTCATTATATTTAATGGGACTTGAGCATCCATGGATTTTGTTATCCATGGGGGATCTTGGAACCAAACCCCAGCGTATAACAAGGGTCCACTGTAGTTTGTTCTTGTTATATACTGTCAAGTCTGCTTTATTTTATGGTGACCTTATGAATGAGAAATCTCCAAAAGATACTGTTAACAACTGCACTGCTCAGGTCTTGCAAGATACGGTGCCATAGCTTCCTTTATTGAATCAATTCAACTTTAATGCAATCATCTTTTTTTCCCATTGCTTTCAACTTTTCCCAGCATCATTGTCTTTTCTAGTGAGTCATGTCTTATCATAGTATGTCCGAAGTACTGGAGTCTCAGTTTAATCATATCGCTTCTGGTAGGTGTTCCAGCTTGATCTGTTCTAGGACCCATTTGTCTTTTTTGGCAGCCCATGGTACCCAGAAATTTCTCTTTCAACAAGACATTTCAAATGAGTTGATTGTTTTTCCTGTCCATTTTCTTCAGCAACTAGCTTTCAGAGCCAAAATAGAAATCAGAAATAATATGGTATGGATGGTACTGACTTTGGCATTGTTTATCCTTGAGGATCTTCCTTAGTTCCTTCATAGCTTCCTTTCTTAGTCTTAGGCTTTTTCTGATTTGTTGACTGCAGTCTCCCATTTTGGTAGGTACAGAAAAACTGTCAGCAAATCTGAAGTTATGTAAATCTTTTGTAGCCAGTATATTCTTACTGTACAGTAACTACTTTGCTTTTGCACTTCCTTTTTAAATTCCTACCAGTAGCTATTTCAAATATTTGGTATTTTCTGCTACTAGTATGACATTGTCTGCATAATTTAAATTATTGATATTTGATCCTCTGATTTTCCTACCTCCTTCCTCCAAGTCTAACCCCACTTCCACTATGATATGTTCTGCATATAACAACAACAACAACAACAACAACAACAGTTTTCCAGAATATGGCATTAAAGTTCAGCTTAAAGTAATCTTTACCCCATATCATAAATATATTCTCACTTTAAAGTTCCTTCATATGACCTGCTGCTCAACAGAGAGGGAAAAGATGACCCTCAAAACATTTGTATTACAATTGCCAGGCATATCAATCCACATAATTTGTTAGTCCCCCCCAAATGTAGGCCTATTGTTTGAGGTGACAGAAGCTGGATGCCAGTTAATAGCCACAGGGCTGTACATGAGCTGCATTAAGGGAGAGTACACCTCTGCTGTATTTCTGAAGCGAGACATCTTTAGGGCCAATTTGAATGATTACTGACTTGAAAATTGTTTTGACAAAAGAACGTGAGATCACTTGGCCGTCTTCATGTACTAGTGACTAATGTTCATTGCAGGAAAATTCCACTCCAGTAGAAATGTCTGCCTACAATGAGGAGCACTGTAAGGAGGAATGTTTTGGATGAATACTGCAGTTTGACTTGAGTGAATTCCAGTTGCAATTACAGTTTTCTGTCCAGGAAACCATTGCTGCCTGTCTTCACTTCCCTAGCCTCAAGTTAGGGACAGTTCTGAGTGTCCCTTTGTATCATAGAACCTAACTAACAAACAGAAGATGCATTCTGGAAACTTGCAGACAATTTATAGGCTTCTTCTGGATATTCTACATCCCTCCTCAAATGAATCTGAGTGCTTGAAGAGGCAATGGCACTCCTACAGTCCAACATTCCTTTCTCTGTATAGTTTGGCTTGCTAGCCTGTGCTTTGAGATAAATAGCATAGCCCAAGGTTTGACCATGAGATGTAGAAATATCTCATTTTTAGATTTTTGGAGTAATTAAGTTGCACTAGGTTATGTGTGTATCTAATTTACACTTTCTAGATAATGTGAAAATACCGTAACTATTTTAGAAACACGTCACGTCCCCCATTTTGAGAAGCAATGTGCAAATCCCCCATTATAAGGTCTTTCTATGTGTCTTCTGAGTTATTTTGGACTACATACGTGCCATATTGCTTGCTTTTCAGCCATGTGGATGTACCTTCCAAATTTGGTACTTGCATGTTTGAATGTGTGAACCCTTAAAACATATTTTTGTAAACGATGAAAGCTGTGAGAATAATACTATATTCTCTGCGTCCAGATGCTGGCATTGTCGTGTCAGCATTCAGAGATTTATGCGTATGTTCAGCTACACTTCATTACTTTCTGTAGGATTCATGGTCAAATGAGCATCAGGGAGTGTGCATCCCCATTCTGTCCTATATTTCCTGAGTAACCCTTGGCAACCAGAGCTGCCTGGTGGCGAAAGTGAAAATATGGCAGAACAAGGAGTGTTATTCCATAGTATGAGAAAAGCAGATCTATTCCATCTGTCCCTGCAATTGGAATCCAGGTACTCAGAAGGCCATGGTGATAACATAGCTGAATCTGATAGGTTTAACCCATGTAGTGACTGCATCATACTCACTACATGGGCCTTCATGGGCTGGGACCATGCAGTGGAGAAGAAAGAAGCCCTGGAAATAGTGCTCAAACAGCAGTTATTGGGATTGTAAATAGATGGGAGTTGCCTTTCAAAACACATTAAGGTAGTAGTTTGTTGTAAGACGCTTGTTGCACTTCTGGAAAGTTTGTTTTTGGCACCATAAATCAACCTGGGGAGTGGAGGATAATGATGTCCAGTCCAGGGACTTAGAAGATTCTGGAATCTTCAGTAGTTTGCAAAGAGGCAGCATCTCCCATCATGGCAAACCCTCAATGGAATAAGATAGATGTGAGGAAAATTCTGAATTCTGTGCAATTGTCAAGAGATACATGGATTTGCTCAAGGTCTGGACACAGCAACCCTAGCAACTAGTGTGTATAATGGAACTGTAGACTTCATATTTTGTATTTGATAGGGAATCTCAGTCAAAGTAATGATTTTCACTCATTCTTGCTGCATTACATGTTTTTTTGCTACAGTCTCTGTCATTGTTTTTATTCACATGGCTTTGCTATGTTCTAATTGTAAGGAAGCCAGCATGAAGGCTTGGCCATTTGAAGTTAATTGCTACTTTATAATCACTTACAGTTACTTCACCTGAAGAAAGAAGAGGCGCTCAAGTGGCTTCATAATGCAGCAGCAGATTCTGATCCTTGAATTGCAAACTTGAGGCTTGTGTTTAAAACACACAGGGCCACTACAGAAGTGAGGAATTCCCCTGGCTATGAATTGTTTTTATTACTGTGGTTCTTTTATGATCACATTTATATTCTACCCTTACTGCAAAGAGCTCAGATAGCCAGTTTATCCAAAGGCTGTCATCACAGCTGCCTGTGAGGCAGGGGAGGCTGAGACAGATCTAAGATCAGCTAGTGAGTTGCATCACTAAACAGAGATTCACATCCAGGTTCCTCCAGTCTTGCTCAGTATTCTGTTCACTACAGTGTAGCGTAGGTTTTGTTATGAATTCACAGTTTCTTTTTCCTGGGCAGGGTTGCCCAGAAGCTGCCACAAGTGTCCTTTTGGCAGAAAAGTGGGAGATTAATAAAACAAACAAAATGCATAGAGACAATACCATGACGGGCAGAAAGGCACCATGTGCAATTTATTCTTTCAGAATTTGGTAAAGATGAGATGGGAAGCTATACCTTTTGAATTTCTGCTTCTGAGGCCACTTTTGATACACAAATTCAGCAGGGGAGGAAAAAACCAACCTCTCTGATGTGGAATTGTATGATTAGGTTTTTTTTTAATTTTCAAAAATAGACTTTCACATTTATGAAGGCAGAGGGGGAGTTTTCTTCTCCAATGTCTCTGTCAGTGTGTTTCTGGGATTATCTGTTTTATATCTTCTGTTAGAAATAAGATGCATATTTAGGCATCTCAGGATTAGGTGAGTCTTTGGTTTGTCAATCCCATTATGCTTTACAGTGAGAACCAACTGAAAATGCAAACTGTCTGTTTGGCTTGACAATGTTTGTGTTGCTTGTTTGCATGAACCTTGATTCCAGTGTCTTAGAACAAATGTTTACTTTTTGTTTTTGGTGTTAATGATGTTCATGGCTTGGGAAAGCACTGTAGCAATAGACAGCCTACAATAAAAGAGATTGTAGTATGTTCTTCCAGACTGGGATTTGAAGTAGTTCACAGGATGAAATATCCTTTGCTTGTCACAAAGAATTGCTGTGAGAACACTGGTATATCAATACATTTTAGAATTACGGTAGTATATTGCATGAAGTAGAAGGGACAAGGAAAGGTGCCCTTCATGCTTGGACCAAATGACCAGGAAACAGGAGAGATTGGCACAGTTATTTGTACTGAATCTGGCTAGCTATTAGCTGAAGAAACAGGTCTAACAAGGACCAATACCCAAACTAGAGTAAAGCTTAACATGGCCTGCTTAGTTGCTTCAGCCAGCTACAAAGCTCACATTGACATGAAACCTACCTCTTTCTCTCCCCTCTTTAACCTTGAGTATTTTGAGATGTATTGGAGTGAGGGATTTCTTTGATGTCTCATCAGACAGTAGTGCAAGCAGAAGCAACACAATTCTCTTGCTACATGGTGCCCTCAAAAGGTCCTCATGAGATAATGCCCCCATTATTCCCCTTCCCAATTTTCCGGGGTGCTTACTTTCTGCAGTTGTATAGATTTGTGTTTAGTATCCATTGCCTAAATTTGAAACAAATGTTTTAAAACCATGGTTCCATTATGCTGTTTTGTATTTCAGCAAGAACAGTATACTGATTTTGGGTCAGAACATGAACGTTTCCAGGGACAATCACAGCTCAGGAAGGGACTGGAAGAGACGTGTCTTTTGTGGGAATGAGAGAGGAGGGGAAAGCCCACTCAGCCAGTTTAAAGGGTACATGCAGACCCGAGGGCAAGGAGAAAAGCTGACACAGAGCTATTCTCATTCGTGGCTGCCGAATGCCTGGGCTCACCTTGTAAAAGGATGAGACACATGTACTTTGATTCTGAAACATGCCTGAATAATGATTTTCTCTCTCAGTGAAACTAGAAGTTAAGAAATGAACAATTCTATCTCTTATTTATATATTCATAGAAAAATGTCATATCAGAATAGCGCAGGGCTGAGTGGATTATTATAAGCATCATTTGTAATGTGAAGCTGTCTTGACTATTAGCGGATGAAAATATCATTGATTTTATATTCCTTTGGTTGCTAGCCCTTTGCCAATAACCTTATTTTGTTAATTACAATTTATCTTTCTTTTCTTGTTCCCTTAATCCCTAGGAAGTATGCATTCATTGCTTTTCAGCTCTAATTTCACCACATTAAGCAAAATGGGAGAAAGCAATTTTAAATAAAGACCTCCTTTGCAAAAACCTTAGAGCCTGTTTTGTAAGCTACAAGTGAGCAGTTACAAGCCACGTACAAGGAGAGTAAAGTATGGTGATGCTAATGAAGTGGGTCTCCCAGGTTGCTCAGAGAATCTTTGTGCCAACACTAACAGAAAACATTTTATACTACTTATTTTCTTACATGGGATATTTTCGTTTTTTGTCTCTTGTGAGCCCTGAGCTTCACAAAAATAGCCCTGGGCATGTGGCCTATAGGCCACATTTTGCCCACCTCTGTACTAGTTTTTGAGAAAGGAATGAAAGAAGAAACCTCAGTTAATGATTTTGTATGTTACAGATGCTAACTTCATGCAAATATTTTTCTGGCTTTACATTGATGTGTATGTCCGACCCATGATTAATAACACGTAGAGCTCCCTTCCTCCCCTCCTTCTCCTTTGGCCCTTCCCCCCTTTATATTTGCAATTAAAATTTTAATAAAAACATTTTTAAAGTAAGTCTTTCATTGAGCCCAATGAAACATGAAACTGCAGTACATTGATGTCAGGTTTAGATTAACTTTCTCTAATTAAACAAATGATGAAAAGCCTTCTCCATTTTTTCAAGCGGCTTAACACCACTCACTTATCGGGGCTGTGGCAACTGCACACCACAGTCCTGATCTGGCATTTTTTGGCCCAAAAAGAAGTTGCAAAATGCCACTCTTTTTTGGGGTGGAAAAAGTCCACCCTTTTTTCTGCGGCGGTGGCTCTTCACTCCTGTGGCATCTGAACTCTGTGCCACTGGAGCACTGCAATGCTGCCTACTGTCTGGTCGGGCAGGCAGTGTGACGTCAGCTTGGGAGCATCATTGGGGCATGCACCATCTAAACGCAACGCCCCCAAGTTGGCCCTTACTGCCGGTCTGTTCGCGTACTTTCCTGCCCGTTTGTAACGGGCCAAAGACTAATAATGTTGAATGGGAGTTTCAGTGTATGCTTTTAGAATGAGCAGAATCTATGTGATATTAACTATAAAAGAAACATGCAGTTGACAATTTAAGTAGATGGTGCAAAGTAGTTCATACTTCCTGGTAGCAAGAATAGATGTTTATATGGTAGGTTTGTTTTCTTAAAAAGGCTGTCTCTGCCAGAACATTGTGTACCATTGAATATATGATAGTTGTTCTGGCTAATGTGGATAATGATGTAGATTGCCCAAATTTTAAGGCAATGTTCAATTGTTGTTGTTTTTTTAAATTGTGGCCCTTATGAAACTGCAATCCATAAATTGAGTTTCAGCGCTGAAATGGATATTGTAAAGAAGCATTTCAAGCAATTATCTTAATTACTTAGAGAGGACAGATTGTACAGCCAAAATCTGATAAGTAAATACATCTAAAAGGTATGCTCTGAAAATATAATCAAGAAGCCTTCCAGTAAGTTAGTTCACTGTGTTGTTCTTAAATGCAGGATAAGTAGAGACTGTTAGAATGTTTGTTGACTTTCTATTTGTTTGATTGAAACTTTTGTAAGTCTATGGATACATTTATGGAGAAATAAAGCAGGATCCCTGGCAATTTGGGATAACAGGTATAAATTCTGTAAGAGAGTTCCTGCTCTGGGTTGAGTACAGAATGTTGCTAGGAAAGTGTGTATAACACTCTTCTGTTACCAACATCTAAAAAGGGCTTGAATGAATAATCAGGGTTCAGTAAACTACATAGAGAAGGTCTAGGCTCAAATATTTCTTAATGTTTGTGGGGAACTACTGGACACAGGAGCAGTTATCTGTAGGAGAATATAAAGACTGAAGATGGGAAACCTGGTGAGCAACTTGGGCAACACATCCCAATGCTATGTCTTCTGGTGCATGAGTACAGTTAGTCCTCCATATCCATGGATTCCTTACCCATGGATTTGAACCATCCATGGCTTGAATATATATATATATCTCAAAAAGCAAATGTCAATTTTGCCATTTTATATAAGGGGCACTTTTTTTCTATGCTACTATATTTAATGGGATTTGAGCATGCATGGATTTTGGTATTTCCAGGAGTCCTGGAACCAAAACCTAGCAGATACCAAGGGCCCACTGTACATCCACATTGCACAGGCATGGTGCTTTAACTGCCATGGCTCTGTCTTTTGAAATCCTTGTAGTTTGAGGAGGTAACTGGTAAGTCACTGAGCTACTTAGAATTCTCTAGCACACTTCTCTGAATTCTATAGCAGTTCCTTGAATTCAAAAGGATGAGCCATGGCAGTTAAAATGGCATGAAAGTGTTGTAATTGTGCAGTGTGGACATGTCCTGTGTTTCAAAAGTGTGTATTCTTTAGCATCCTAATTTTCAACTTGTGTTGTGAGGAACTCTGGGGCTCACTGGAGGCTTAAGGTAGAATTCCTCATTGAGAAGACCAGTGAAGCCACAGCAGATAAAATGTCCCAGAAATCAGTCTTTCTAGCTGTTATAGATCTTGGGTGCCCTCTCAGTTCACACAGAATGACAGACAGCCCAAAAGACTGGTTAAGCTTTGACAAAACTATCTGAGAAAAAATAACATGCATTTTTTTTGTGATGGTATTTAAGAGATTCATTGTAAAGTTGAAGGCTTTCATGGCCAGCATCCATATTTTTTGGGCTATGTGGCCATGTTATAGAAGAGTTTATTCATGACGTTTCACCAGCAAGATGCCAGCCTGAGATGCTGGTGAAACATCAGGAATAAACTCTTCTAGACCATGGCCACATAGCCCAAAACCCCCACAAAAAACGATTCCTTGTAAAGCTTATCTAATGTAAGGCATGCAGGAAATTACATGTTAGATTATAAAGAGTAAGCTAAAATGGTATATTATCTCTTGTGGAGACAAGTGTTATATATTTTCTATTTGGAATTAGGTATCAAGCAGATGTTTTTACACACTTTATAACACCACTTTCCATCCCTTTAAACAATATATATGTTCCTTTCCCAATTTCTATTTACTTGTTTATTTTTTTTAAAAAAATTCTACACTACTTTCCCAGGTATGATACAAACATCTTTCAAAACAACATAAACAACACAATTTACTTTTAAAAAAAGCAACAGAAAAGGACCACCCCCCCAAAAAACCAAACAAGTAGTAAGTATTAACATGTCATACTCAGCTCAGTCTCACAGTGCCTACAGCCCTAAAAGAATGGATGGATAAATGAATGAGAATTGCCTTGCAAAAAAGAAAAGAAAAAAGCAGCCAACAATGGATGGTATTGTGGGTTAATGCTACAGAAGAGACTGTTTCATGCCCATCTGCTGAGTATCTGATGGTGATGGAATACAGACCAGGGCCTCAAACATTATTCCCTGAACTTAGGCAAGTTCATATGAGGGGGGAATGTTCTTAAAAGCATGTTGGTCCCAAATCATTTTGGGATTTAAAAGTCAAAATCCTTGTGTTGGACTGAGCTTAGCAATGAATGAATGAGGATGTTACAGTTTTGGAGGAATGCAGTTTGATTTGAGGGCCTTAGTAAAAGCTCTAGCTGCTACATTTTGCATCATTGCATCAGTGGGATGGAAAGGACCAGCAAAGATCATGTAGTTTTGCTTTTGCAGGAAAGCCCCTAGATGATGTTGGACTCCAACTCCCAGGAAGCCTAGCTTGCATAGCTAATGAGAAGGAGTACTGGGAGTTGTAAAAATTACAATAACAACAACAATAATAAAAATATTTATTTATATCCCACCTCTTCCGCTTTGAGGATCGAGGCGGGTGACAACAAAGTTCATACAATACACAATAATAAAAACAACAAGACCCACAAGACCCTGGCCCAGCCCTCCCTCCCAACTATAAAATTAAACAGTAAAACATGGTTAAAAAGCATGTAGTCCATTAAGAGCCAGAGGGGTACAATTTTACTGCTTCTGCTGTAGACTAATCACCATATTATAAATGTCTGAGTGACTGAGGCTGCGTTTGGTTTCATATGAATCACACACAGTATTTTGATGTTTAGGAGGCAGAAGAAAGTATAAAGATGCATGGGTAGTATTAGTGGTGTTCACCCCACAAGGGTGTATTTGGGCTTGAAATGCATGAGGATACCTGTGCCCCACTGAGATTTTCTCATACTTCTCAGCTATTTTATACTGTCAGCATCTCTGCACTAGTATCCTCTGCCATAGGATTGTAGGCTGACATGTTGGTATGCAAAATATTCTCCAATTGACAAAGTCTGAAAAGCACTGTGGTAAGATATTTTAGTGACTGGATATGTGAGGTGGTAGCAACGGTTCGAGGTATCGGTCTGAAACAATTTGAAGTAGGCTGTAAATGAATGTAGATTAAAAATTCTCCCTCTGTTTTCAGTGGATGCTGCAGTATACACCCTCCTCTTCAATAATGGTCATGCTCTTTTGTTCTCCCAGTGCAGCAGTAGGCAAAATGCAGTCCATGGGCAATATAGAGGCTGTTTATGGCTGGAAAAATGATGATAAATTGTTTCTGGAAGCCTGCAAAGAAAGGATTCAGCTCCAGGACTCTTCATAGTTATATAGGTTGTAGCCTCAGGATCCTCCACACTTGATCACATCTGTCTTAGTATCTTTATTTCTGTATCATGTCTTGGACGAGGTGGTGGAGGGTGCTTCTGCTGTGGATAATTTATTGTAACTGATCTGACATCTACTTTGACCATACTCATGATGAAGGGATGAAGGAAAAGCTTTTGAGGCTATAATTAAAGACTTCCTTCCTCAAGCACACACTTCCTCCAAAAGAAAGAAACATACAGTATATTAATTCTAATTCCTCCATTGGCTGGGAAAATAACTTTTTAGATAACAATTTACATACAGTAATATCCTAGCCAGCTTGGCCATTGGCTGCAAGATTTTGAGACTTGTAGTCCAAAAAGTGATTTTTCTGAGCTCTGAATTACTTATTATAAGAAATCAGGTTCTCTGCAATCTTGAGCTCAGTCTAAGAAACTATGAAGTCATTTTAAAAAACCCTACTTACAAAGTACATAAATTCCTGATGGTGGTGGTGGTGGTGGGAGTCACTTTAAAGAAGACCTGTTTGCATTGCTTATATCAGTTTGTCCTCCGCTTTGGTTTTCTTTTGGGTCAGCTCATTCTCAGTCATCATGACCCACCTGCCAGATGTGATGAGCTCCAGAAATGTTAATCTAATTATTTTGGCCACATTTTCAGCTTATAGTGGTGCCAAGAAGAAATGGGAGATCATGATTTATATTTATTTCATTAGGTGTGGAGGTAGATTTCCCAGGCTTTCTTGTCGTATTCTTTTTCAACCCTCATCATCATATCATCATCATCATCATCTTTATTGTGACTCAGAGTTGTCTGCAAATGCAATAATAATAATAATAATATAAATAAGACATACAAAAGGTTAATATTAAAATGTAATCCAAAAAACAAACACAATTTAAAACACAACTAAAATAGTAAATGTCAGTTTGAAACAGTAGAATTAAAGGAATAGAGCACTCCGCTATAAGCTCTTTAATAAATTCAGTTGCCAAAAGTGTATCAGAATAAAAACGGTTTTACATCTCAACAGAGGGACAAGAAGCAGGGGGCCATTCTGTCTTCATGAGGAACCGCATCTCAGAGCCTAGGGATGGGCCCTGTTAGTTAAATGTCTTTATCTTTTTACTCTGTCTTCCATATTTGTATCATTATCTCTTTCAAAGCTCCTTATTTCTTTCTCTTGTTTATGGACACTCTTGTACCTAGATTGAATCATCCACCCCACTGTAGTATTGTTTATCCCTCACTACTCAGTAGTGCTGGAACATTCTTCCATTGATATGCTTGTTCAAGTACTTCTCAAAAACTCACCTCCATAATGGCATTTTCAAGCTGATTCCACTTCTCAAACTCTCTCCTTACCCTTCTTGACACTTTAGTCTCTCAGTTTATAAGCTGCAGGACTGTGGCGATATCTTCCCTTCAGTTCTGCTTGTGTATACAGTGCCTGGCCATTGCAGGTTCCCTAGAAAGAATAAACAATAACGTATAGCAAATCCCTGCAAATAGTTTTGTAGAAGCCATAGTTCTCGCAACCAGACTATCATATTGCAAGTTAAGTAGAGTGAATACAGACAGCGCATGATAAAAACAAGTGATACTCAGTTTATCACATACCTAGCTTGAAAACTGTCAAATGTGTTAAGTGGTGTCAGTGTACATGCTCTACATTTTGTATAAAGGCACTCAGATTCAGATTCTAAGCTGTTGGTTTGGTTATGTAACCTGATCCTGATTGAAGGATAGTATCTACTCTTGTTTCAGCAGAGCAGAGCAGGAGAGTAACTTGTTATATGTAATGATCTTATCAGTTGCGCCTTACTTTTTGTTGTAATGGGGGCACAATTATGTTTTAAATAAAATAATGAAATAAAACATAATTACATTATGTTTTGGGTGTGTACTAAGTAATGTTTGGTCGTTTTTAATAAAATATTGGTTGTAGAGGAGGGGACCATTTGTTGGGATTTTTTTTGTGGGGGAAGCATTTTGCTATTTTTAAGCATATTCAAAAAGCAACAAAAATGTAACATTTTTGCTTTGATTGTATATCAATGGCAGGTCTCTTCCATCTCTATGTTTTTTTTATTCTATGAACACAGTAGTAGTATGATACTAATGTGTTGCTGAAAACAAAACAACCTCATATAAATAAATAAATAAATAAATAATCAATCATTCAAGCAAGCAAGCAAGTAAAGAGTGAAATGAGTAAAGAACGACCTTTGAAAACAGATATAGAGTTCTGATCTCTACATTAATTATCAATGATTTGCATGAAGGAATAGAGAGCATGCTGATAAAATTTGCAGATGGCACCAAATTAGGAGAAATAGCTAATACTTCATAGCATAGAATCAAAATTCAAAATGATCTTAATAGATTAGAAAGTTGGGGAAAAACGTAACAAAATAAATTCCAGCACAGAGAAATGTAAGGTACTAGCCTTAGGGAGAGAAAAAATGAAATGCACAGATAACAGGAAGGGGGGCACCTGGCTTGACAACAGTACATGTGAAAGGGATCTAGGAGTTCTAGTAGTTCACAAGTTGAACATGAGTCAGCAGTGTGATGCTGCAGCTACAAAAGTAAATGCCATTCTAGGCTGCATCAATAGAAGTATAATATCTAGATCAAGGGAAGTAATAGTCCCACTCTGTTCTGCTTTGGTCAGGCTTCATTTCAAATAGTGTACCGTGTCCAGTTGTGGGCACCACAATTTAAAAAGGATGTTGGGAAACTGGAGTGTGTCCAAAGGAGGGCGACTAAAATGGTGAAGGGTCTGGAAACTGTGAGGAGTGACCTTAGGAGTTGGGTATGTTTAGCCTGGAGAAGAGATGGTTAAGAGGTGATATGATATCACTGCTTGAAGATTTGAAGGGGTGTCATATTGAGGATGGAGCAAGATTGTTTTCTGCTGCTCCAGAGACTAGGATATGGAGAAATGGATGCTAACTACAGGAAAAGAGATTCCACCTCAACATTAGGAAGAAATTCCTGACAGTAAGAGCTGTTTGAGAGTAGAACATGCTGCCTGGGAGAGTGATGAAGTCTCCTTCTTTGGAGGTTTTTAAACAGGCTGGATGGTCATCTGCTTTGTGTGTTCTTGCATGGCAGGATATTGAACTTAATGACCCTTGAGGTCTCATCCAACTCTATGATTCTCTTCTGTTCTATGATTCAAATGTTGTACTTAAGTATGTTGGATATAGGAAAATATTGTGTTTGCTTTGCTCTCTGCAACCAAAAGAGAAAATCATATATTTTTTTAATATTGTGGGGTGGGAAACTGACTTAAAAAGAGTGGAATCCAAACAGTTTGCTTCCTGCTTAATTCAGAACTGGAGGCAAACTATAACTGCTTCATACCTCTTGAATTTGAGCCTGAGCCAAAAAAGGTTTGGTGCCAGTTGCAGGATGAAAGCAGGCCTCTTAAGGGCTGTTACTCAGTGGTAGAGTTCATGTTGTGCACGCAAAAGGTTTCAGATTCAGTCTTCAGGTACGCTGGGAAAGCAAGACTCCTGCCTGGTGAACTAGGGAGCTTCTGCCAGTGTCAACAACACTGAGTCAAAAGAATCAAGAGTTTAAGGTAGCTTTCTGTGTTCTTGAGGGTGACACATCCGCCTCAGCTTTTGTTGGGACCTTTGTTTCAATAATTCTGTCTTCCAAATTCCACAAAGCAAACATTCCCACTGTGCCGGCTCTTGCCATCTATCAATACCAGCAGTTTAAATTGGTAGATGGCAACCTGGGAATGGGAAAATGATTAATCCATTCAACACCCTCCCATCTGGGCCTCACCTTGAAACATCCACTGTTTTGCGATGCTCTCAGACAATTGTCAGAGTGTGGCATTGCTCCTCCTGATGGAATAAAATAAAATTGCCAACCTATGCTAATCCGCAAATTGGAAAAAAGCTCCCAATCAGTCAGAGGTACTGTATTTATTGTCCCATTTTTGTTTGTTTCTTTGAGCTTTATCACACTAGTGAGATCACATGAGAAAATGGGAGTTAAACTCAATTTAAGTTAAATTCAAATTTAGAACTTGCATATTTGGAAAGTTTATCACAGTTATTGCTGCTAAAACAAAATAATGCAAAGTTAATCCACAGTTAAAGCGGAGGAAACCAGCAACTTATTCAGTTTGGTTTGTTCATGTCTCTTGGTATTTTCTTTTTTAAAAATAATGTTTTGCTTTCTCCCTTTGACTTGTGTAGTTTAATATAGCATTATTCAGATTGTGGCCTTACTAATTATATCTCTACTATTTAGGGATATATAAATAGGCTGACTGGCACTGGAGCAGTTGCCATCCTTGTTCTTTTCCACTCCACTAATTCAGTTCTGTGGGGGAAAATCACAATGCTGAAGCTTTAACCGGGAAAACAGAGGGACTTTGATTAGTCCTAATCTATTTTTGTTTTCTGCTTAATGGGTTCCAAGCTTTGAAGGAAAGCCTTTTTTGTAAAGACACTCGGGATAGAATTGGACATGATGCTTGAACTGGCCAAAAGTGAAACCATGTTGAATTCTCCTTTACCTGAGGACAGGGATCCCACACACCACCCAGCCATTTGAAGACACAGTCTTCAGCTTAATTGTCTAGGGGAAACAATCTAGGAGTGATACCAGAGTCAGAATTGGGTAGAGTTGCCCCATCTTTTTCCTCCTCTTTCCTTCACCTTCTCCCCTTATGCAGTCCAGTATGAGGCAAGATTGTTCTTGCTACATCTCTGAACTGATTGCTTGGAGGAGGTCTTTCAAGTTAAAGAGGCATATTCATGTATCATTGCAGAACCTCTTAAACTGTCTGATCTGCAGGACTACTAGGGATTTCCCCCCAGTATGCCAGTGACAGGTACCATAATTGTGCCCACTGGCTACAACTGCTTCTTTCTTTCTTGCAAATTCATCATGGACCAGTAGTCAGTAGTTTGTGAACAATTCATGGTCTTTGATTAGCACTCTTTTAGTGCATAGTTAGTCTTAACTTACCTCACTTTTCTTCATTCACCTGCCCCTGCTTTATAGCCCAGGCTGTCATGGGTGAGGAAACATAATCAGCTGATACAGATAAATTTGATCCACTATCACTGAGATGACAGTAGATGGAATTGTAAACTGCTGGCACTGTTTTCAGTGCCCAATCTGTGTCAAATGATGTGTCTGTTTTTGCTCTAATGGTAAAATGTTTCTACCAAAACAGGAACTTAATGTTTATTTGAGTCAATTGGTAAGTCATGTTCTCTTCTTGCACTTATGCATCTGCTCTTCATGAAGATTCATTATGTTCTGCTTTCTGTGTACCTGTATATGACATCAAACATATTCCCTGTGGCAGCTTAATCCATTGTTAAATATTCTACTACAGCTGGGTGTGATCTTACTGATATGTATAATCCTAAAGTAAAACTTCTGAATTTGCATCCATTCCTGATTTCAGCCTTTTGGTTTGGGGGAGCCAGGATGAATTGATCTGGAAGTGAGAACTTCCATGGATATTACAGGCTCTTCTTCATCTCTGTTTATCTCAGATTCATCACCACTTTGTTATTAAATGACATTTAAGAATTTGCACAATACTTCCCCCCCCCCCCCCCCGGAATACCCTTGGAGAGGATTTGTAACACTTAAAGAAATTACAGTTAGCACAGTCCTTGTGAAAGTCTTTTGTAATCTTGTACAACTCCTGGGTTTTTTTTGACTAGAATTTACGCAGAAGGCATTCCTAGTGAACTGAACCTGAGGCTTATGGGAGGTCATCAAAACATCCTCTTTTGTTTCTTGTGACAGTTAATATGATACAAGTGATTATTCTTTGAACAATTTGCTTAGCTTGTTCTTTGTGCTTGGAGAACAACTCCTTATATGTATCACTAATAAGATCCCAAGATGTCTTCCTTTAATTTGCTATTTAATAACAGCACTTGAAAATCTTCAGTGGCTGTGAAAATTGAAGTACAGAGTGGAAGTGCATTCAGACGATTCCTATGTTGTGTCAGACATCAGAAACTTGCATGTTAAACAGTAGTTTGTAGCCTTTCTAAAATCATCTTTTTTCCAGAGAGAAGAACATATGAAGCCTAGAGACAATTCATGTCTTATCATCAACGTATAACTTCACTTAACTGATCATATTGTTGTTGTTTGTTGTTACTTGCCTTTGAGTTGACCTTGACTCATGGCAACCATGTGAATAAGATGTCTCCAGGCCCTCATGTCCTCTATATCTCTGTTTAGGTCCTGTGTGCTCAGGCTGTGGTCTTCCTGATTGAGTCTATCCATCTAACATGTGATCTTCCTCTCTTTCTACTGACATCTACCTTTCCTAACACCATTGTCTTTTCTAATGATTCATCCCTTCTGATAATATGGCCAAAGGATGACAGCCTCAATTTAGTCATCTTGACTTCCAGGGAGAATTCAGGCTTGATTTGTTCTAGGATCCATCTGTTTGCCTTTTTGGCTGTCCATGGTATCCTCAGCACTCTTCTTCAGCACCACATCTTGAATGAATTCATTTTCTTCCTATCTGCTTTTTTCACTGTCTTGTTCTCACATCCCTATATCATAATGGGGAATACAATGACTAGAATAATTCTAACTTTAACAATCATCTGTATATCTTTACATTTTAGGATTTTGTCTAGTTCTTTCATAGCTGCTCTTCATTCTTAAGCAGGATGTGCCTTATAAACTATAGCCAGGCCTTTGGCTGCATAGATCATGAAAAGTAGAATGTTCTTAAAGAAATAGGACTGCCATTACATCTGATAGTCTTGATAAGGAATCTGTACTTAGGACAAGAGGCTACTGTTAGAACAGAATACAGAGAAACAGAATGGTTTCCAATTGGCAAATGGGTCATGCTGCTTTTTATCACCCTGTCTGTTCAACTTGTATGCAGAAAATATCATACACAGAACAGGTTTAGACACAGAAGAAGGAGGAGTAAAGATAAGTGGAAGGAACATTGACAATCTAAGATATGCAGATGGCACCATACTACTAGTGGAAAGCATCACAGGCTTGAAACAATCACTAAAGAAAGTGAAAGAAGAAAGTGCAAAGGCGGGCCTAATGTTAAACATAACAGGAAAAAAGTGGCCATGGAATATTTACATAAATTCAACCTAGAATATGTGGAAATTGAAATAGTTAAAGATTTACCATACCTTGGATCAAACTGATCATATTAGTGTTCTGCTAATGTATTTGCCTCTTCTGTTAATGTGAACAGTACAGTGTTGGAGAAGGTGACTTATAGCTTCTGCTTGCAGAAGATGACTGGACTCCTCTATGATGCTGACCACAGCTGTAAGTAGTTAAACACAAATGTCACCTCCTGCTTTGACATTCAGTGCAAGAACTGAAAATGGGAAACTACTTACCCACTAGGGAGTGTAATCTGCATAGATCCTACATGCTGTGCTGTCTTGGCTGACAGTGTGCAAAAAGGCAGGACAATAAAATCAAGCATCCAAACCTCAGAAGTAGCCTTTGCCAATTTACCCTAAGAAATCTTTACTTCAACAAGTTCATAGATTGTTGTTGTTATTATATGCCTTCAAGTCATTTCTGACTTATGGCAACCCTAAGGTGTTTTCTTGGCAAGTTTCCTCGGAGGGGTTTTGCAACTGCTACCCTCCAAGGCTGAGACTGTGTGACTGTAAACCCACTCAGTGGGTTTACATGGGTAAGACGGGATATAAACCCTTATCTCCAGAGTCCTAGTCCAGTGCTCAAACCACTATACCATGCTGACTGTCATCTTCTAGATGTATATAATCTTCTAGATTATATAGTATAAATAAATAATACATGTATGCATAATCACTGTGGCTATGTAAAGCTACTTGCCATTACTTGCCTCCATGCCTCCGTGTAAACCTCCTCAGGTCACATCTAATTTTTATGTTCCAGTCTGTGGCAACGAGGCTGTTAAATTTCATTTGCTCAGCAAGGGCTGAATGAGTTGCATTTCCAGTGGATTTGCAGAAGGGTGTGTGTGCTCATACTCAGTAAAGCTCCATAACCTGAAAGAGGCCAGGCATGCAAGCCAGGATTTTTCCTCAAACTGCCTCTGACTCAGGTTGTTCTGTGCAGAGTGATCAGAAGTGAGCAGTCATTGAAAGAAAGGACTGCAAACCCATTTGAAAGTGCTGGGAGCTTGACATCCTCTGCAGCTGGGCCAGTTCATCAAATGAAATGTTCTGAATCAGGCTTCATGACAAAAGTAAACTGGGGCATCTATTGAGATTTCCTCCCTTCCCCTTTAAAAGCCACATTACAAGGAACATTTGAACCCACTTCTGATTCAAAAGTGCTTTGCTGTGTGACATGAGGCGAGGGTGTGTGAAACCCCACAAAAATAAAATAAAATAAAACCTTGGACAAGCAAAACTAGTTGGGACCCAAACTGTACATTCTGAGTAAGTGATGGAGAAACAACTTTGTTTAGACAGTGAGCTCTTTTTGACTGGCAGGGAGCTATTGCCAGGTAGTTCACAGAAAACAGACATTGCCACACTGGCATGTTTAACTTCCCAAGTACAACAGAACAATTCTAAGCAGCCTGAGTGTGAAAAAGTTAGGCTGCAGAAGAGCTGCCTTTTCCTACAATGCCAGGTGAAAAGTCTGCTTTAGTGGCATTGGAGGGTGCCAAAATGAGAGACTGACCCACAGTTTAGTGGGAGAATTCTCTGATGCAAAGCCAAGTGATATGAATGGAGACTATATGAGAGCTCTGTGCTAATGAGGCAGAGAGGTAGGGGGAGGTGGGGTGTTATTTGCTTTTGTTTTTTCTGCCTTACACACAAGAATGTCTTGGGCCAATGCCAGGTTCATACACAGCTGCTGTACATTCTTCTGCATGTATGTCATTTAACGCTATATGTTAATGTACTTTGAAAATTTAGGATGTGATCTCACTTAGCAGCTAATTTCCTAGACGCTCTAAGCATATTTTAGGAAATGCCTCCTTCATGGGGACATCTATCAAAAGCTTTCCTAGTGGCCCAGCTTAAATTTTTGTACTGTATATCTGAAATTTCAATCTGCAGAATAATCTCTGCTACTGCATCACAAATTGGGAATCTGATTCTTACACCAGATTACATCTGCTGGACTGCAACTCCCATCAAGCCTAAGCAACTGAGCCAGTAATCAGACATAATGAGGTTTATGGTTCAGTGACATCTAGAAGGTCATTTCCTCATCCGTAATCTAAAATAGATGTTTAAACCTCTTGTTCCACTAAAACTTTGGAAGAGCAACAGAATGGCTAGGGAGACTTGGCAGAAAAGCAGCTGTGTCTTCCCTGGAAAAGGATAGGGAAGTTAGGGCCAGCAGGGTTACAAGCAGGGAAGAGGCAACTCAGGGCCGAATTTCCCATTTCTGGTCAAGGCAGGGCAAAGCTTTATAGTTATCTCTCTCTATATATTTTTATATTGCAGTGCCCATAAGGACCAGAAATGTTTTCTTCCCCATTTGGGAAACTAAAACTCCTATTAAATCGTTTAATTTACGTCAACCCCTATACATTAATCAAGGTTAATTGTGTTTATATATGTCAATATTCTCCCTAGGGGCTATTACACAATTGACAGTTAAATATATATTTATTTGGAAATCAATGACATAAATTACAAGTCACATATGGAGATGGATACTGATAGCCATAGTGCAGCAGTTTATGTCAAATTAATTACAGAGCGTTGCAATAAAGCAATAAACTGGATGCTGGGGAAAACACCCATGTTGCTGATAAATGGCAGTCTTAATGATGCCTGTAGCTTCCAGAAAAGGCCTGAGAGTAATACAACACCCCTATGTATATGTATGCCTGAACAGGATATTTCCAAAATGTAGCAAACATCTTGTTATTCCCATTTGATAGGGCAAAGGTTTGATAAACAAAGGTATATGAAGGACATACTCCAGTTAAAGTTGTGCAGAACAAATCTCACCGAAATGTATGGTCCCAGTAAGGCAATGTGTTTGATACCTATCTTAATTTTCTTGGTCGTTATTTCATTTCATTTCATTTCATTTTATTGTTGACCATTGGTTTGTATATCACCTGCCCATTTGTACTTAACAAGGAAGAGGTTAGACTATAGACTGGCAGGTCCCCCCCCCCCGCAACCGCTGCCACCGCCAAAGTTGATGGGTTAGGAAAGACGCTTAAAGTTACCTTTAACATACGCATCCTACTAACAAAAAAAATAATAATCCATCACCTTTCATACACTCTGCTTTTGCCATATATCGTAAGGAAAAAGTCCATAGCTCCAGTGGGTTATGATCACTTCCTGTATTGCTATGTATTTTATATGTATTATCCTACTAGAGAGGCCCCATCCTCACCATCTTTCCCTTCTCCTTTTGTGTCATGTCTTTTTAGATTGTAAGCCCGAGGGCAGGGAACCGTCCAATTAAAAAGATTGTATGTACAGCGCTGTGTAAATTTACAGCACTTTATAAATAAAGCTTAATAATAATAATAATAATGGTTGTAAACTGGGAGCTTGCAGTGTTTCCATGTAGGGATTTTTTTTCTTGCTTTGAAGAATTTTATATTACTCAATTATTGCCCCCTCCACCTGTTGAGATAACAGTGAAGGGCTTTGCTATCAATTTGATGTGGCAAAGATTAAATTTGTCACTGTTTGTAACAGAGCTTTTCAGTTGTAGCCCCATGGCTGTGGAATAAATGCTCCCAGAGCTGCTCCTTCATTAGCCTATCTATTTTCACAGGCTTTTGGCAAGTAAGGGAGGAACTTAATTTTCTGGTTCGTACTCTGTGGTTATTCCCTTTGTTGTTATTGTTGAAGATTTTGGAGTGCATTGATTGTATTACTGTTGTAAATTCTTTGTATTATGTCAAGATGATTTATCTGACAATGGGATTCCACAGATGAAATGAAATAAATCTGCATACATTGCAGTAGTTGTGTGGTGGTGGTCCCTGATGTTGGGTGCAAACAAATGAGAATGAGTTTAGTTTTGAGGCGAGTCTGTGGGAATTAGATGAGTTTTAAGAACAATTTTTAACAATTTCAATTATGAGGACCCCAGAATCACAGGTGCACCTTTAATGTTATGGGAGCAAAGGTAAGAAGAGTGCCTTAAAGTGTTATGTGTCTGTAGGCAGCAGCATTGGTAATAATCATAGTAATTGCATTGGATAAGTCATGTTTATATCTTAGTGCTGCTATGTTTGATATCAGAAGCAATATTCCAAATGCACAATTGAATACTTCGTACTAACAGCAGCTTTTTAAATTTTAGCATGGGATCAAAGATTAAAACTTGGAAAACTGGAATATAGATTTGCTAGGTAATGGGTTTTATAGTGGTAGCCGGAGTGAGTCTAGTTGAGAATACTCTTTATTTCTTTCAGTGAAACTGATACTTCACTTAGCCACTGTGTATTGGAAAATTCTGCCTTCACTTGCTTGCTTGTATTATTGATGCCCTATTTTAGAGATACAAAAGAAAGGACCCAAGTTAGCTCCGCTTCTAAAAACAGCTCCTAATCATTTGATTATTGCAGTTACATTAGGCATTAAAAACATAAAGGCAAATTGTATCTTGGGGCTAAGTGCATGAGAATCTCATCAGGCTTATTAGTGGCAGTCACATGCGTATACCTGAGGACTGAACTTGGCTCCCTGCCTAACGTTTCAGTAGATCATCATGTAGTCAGAGCTAATAGATCCATTCTTTATTTACCGCAGGCAGGCAGAATGAGAGTAACGTTTCACTAAAACTTCCTTACGTAAAACCCTCTGAATAGTTGTGTAAGTATTACTGTATGGTAGACTAAAAAAACAAAAAACAAAATCATGCCAGAAAGATGAGCTCAAGGTCTATTTTATAAGGGACCAGCAGCCTTGAAAGCCAGCACCCTAAAAAGATTATGAATACAAACATGAAAGCACATTTCCAAGAAAAGTTAGGTTCTTCCACTAGCTCTGATGTCATCATTACCTCCTGCCTTCAGCCATGCTTTGTACTGAAACTAAACCTAGTAAAACAAAATGAGGTATATGGATATTTTTATCCATCCAGATTATATTCCTACATTTATGTAAAAGTCAAAGAGTGCATTAGGGTCTTCTCATTTCTACTGAGTCTGTATAGGAAAACTCCCTGCTAGATTTAGGTCCCAAAACTTGATGCATACTTTATTTTCTTAACAGGTGAATAATTGATTTAAAACAGTCACACCTGGTTCTTAATGTGAGATTTAATTTAAACATTAAAAAAAACCCTGTCAGTTTAAGACCAGAGTTAATGGCTTTTCATGTTTACTCAAGATCCACAAAGAGAGAAAATTGGGAAAGGGTGATATCTTAATAACAGATGTGTCCTGTGAACAACAATGATGATGTGCAGTTTCACAAACTCTGCAGCCTTCGTGTGCGCGCGCGCATGTGCTACAGCTCTACTATCCCTCCATGTATTTCCATGTGTCCTGGCGCAACATATAATCCCGCTGAGAATGTCGGGAGTAAAGCAACAGTTGAGCTTTAGAATGAAACCAAACTTACATAGTATCACTTTGCTTGCAGTTGCTGCCATAGACATTATTGGCAGATTTTTATGTCTTTTAAACTGTAGCTCAGAACTTTAAGAAACCAAGGGGAATCGCCTTCTACAAGAAGCCCGAATAAAGTATGCCATTTGTTTTTATTAAATGTGACACATATGTCTGTTCCAGCATTGGAGTAAAAAGGGTAAATGTGTCAACTTCAGCACTTCTAAAATTGCTGTACCTGTGGCAATTTTTTATTATATCTACTTTAAACTTGGCACAGTGTAGAGTGTGCCTTAAGTCCTCCGTTGTTAGCTTCACAGATATCATTTTTAGAAGCAATAGAATTCTGAGGCATAAAGGTGATGCTTTAACTGAGGGGTATTCCCAAGACCATTAATGATTTCATAAATGTCAGTAATATATTGAGTGGGGAAAACCCTATTAAACAATACTTAATGGAGCATAAAACTCAGATATTGGTAAACATTAAATAATATAAAAGGATGCTGCTGGATCAGGGCTAAAACCACAATAACAGTTAAGGATAGTTAGTACCCTATTGTTTCATAAATAATCTAACCTAAGAGTTTGTTCAGATTCTTTTTCTCTCTCTCCTGCAACCCCAGGATTCCCTCTGGAGATGAATCAAGAATGTGCCTTGGCTGCTCTCAGAAAATAACTTTGTGGTAGCCTTTGGGAGCCTGTCATTTTCCTGATCATTTTCAACTTCTACCTGTTCAGTGGAGAATTAAATCAATGTATGACAAGTTTCATGATTACTTCACTCTGCATCTCCCCTGAACATGGTAAATTAAACCCTTTTTAAACAAAGTATGATTTCCTAGGATTAGGTAAGATATCCTGTTTGCTGTCCTATTCAGTAGTTTGCCTCTGCGTACAAGATTAGTAAGGAAGGTTTATGGAATGATAGCCTTCTAAGAAATTAAGTATATACCCATCTCCAGGTTAGTTGGTAGTTCTTTACCTGACATAACCCAATCCCAAAAGAGAGAAGAGGAAATTTTATCTTCACTGCTGCCTTCTAGGCACCTCAATTGTTTCTCATTTGGGGGGATGTCACTCATTTTATTCCCCCTTGACAGGTCAAATAAATACAGGAGCTATCACTTTTATTGCTGATGGTAGCTTGCTTCAGAAATGAAGAAGCTTGAAGTGTAGGTAATGTAAAGAGATGTTTACACCAAGTGGAACAGTCCCATGAGATTTAACACTACTTTCAGGAAGAAATAGATCTCTGCCACAATTTACAGGATACACACAGTCACAGAGCAGCATTTATGGATGCATTATACACTGTGTAGAATAGATTGGGTGTGTTTATAAACTACATATACATATGTGTATACACACAAAAAAAAACAAAACACACACACACACACGTATGTGAAAGGCAACATTCATATCTGTAACGCAGAATACTGAAAGCACACCCAGCTCATTGCAGAGTTATTTACTTCCCCTTGACTTTTCCACATTTTGTTCTTTACAATGCGGAACTGAAATCAATTTAATTGGCATTGTTACCACTTGATGTACACATGATAGCATTATGAACAATCAAAATATTTTTTCTTGTGCCACCAGAATTGAGTAAACAAAAACAAACCGTTATTTGTTGGGAACTATGTGCTCAGTGCCACTTTCCCTTCTGGGAGAGGATACTGGAACTTAACATCCCATCTTTAACAACAACAACAACAACAACAACAAAACCTTTCTGGAAGTTCTTGCCATGCCAGTCTTTTTCTTGCAAGTTCAGGTCAAGTAAACCCTGCTGTATGTCTTCTTTCATTGGTGTCTTTGGACTAAGTGCTTGAGAATCATATCAAGCTTATTAGGGGGAGCCACATGCATGTAGCTGAAAAATGAACTTGGTTCCCTGCCAAATGGTTCATTTTATTATCATGTAGTCAGGAGCTGGGAGCTAAAAGATCCATTCTTTATTTACCAAAAGCAGGCAGGTATGAGAGTAAGGATCCACTGAAACTTGTGATGATGTAGACTAAAACTGCAAAAGCTTATGCTACAAACCTCTTTCTCGCAGTTACTCCCAAAGGTGTTACAAGATCCCTTTGGTTCTTTGAAGCTTTGTTATGTAAAACATTTTGAAAAATTGTGCAGCTCCTTTTATAAGCACCCATGTTCAGTTTCTCACAATCTTCCTAGATCCAACAGGTATGGCCACCCTCCCACATCAACTGAGCATGCCTCATAATTTTCAACAGTGTGCTGAGGTTCCCAAGTAGATGCATCCGTGTGGAAAAGCTGAAAGTTTAAAAACTATGTTTATCACAATTATTATCTTTATATAACTGTATAAAACCATAAGATTGTGAATTGCTGTGGATTTGCCCAGCATTAGTTGGCATCTGGGGTAAGAGATGACACATCACTAATTCCAAATTGACAATTATTCAATTATCCATGCATATAGTTTCCCCTCTGCACAGACACACTATTTTTCTTCCCTTTTGCTGATTCATTTGTCATCTTCTTCTGTTTTACTTGCATAAATAAATTTTAAAAATGCTCTGCACTAATTTGAAATTTAATATAGGCAAAGGGCCGGGTTTTTTTGCCTTGAAGAAATGCAGTGGCTACAGCTACTTGGCAGCAAGCCTGCTGCTCAATGCCAATTTGATGGGTTATTGATTGGCTTTGACATGCAGTGCAGTTCTTGCTCTCAAAGTAGACTGGCAGCCAGATAGAGAGCCAGGTTTACTTGGTGTTCCAAATCAGTACTGACAACTATTTGGGTACATACAGTAAGTGTATGTATATATGGTGTGTGTGTATATATGTGTGTGTGTATGTAATAGTGACAGTGGAGGTGTCAAATTGTGTGGAATCCTTGCCTTTTTTTTGGTTTAGCAGAATTCTTCCTCAGGTTGGACTTTTAAAAAAAGACAAAGGCGGGGTACAGACCGCCGCTTTGCGGCGGTCTGCCGCCGCCGGCGCTAGGTCCGCGGGGGAGCCGGAGCCTTCAGACGGCGCGGCTCCCGCGCGGACCGAAAAAGAAGCTCCAAAATGGAGTTTCTTTTTGAGTCGCGTTTGTGACGTAGCGAGGCGCCAGGGGCGCACTCGCTACGTCATAAAGGCTGCGACACGTACGGACGCTCAGCGTCCGATACGTAAAGATGGCGGTGCCCGTATGAACAGGGCGCCGCCATCTTGTACGTATTCAATACGTACTAGGGTTAGGGGGGTGCGGAAGCACCGCCCCTTCCTAACCCTAGTACGTATTGTATACGTACTATTTGGCGGTCTGTACCCCGCCAAAGAAAAAGAGAAGGGAGATCTTTTTGAGTGAGACCCTGGTATTAAGCACTGCTTATGGTTCCTGCTAATCTGAGATGATGATGGAAATGGCTTTTGAACACCAGTTAAGTTTTTAAAAAATCCTTACATTATGTACTTGTTGAGGAAAATATTAAAAAGTAATAGGTACTTAATTTTGTATTTAATTATTATAACCCGCTATGCTGTTTTTCCATGAAAAAAAATTAGTGTTCAAGATAACAACAACCAATTTTATTTCAGCCATGGACCAATATAAGAATAATATAACTGTTATATAAAATATATAAAGAAATAATGTACAATTATTAAAACAAATCAGAAACAGAAACAAGGAAATCAGAATTGGCCTCTGCCAACTAACATCAGTTGTTACCAATCATCTGAAAGTGTGTTTTACATATCATGTAACAAAATTTTGCTACCTAAAGTATAACAGTTTGATTTTGACTGTCCAGCAAATAGCTTAGATGAAAAACATCAGTGTGTCCGGGAAATTTGGTTAGAAGAGGGGTGATCAGCTGATGACAAATGTCCTTGTAAAATTGACAGTACAAAAAAACATGAGCTATGGTTTCTATTGCTCTAGTATCACAAGGACAAAATCGAAGTTCATGGAGGATTTTCCTATATTTCCCTTCCAGTACTGCTGTAGGGAGAACATTGAATCGGGATAGTGTTCAAGATAGCTAATAAACAAAATCAACTGAAATAGTAATATCATTAAAATAACCACAATATGCAAATTAAAACACAATGCAAAATCTACAAAAGACTGCTACTTTTATTGAACAGTCAGAATGCACAAAAGATATAAGCAAAGCTTTCAAAGCTCCACTGGCTTCTTTACCATGCAAAAGATAGTTTGGAGGGATGTCTGTGCAGGCCAGGGCCAGATCTCTCTTAGCCATGTGGGAACTGAAGCAAAGGATGATGAAATTCAAACTCCCAACTTTCATTGTCCTTTGTCTTGGTCCCCATATGGCCGAGAGAGGTACTGAACTACAACAGAGAGATAACATTTATGCAAAGTGTAGGCCTGTGACTCCAACACTATCACTCTTTCATCCTCCTGTATGATTTTCCAGTATCTTTTGCCTAATGAAGAAGCCAGTGGAGATTGCTTGGCTTATGTATTTTGTGCATTTTGGCTGGCCAATAAAAGTATCACTCTTTTGTGGATTTGGGATTTTGTTTTATTTTGCTGTATGGCCAGCATGGCTATCCCTGAACAGGTATAATCAAAACAGTTTGGAACGGCAGTTGGAAAAGATGTGTTTTCACTTTGACTAGAGTGAAAACTGATTGCAACTCAGAGGGGAATGCATTCCACAATTGGGAAGCAGCTCAGGAGAAAGGTCTGTCCCATAGGCTTGACAACAAGGAGTCTACAGTTGATGATATTCTCAAGAGGGTCTCTCCTGAAGAATTTAAGATCTGGACAAGATCATAATGAGATAGGCAGTTCCTTAGATAACCAGGTCTCAAGGTTTTTAGGACTTTAAAACAGCTCCTTAAGCACTGATCTTAGGCATAGGTGATGTGGTACCATTGTTTGTGGGGAGCCTGGTGGTAAATGGAAAGACAATAGGATTAATAGGAGGAGCTGAAAGAGGATGGGTGATCGTGGCTTTTATGTGTGATCATGGTTGAGGAATCCAATCAATGTCTTTTCATCTTCTCCACATTAATGTGCCCACAGAGTGCATAGAAAATATTGACTTTTACACTCTCAGACTGGGGCAGGGGCATGTCCTTGATATTGAGAGATAATGTTGCAATGAAATAGTCAAATTAATAGGTATGGATATGAGAAAACTAAGTTAAAATCCTTTCTTAAAAGCCACTGAGGTTTCCTTGACCATGTAACTCTCTATTGGCTTAATTAAATTCAGGATTACTATGAGACTAAAATGAAATAATGGATGAATGAATGAGTACAAATGTGAATACACATGTCATAGGAGTGGACAACTAAAAGAAACAGCTAAAAACCTTGAGACCCGGTTATCTAAGACCAAATTCTAGAAGCAGAACAGGATAGGAACAAGGTGGGAGAGAGGAAGAGTGAATTTTTTTCTCTAGCAACTTGTATGTAACCCAGCATACTTGTGTATGTTCATCTGCTGAGCTTTCCCCCAGATATTCCCTTTATTGAAACTATGGCTGCAAAGAAGATCGTGGTTCAGCTGTTATGGAATAACCTCCCAAAAGTGGCTCACTTAGTGCCTATGTTGCAATTTTTGAGGCAGTAAACATTTTTATTTGCCCAGTCATTTTAAGTTCTTGTGGTTTTTAATTAAAATGCTATTTTAAATACTGCTTTTAAATATGGCATTTGATGCTTCCTCATAGTGTTTCATTTTGTGAATTCTGAGGACAAGCTGTCCAGAAATGGTACCAGCTAAAGGGTTGTATGTGCCTAATTTGAAGTAAAGTTTATCATATATTAAGTACTGTTGGAAAGTAACACTGTTTATTTTTTCCATCTTGATTTTGTTCTTAGTATAGTCTATTTTTCTTCACTTCTTCCTTTTCTAGTTCTAAGATGTACAGGTGTTTGAAAACCTTATAGAAGTAGATACTGTAGAAACTTTGTTGTGGTATATATTTGGTAATATGAACTGTGGTTTAGTGATATGAACTGTGGTATCCTGTATAGCTTTGGATACTTATCAATCAATTTATTTAAGCATTTGTAATTTTACTGATTTACATATTGCAGTTGCATGGTTATTGCATGTCTGGAAGGTAAATTCTTCAGCCATTTGCATCATCAGGTGAACAACTTCTTGAAGAATTTGTTTCACAGGCATACTATGTGCCTGATTTTTTTGGTTACTTTGTAGAAACAACGACAATCAAAAAGGATACTTATTCTTGGAGAAAGAAGAAGCTGCCAACCTTGCAGAGTATGACACAATGATATGCAGGACAGCTAATTAGAAAATTGACATTTTAGGATGTTTCAGATATGTTTCTTCAAACCATTATCTGTTAGTCTTGTGTTCATTTGTTGTGTCACAGCACCAAGCAAATTGAGGTGGTTGTGAATGAGGCAGCATAGCAAACATCAATTGGGCAGTCTAGCATGTTTAGATTAGTTTCATAAATGCTGCAAAGCTTTTAAATAAAATTAAACACGTGCCCAGCACATATCAGTTATATCAATGCTTTTGAATTCCTTAGCAAAAATGCTGGGAGCTGGAAGGGCACAGGTCCAATGGCCTTGGTGAAATAATGCTGAAACCCTAGAATGCAAAGAATTTTCATGTTCATTTCATGTACATTTTAGAATGGATACACTGCCTAAAAATATATCAGTTATAAGTAGTTATTAATTTCTAGAATTCAAAGATATAGCCGTGTTAGTCTTTAGAATCAGTATGTAGAGAGATCTTGTATCACCTTTGAGATCAACTGAAATAAAGAATTTGGCAGCATGAGCTTTCATAGACTACAGTCTGACTATATACATCTGAGGAAGTAGACTGTAGTCTACAAAAGCTCATGCTGTCAACTTGTTTATTACCTGACAGATACCCGACAGATGGCCATCCAGCCTCTGCGTTCGAGGTCTTTTCGAGGTCATCTGTCAGGTATGCTTTGATTGGGATTTCCTACATGGCAGGGGGTTGGACTGGATGGCTTTTGTGGTCTTTTCCAACTCTACGATTCTATGATTCCATGATTCTATGATTCTAATTTCCAGTTAATGTTGTAACATGCCAATTGCATTAAGGAGATAATACTGCAATACTGGAAAGTAAAGTGTTAGAGTAATTTCTGGAACATGATTACATGATTCACATTCACGCAAGTTAAAAACTGTGCCCTGCTTATTTTCTGGTTTATTTTTTCCTAACTTAGAAAAGAGATACTGTACAGGAATAACTTAGAAATCAGACACCACCCAACGGATGAGTGCCTTTGATTTTGGTCTGTTCTTTATTTTTTTTTGAAATAGACGGTTAAAGATTCTGTCTTTCACATCACATGTGGTTTGCTGGTAATTGTGGTATGTATTACTCATTCTGTCATCACTGTAGTTTGTGCACTCCTAACAATTTCTTCTCCCATACATGATAGATGTGGCTATCTGTTTGGGCTTTGCATGTTGGTTAGGACAGGGTGGGGAGAGCTATTCATTATGCTTGAGTCAACTGTCTGGCAATCAGCTTCTTGACATTTAATTCATGTTGCATGTGGAATGGAGGCTGCCACATTTGAATATGATACACGGGTGGGCTTGCTCTATCCATATAATTATTTCCCCCCATAGGACCAAGTTATTTATTGCAATATTACTCATATTGCAATCTTGTCTGTGGGGACTGTATTACGATTAATGCTTTCTTAGTTAAAAACAAAGTGTGCCAATAGTGGGTTTCTCTAAGTTCTTTTTTAAAATGAGAGCACATTATCCCAATATGTCACATGAATTTCAGTGGTGGAGATCATGGAATCCCAGTAGACTAGGACTCAAAATACTAATGGTTCTATGGTAAATTCCATTTTGGTCAAAGCAAACTTTGCTTCTAAGGAGTCTGGGCTGACTTGTAATAGTTGGAACTGGTTGAATTCACATGATAGGTACTGTAACATTGAGACAAAACACAAGTGCTGTTATTTAACACAGGAGTATTAGCTTAAGACCAGGAAACAGGAACAAATAGGGTTGGACACAACTTGACAACCTTGTCAACGGGGAATACCTTTACCTTACCTTTACTCATGATGCCTACATCTTACATGAAGGGTCAGGTACATATGAGTATATATGAGTCTATTTATACAAATATGCCTTAATATGTGAACATAACACTCCAGCATTATTGTAGAGCCTTTTCTATGAGCAGGGTTTTCTGGCCAAGTATATTCCTTCTAACCAGCATGGAATACTTTGCAGAAAGGAGAGGCTTTGCTGTATTTACTACTGTTATGGATTCTGGGGGAAAGTTTTATTTGAAGGAGTGTTGCTGTTGCTTTCCTCTGAGGCCAAGAAAATTCAGTTTGCCCAGAGTCACTCAGTGGTTTTCCATGGTTGAGTGGGTATTCAAATCCTGGTCTCCCAGAGTCCTAGTTCAACACTCAAACCACATCACATTGCATCACATTGGCCCCCTAGATAATTATCATGGACAGTAAATCTTCTGCTTTTAATTTCTGGTTTCTTTCTGACTTTCCAAATGGTTGAGTGGATTGTCCCCTGAAGATCACTTCACAGTATGACAGGACAATTTTTTTGTGAAGTTGAGGGCGTCATCCTTACAAGGGTAGTTTAGAATTCTGTCATCTAGAGAACACACTAATTTTATAATAAAGAGCAGGACATTTTCTGCAGTACCCCCATGACTCATGTGGGAATTCTCAGAAGAGGGATTTGTTATTACTATCCAGAGAAAAACCTAAGATGTGCTTCTTTAAGCACGTTTTAAGATCATTGTAGCTATGAATTAACAGTTCCTGATGTTCTTGTTCTTTTAGTATTTCTACTTGAAGGAGGCATTTGCTGTTATTTATGTTGCACCACCAGACAGTCACAAAAAGGGGTACAAATTCCTGATCCCATAGAAACTGGAAATATCATTTTCTGTTTTTGTGAATTTTTTTTTGCTGAAGATTGCAAACATGTAATTTCTTGATAATATTGAATGCATGAAAACACCTACTTGGCAGGCTCTAAAAGAACAAAATAAACTGCTGTGACACCATTGAACCTTCCTCCTATGCAATAAAAACAAATGAATCCATTGTCAGATTTTAGTATGGGATGTTTATCCACCTAACTCTCTTACAGTGTGAGAACCACTGCCTTGTTACAAGTTAGGCTTAAGCACATGTGAAGACTTAAAGGAGAGTGGTAGAGTCTCCTTCTTTGGGCATCTTTAAGCAGAGACTGGATGTCCATCTGTTGAGGATGCTTTGAATGTGAGTTTTTGCTGGCAGGGGGTTGGACTGGATGGCCCTTGTGGTCTCTTCCAACTCTATGATTCTATAAGATGCTAAAATAGGGTGAGCATCCTCCTTATGTCAGGATCTGGACTGAGCTGTGAGAATACTATTAACAGATGAACACGACAGCCTGCCATTTCTGGCCTTTGAGCTTTGAAAAATGATTGCATTGCATGGAATGTAGGAGTGCTCAAAGGGCTCATGAAGGAAGACCAAATATCTGTATGTTTGAAATACATGTCTTTATTGATTTCATGTTGTACACTAGCTACAGAGAGTTTCCTCCATAGTGTAATGGCTGGAGTAGAGAACTGGCTGATGACTTGGGTTTGTATCCCTTCCCTTCTGTGGAGCCCATCGACCTAATTTTGCCTTTGAGCTTAACATACCTAATAGGATAATCATAGAATCATAGAATCATAGAATCGTAGAGTTGGAAGAGACCGTGACTGTTTAAAAGGTGGAGCCATGTACATTGTCCTGAGTTCATTGGAGGAGGTTAAGAATAGAAATTAAATAAGCAAGGTGTGTAGATTATAATATAACCCCACACCAAAATCAATCAGTCAGTCATCTCTCCCCCCTCCTCCTCTTCATCTCCCCTCACCCAATGAATTGAAGTGAGTTATGTATTTTTATTCTGTCTGCGAGAGGCTCCATTGTGCATCAGGAGAACAGATGGCTCTGGAGGAAACACTTCATTGCACTACAACTGTCATCAGGGAGGAATAATTTAGTAGCAATGCCTCATTCGGCCCAAGAGGTTGCTAGCTATGCTTTTTGCTGTATTGTGTTGAATACCCGGTGCTGGGTGCCTCCTCTGCTTTGAATAACAAGAAAATTCTGGGTGAAAGTCACCATGATTTGGTGCTAAGAAATGCTAGTTTTTCTAAATGTTCACTCTTTTGGATCTGTTTACTATATAGGCTTAGAGGCCATGCCAAGGCACAGAGCTGTGAATCATGAAGCTTATCTCAGTCATGGCTTCATTAGGTGGTCTTAAACAAGTCAATCTCTTTTCACCTCCCAGTTGTCCTGACCCTCACACCTCACTTTTTTTACTTCACAGTTGTCCTGCCTTCCCCCTCAAATGGGCATGCTAATATTTAAACACTTTTTGCCGTTGTGCTAAAAGATTATTGAGATAATAGGTTGAAAGACTTGAACATTTGAAATTATTTATGTGTTTTCACTTTATTCTTCTGCTATCTATGGAGGAATCTGTTCATTTCCCCCTCCTTTGGGAAGATTCACTAGACCTTGCTACAAGAGCTGTCTCCAATGTGGGTTGTGGTGACTCACCAAACTAAGTACAGCCAAGCAACCATGAGTTGTGGCTTGCCAGATGCTTTCCATTTTTCTGTTTTCTTACTCTCCTCAACCTTTTGCTATTCCAGAAAGGCAAGAAAACCAATACATTAACTAAATGCTGTGCTACCAGTTATACAGGCCTAAAACGTGTATTTTCAAGATTATATCATAGCTATCAAGGCCAAAACCTAAAAAGTGTAGGTTAATCTGCATGTAGGCTGATGACACATGAAGATACTCAATGGGGTATGGAATCTAGCAGATTGTATCTAGGTCCTTGTATCCCTGCAGATTTTGTGACTCATCAAAATCTGGATAATACGCACCTCCAGATTTGGATGTAACATTTGTATATTATTGGAGCATTGGTAAAACAGTATTATTCAGATTAACTCAGCATTCCTTTTGCAAGACTGTCAATTTTCATGATATGTACAGTAATTAAATACTAGGTTCATGCCATAACTAAGGAAAGGTGTATGGATCCTGACCAGCCTGTAAATGGTCAGTAGGTGTCATTACATAGGTGTTATCTATAAAGAAAGACAACTGTCTGCATAATTAAGCTTTATACATGGAGAGTTATGGATACTTCTGCAAAGGTCCAGAAAAAGGCCTCTCTTCTATTTTACAATGTTTCATGATAGGGTACAGATGCTGTGGGATTTTCTATTGATGTAGTTGCAGGATTCACTTTTGTAAGCAGAGTATTATTCAGGGAAAGTCAGCATGTCTACATTAGAGATTTTACTAGACGTGATTCTCTTTCTCAGCACCTTCACTAAATGAAATTCCCAGGTTTCTTTGGGAGCCATACCATTAAACTGGTGTAAAACCAGTAGTATGTTCACAGTGAAGATCTGCCAAATAACCAAACCTTGATGTTAACAAGCAGCAATCCATGGTCTGTTAAGAAGAAAAATGTGCATTGCAGGACTGGGTTGTCAGTTTTAGTTTTATACATACGCATGAAGGTAAGAATGGTTCTTGGCTGCCTGCTACTCTCAGTTCTTGGATTCAATTGCTGATCCTCTTCCAGTAGTTGTTGTGAACATACCACTGGATAAGGGAGAGACAGTCCATATTAAAAAAAAATTTAAAGTTCTGATTTGAGTGTAGGGATATTGGCATTTATACTATGAGAATGTAGTGGGCTGGTGCTGTGAGGTTATGGTTGTAAAACAGGAGTCATTTTAGTAGACAGTTGTAGTGAGACAAAAAAGTAAACAAATGTACATTTACTGTGGACTCTTTTATACCACCAGTTAATTCTAGCAGTGTCATGGTTCCATACTATAGATTCCAGGGATTTGTAATTTGGGCGGATTATTTAAAATTTCTTGCCAGAGAGAACGTCAGGATACAGCTGGGAGAATTAAAATGGATTCATAGTGCTAAAATTGTGTAGTGTGAAAGGGTCCTATATCAGGAAATCCATCAACTTGTTTATAGAAGGTCCTAAAACATGTGTACAAATCTTCTCAGTCAGCCATTACGGATAGAGTGAGGAGCTTAGTTTGTAGTCAGTAACTCTGGGGTGAGTAAGCAGTCTGTAGTTCTCAAACTCAGCAAAGGTTTCTTACAAGGCCAGTGGCATTAAACCAAGATGCAAAATATTAGAAGAATGTAGGAAGTCTAAAAAAATTTTCTAGAGAGAGTGTGTGAGAAAGTGTGTGTAAGCAAATAGCCACCATGGTGGCAAGTCAGCATGGGGTAGCTGTTTGAGTGTTGGACTAAGACTCTGGCAGATCTGGGTTCAAATCCCACTTAGCCTTAGAAACCCCACTGGGTTACCTTGGGCAAGTCCCATTATCTCAGCCTCAGAGGAAGGCAGAGACAACCCCCTCTGAACAAAACTTGCCAGAAAGGTTTGTCTTATAATCACCATAATTTGGAAATGACTTGAACGCACACAGCATCATAGTGGGAGGAGGAGGTGTTTTGTTTTTCATAGACGCTGCACACAAATGTATTTTTGTTTTGAGAAATGATTCCTCTGCTCGGAAGGCTTTATTATAATCTTCAGAAAATGTCATTTGAGATGCATAATGGGGCAAAAGAGTTGAGTCTCATTCTATAAAGTTCAACACTGTCTTCAAGACAGAGAGAGAGAGAAAGCAGGGCTTTTCCTTTTCTTTTGGGAAAGTGCCAAAAATTGTTGCCATCTATACTAATGCGGTGGTGGTGGGGATTTGTCTGTTGGATAACTGTTCAAATGGATACAGCTGCTGTACATACCAGTTCCTATTTAGCTACAATGTTTAAGACCCATTGATAGATCTGACTCTTATGGATCTGGCTGATATTGCTTCAAAGGCCCATCTAAAGCATCATTCACCACATTTTGTGGTGGTGAATTCTCTGGAAAAGAGCCAGACTCTTTCTGTTATCCTGTGGCATTACTTTTTAAAGGGGCTTTCCTTCTCCTTTATGCAAGGCAATAATTAAACCACATCTACTGAATCTGGCACCCTGCCTTTCTGTCCTGACAGTACCTGTGTGGCTCTGAATAAGTGCTCCGGAAATAAATTTTACCTCTCCCCCCCCCTTTATTTTGAAATGCACTTATGCTGTTCTGCAGGAATCGATACCTCTTATTCAGAGAGGTTTGATTCTGAAATTTAATGGCATCTTAACCCTAACTAAAAGCTTCAGGTAGAGAATGTTATAAAATAATCAGTTGATGTCTAGGAGCAGGTTAGTTGCTTCTTGGCAGACTTTGCTGGATAAAGATGTAGATAGAGCTCTAGAAGCCAAGAAAGAAGTAGTATTCTTTTGACAAAAGAATGCTACTACAATAGGTAAACTACTAGATTTTCTCTGTTAAACCATTTGAGAAAAAGAGATATAGTATATGCAAGGTGTATCTGTGTGAATTTGGGGAGGGGAACACAAATGGGAGAAGGCAGCACTTTGCTTTGTGTCTAGAATTTTGTTGGTACCCAGTGGAGTGAACTGAAGGTAAGAATACAGTGCTGTCTCCGACTCATCCTCTTTTATAAGTGACATTTCAGAACTCTTCTCTTACTGCAGTCCCAACCTGCTTTCAAGGGCAGTCCTCAGATAGAATGTGTTACAGTGATTAAGTGGGACATTATTGAAGCACTATTGACTAAAGTGGGACCTTGCATCACAATAAGTTATGACTAACTGGGAATTAAAATGTATTGATTTATTTTAAAACTTTATTTCTTTTAATATGATTTGTACTTAGGTAGAGATATCTGAGTTAAAAATGCATGCAAATAAGAAGTGACTGTGCATATGTTACAGTCAGTCCTCTGTCTCCACAGATTCTGCACCCATAGATTCAATCATCTACTGCTTGAAAATATATATATTAAAAAATTTCAAAAAGCAAACTTTGATTTGGCCTTTTTATATAAAGGGGCCCGAACAGACAGGCCAAAATAAAGCTGCCTTGGGTCACTTTGGAGGTATGCTGTTTAAATGACACATGCATCTTAAGAGGCCAGAAGCTGCATCAAAGCTGCATTCCAGGTGTGGCTTTTGGCCTCTTGGGACACATGCATCATTTAAACAGGATACCTCCAAAGTGACCCGAAGCAGCTTTATTTTGGTCTGTCTGTTTGGGCCCAAAGGACAACATTTTAGTACACTGCTGTATATAATGAGACTTGCAAATCCATAGATTTTGGTATTTTCCGGGAACCAAAGCAGGGCAGAGATCAAGAGATCACTGTATTACTGTATGTCTCTTTCTAAATACATGTGCTGTGTTTTTCTTTTTGTTGTTGTTGTTAATGTTGTGTGCCTTCAAAGTGCTTCTGACTTATGGCAACCCTAAGTCAAACCTATAATGGAGTTTTCTTGGCAAGATTTCTTCACATGAGGTTTGCCATTCCCTTACCCTGTAGGATCTTTGGAACAAACTAGATTTAGTCATACAAAATGGAAATCAAACAGCTTTTTTAAAAACCTGTTCAGGTATGGGTTTATGTTGGAGTGAATACATGCTAGTCTTCAATGTGCCCCTGAATTCTTCCTGTTTTTGCTCCAAGAAACTGAATTTGTGTGTGGAATTTGGATAAGTGTTTGTGTGAGAATCTTCTCTTCTCTTCCCATGTGGTATGATTGTCCAAGTGTATTTCCATTTTGGCATTCTGCAGTTAACTTAGGCCCGTTACAGATGGGCCCATAGTACGGACTGGGTCCGTACTAGGGTTACAATGGGGATGCCTTCCGGATGCCTCTAACCCTAGTATGGACCGAGTCTGTACAAAATGGCGGTGCCCGTTCTACATGGGGGGGGGGGGGGGGCGCCATTTTGACGTTGTGCGTGCGTAGCGTCCGGACGTCGTGCACACGTAGCATCCGGACATCACGCAGCTGAAGTGATGCCACGAGTGCGCAACTAGTACCTCGCAGCGCCACTTCCGGGGTGCAGAAAGAAGCGCTGTTTTGGAGCTTCTTTTTGGCTGTGTCCGGGAACCATGCGGTTTGGCCGCTGCAGTTCACAGACGCAGAAACCGGCGGCAGCAGCGGCAGAGCGCCCTAGTTTTAGAAATCACTGATCAAAAAATTGTCCCTTCTCCAGAACTTTTATTGCTTTCAGTATTTACTAATGAAAACAAGACATTACAAAATAAAGATATTATTGCATTTTTGTTGGCATTGGCCAGGATTTAAATTGCAAGGGCTTGGAAAACTAGAAAGGTCAATATGACTGATTGGTCGTCTCGATTTTGGAATTTTTGGGTTATGGAAAACCTCATTGATCAATCTAGAAGGTTGCGAGGGTGGAATCTTCCTCTGCCTTTTGAAGAACGATGGTCCCCACTTATATTTTATATCAACAACATTGGAGCAGAAGTGGGCCTTCCTTTGTAATACGATTCCCTTTCGATGATCAAACTGGTGCAAAGAAGTTATCTCTGTGTTCTGAGTCCATCCCTGTTTTTATGTAATGTTGCCCTTTTATATCCCATGTGACCTTGAATCTTTGAAGTTGGTTTTTAACTATTTGTATTTTAGCTTGTTTTTGTTTGTATTTGTTATTGTTTTCTGCCTTTTTTTTTGGTAAGAAATAAAATTTATTTTAATAATAATAATAATAATAATAATAATAATAATAATAATAATAATAATCTTCCCTTTGCCACAACAGAGGCAACAATGCTGGTGTTAAGCTGCATGACTAAGCTATTTGAGATTGGTAGGTGTAACAGGACAGTCTCAAAAAGGGGCCCATGGAATCAAATGTCCACCCCATTCCTGCTTCATAAATCCTCTCCA
>NC_056524.1:152691315-152860848 GCF_019175285.1 Sceloporus undulatus | reverse complement strand
TCATTTAGCATGCCTCTTTGTTAAACTGCAGTATTGGCATAGAGCTACCTGCATTATGCCAACTTGGCTTCCCCTTTTAGAAATCCCAGAATGCTAATACATTATCTTAAAATTACTTCTGAGAGACATAAAGGAGATTAAAAAATTGGGTGTGTGGTAGAGAAGAAGAGATGCAATTCCAGTGATTTGAATTTATAGTGTCCAGCTGCAATAGCATGCCATAAATAATCTTGAATTTATTGTCCTTTGTAAGATTTTAAGCAGCCACCTTAACAAATAAAATACATCTATTTCATTCGGTACACAAACAAGTCGTAAATACTGACTGTCAAAATGGCTTTAAAATTCTGTTCCATGGTTTGTTTTTTTATGTTTTACCTTCATAACCAGACTGGTGGCCTAGGTAATTGCCACATTTTTGAAGATTTGTAAGAGTGCTGCACTGTAGATAAAGGATTAAAAGGCTCATGCATTATCTAACTAATGGAAACATTAGCAAATGTTTATTGGAGGTGTACTGCGGGTATAACTGAGTGTAAAAGATTATTTTAAAACATATTTATAAAATGGTAAGATTTCAAATTAAATTATATTTGCATGATAGAGATCTGAAAGTGCTGCTAAAAATAATCTGGTATGGATATTAATCTCTGTGAACTGATACTACCTTAGGTTATTTATACAATAATTTTAATTCTGTCAAATAATTTATTAACTATAGTGCTGCAACGTTTTAGGAAAACCAGCAAGGGGTGCTCCCAGGTCTTCAAAGAAAAATGTTATGCCTTAGAGTGGCACACTTGAATACATGCCAAAAACTGTATTGGCCCAGCCAGGCTTTCACTTGTCTTGGCATTTTGTGAGAAATGGAGGGGAGAAAGCCCTCTCATATTCAAAATTCCAGCTGAATCATATATAGCTGAGACACTATATTACACATCAACATTAATATGTCAAGTGTCATTGACGTCCACTGTGCAATATGAATATAAACAAGCGTTCACTTGTTTTAGGCCTGTTGCCAAAGTGATGTTGGTGGGCAACAAGAGCCTTTCCATTCCTTATTACCTGTGGTCGACACTTCATTTAATCCTAGACCTCAGCCACTACACACACTGCTAGCATGCTAGGTGCTATAACGTGTCTGGATGGCACTGTGCTAGTATGCTAACATGGCACATATAAATGTCCTGTTTAAATGAAATGCCAGCTGCATGCAGTGCAGGCAATACAGCTACCGTATATACTCGACTATAAGCCAACCTTATGTATGAGTTGAGGGCAGGCTTTGGGGCCAAAATTATGGATTTTGATATTGCCCATGGATAAGTCGAGGGTAACAAGCCGCTCTGAAAGCCTTTAGGGCTGAAGGGTGGGGTATAAATACCGTAAATAAATAAATAAAATAACAAATCAAAGTTTATGCAGAAAAGCAAAGGAAAACAATGTCAAAGAACTTACAAAATTTCAGCAGGCACAAGTGTTTGTGCTTATACTAAAGTCAGGATGGATGAGAGAACAGAGGAGGAGCCCATGATTCCAGGACAGATTACACTCATACCTTTCACCAGGGGATGGTTATTATTATTATTCTTTATTTATATAGCGCTGTAGATTTGCACAGCACTGTACATAAAAACAACAAATATAATAGAGTAAATCTGCCTATGGCGTACAATCTAAATACAATCCTTTTCCTAGTGAGAATTAAAGTACAATAATTACATTGAGCCATGGATAGGTCAACTCAGTTTTTTGGGGTCTATTATTTGACTAAAATTTCTAGACTTATACTTGGGTATATACAGTAAGCAGCGTGTTCTGCAGATGCAGAACTTTTGAATTGTGCCTTAATAAGAGATGCAGTATTTCAAAAGTATGCATGCATGTGCAAGTGAGCTAGACCATGAACAGAATACTCCCTGTCCCTACCTCCTCAGTGCAGGTATTACCTGGCATATTGTCCCAACCTGCCACACAATATTTAATCTTTTAGCTTGTATGATAGGTGATTAGTCTATCTATATTACCAAAGTAATCTTACAGCAACCATATAAAGTAGTTCAGAATCATGACAGTGCAGGATATGGGGAACTGGAACTGAGACATAGCTTAGCTTTACATAAGTTGCCTTACAGAGACCATGGATTTAAGCTGCAGAATTTCTTGTTCACATTCAAGTCCCTCAGCCACTATTATCCACTACCAATAAAAGAGAGTTAACAGGAGAACCAATATTAGGTCTTCCATTCACATTACTGAATGTTCATACATCATATTATATAAATGAGAATAGTCGGCATGTAGAAGTGAATATATTACTTCACTTTTGCACTGGTTGCCTGTCTAGGCTTTAGGCAACCTTTATTTTTTTTAAAGAACAAATAATTATTTTATTGATATTTTCATTTACAAAGAACATATAGTGGAAAACATTAGAACTCATAATTGCACAAATATCAAATTATAAAGTAGAATTTCTGTGTAAATGGATTTCTGGCGAGGATACACTAGCATAATGAAAATTTCAGTAATCTATAAAGCTGTACTATTTTTCAGTAGCTATGGGTCCCTGATTCTCAGAATCTAATTTTCTTTAATGTATACTGCATTTTTAAAATCTCAGTGGAAAAAAACCCTACCGAGTTCTTCACATACAAGTTACAAATTTGTTTAATCATAACACAAGAGATTTAGGATTTTATCTTTGAGATGTCATATTGCAGAATTTAATTATCAGTTTCTCTGCTCTACCCATGGGATGTGATGAGTTAGTGGTTAAGATGCCAGTTCTGATAATCCTAATGTCAGAAGGTTGGCAGTTCGAGGCCCAAGTGCTGCATGATGCTCCGGTCACTAGTCCCAGCTTCTGCCAACCTAGTGGTTCGAAAGCATGCAAATGCAAGTAGATAAATAGCTACCACTTGGGTGGGAAGGTAACAGCATTCAGTGAAGTCATGCTGGCCACATGGTCACCAGAGCAGTCCTTGGATAATGCTGACTCTTCAGCTTAGAAATGGAGATGAGCACCACCCCCCACAGTCAGTTATGACTAGGCATTCATGTCAAAGGACTACCTTTACCTTTACCTTTACTTTTACCTGCCCTAACCAGTCTTCAGGAATCGGCCTTTTTCAACCTCCTACCCCAAAAATGAAACCCACAGAGAAACACTAAGAACCCTAAAAATCTACAGAATACCCCAAAGAAAGAAGACCATAATAAAGCAAGGCAATGGTCAAGTGTGTATTTTAAAAAATGAACAGACATTACACCACTGTAGTAGCTAAGAAATATGTTCAGCAAAAGCCAACCAAATGTACAACTGTTTAAGGTCCAAATTAGGCATAAACAGAAGATAAGGATCTCATGTGTGGCTTTCTAAGAACAAAGCAACACAGAACACTACTAACTCCAAATCACATTTGAAGATTGGAAGAGGGTATTTAAGCCATCTTTCCTCTGATATTTCTCTCATCTAAATCTCCTCCAGAATTGCTGGAGACATGGAATTGGGTGGGCAAGTTGTGGTCCTTGGCCCAATTTCATGTGTGCAGCAAGAAACTGGAAAAGGGAAGAAAAGGAATGCACTTTTTGGGATTTGGCTTTACTCACCTTTACCTTAGATCTCCTCTGAGAAAATTCAGCCCTAAATAGAAAAAAAGAGTCCCCTCTCCCCAAATATGACATCAAATTTAGACTGAATTCTACCTATTTATTAAGCCAGTTCCCCAAAGGATAATTTAAATAGAAAATGAATGGTACAAAATGTCCCATAATTAAGAAAAGGAATTAGTGGTACAAGTCCCAAGGGGGTTTGACTCTATAACAAATGGGACCTCTTGTACCATCAAAAGTTTCAGTGTCATGGAGTATGTGTATCCATTTGGATATATCTGGGGCATATCTCCCAAAGGGTTATGTTATATTCATACAAGGTTAGCCAACTGGGCACCCTCCAGAAGGGTTGAACCACAGTTTTCATAATTTCTTATTATTGCTCATTCTGGCTGGGGCTGATGAAAGTTATAGTTTTAAACATCTAAAGACCATCATGTTGCCCACTCCTGCATTGAAATGTGTAGCATATTTTACACTTTTGCCACCATTCTTGATCATTATCAGCTAGTCTCTAACTTTCCATTTCATGCCTCAGGATGGTTGACCTTTAGTCTGCTGGTCCACAGGTCAGATAGTGGCCTAATGCCAGAGAGGATGGCATGAATTTAGGCTTGACTGATTCTGTTGCAATAACCAGATCCATAGGCTTCTCCAAGCATGTTCTCCACGCATTTCACAAATAGTAATCATCACAGGCTGTGGTTGCCTGTGCTGCTGCCAGTAACACAAGACATGTGCTGAATTGCTTTATCCCTTCTTTCTTGCTATTTTCCTTTGTCGTTGATCTTGATTGTCCTCATTATGAAATATCATCTCCTGGCTATGTCATGATACTATTGTCACCTTTGTAACTGAGGGAAAGGATAAACTTGACCTCAAACAGTTGCCAGACGTGGGCCCATTAGGACTTTAGCCAGTTGGCCGAGTTGGAACATCGTGCCTAGAACCATTCCACTATGCTTTCTTGCTACTGCTCTTTCTCGTTCAATCTCTTGATCTCTCTCTCTCTCTCTCTCTCCCCTTCTCTTTTTAAAAGGTAGGAAATCTTAGGCTGGAATGCATCACAGCATATTGGTGTTCTTTCTTTTCACTGTATGTAGAAAGTAAAGAGTGAACTGCTGGTTTTTGATGTTTGTTTTTGTTGATTTGAATATGGTTTCTCTCTGGACCTCTGATCAAGAATAGTAACAGTGGTAGTGGTGGTGGTGATGATGATGATGATGATTTTATTTCTCACCTGCCTCTCCCCAAGGCTCAAGACAGGACACTACATAGGTTAAAACACATAAAGTCATTAAACACTGTTAAAGCACTGTTAAAACACATAAAGATAGAACACATTAAAATCATCCATCATAAATTAATATCCTGATTTAAAACTTATAGTTCAAAATCAATTGGGTAGACCTGCCTGAAGAGATAGGTCTTTAATATTTTTTTAAAATTCAAATAAGATATTTAGATGTCAATTTTTAGGGGGCAGGTCATTCCACGGTTTAGGGACAGCCAATGAAAAAGTCCTCTGAGTGACAGTTGCCAACCTAATCCTGATTGACTGGAGTAAATGTCCCCCAGAGGACTTGAGTGTATGGAGCAGATTATGTGGGAGGAGATGATCTTGTTGGTAAAGTAGAACCAAACCATGTAGGACTTTAAAGGTAGTAAGCAACACTTTGTATTAAAAACACCACCACAATTATTTTTGGAGAACGTTCAAGTGCTCAGCGACAAAGGCATAGCCCAAGTCATTTGTTTTCTCTTTGGAGTGGGAATGTGTATGAGACCTTGAGATTTGTTCCAGGCTGATTTGTACCAATGAATGAACAGCCAGTTTTAGCTCCAGCTATCCATGTGACCCTGCTTTAGTGTCTATTTGCTGCTTATCTACAAAACTAGGCCCCATTTCATTCCTAATAGGAGATGAAGAAGACCTTCTGTTCCTGGCGAACTGTGAGGAGGGATTAGCGCAATAGAGGTGCTTGTGCTGTAGAACATTTGGACTGGCTTAACCTCCACAGTTCCTTTTTATAGATTTGTTCTGACACATTCTGTCTGTAGTGTTTCCCAAAATGCTGTTATTTACATCAACAGGATTCCAGTTCTTAAATCAGTCATGCTATTCCAAGACAGATAGGATTATTGTTGTTGTAGATTTTTTTATATATATATACTTTATCTATAATTTGCAGACACTTGGACAGGCAGCTTAAAGACCAGCAAGACCTGCCCTCTATCAAAAAGAAGAAATGGTGTTATAATTTCTCTACTGATTTGTGACTGTGTGTGTTATAAATGTTTTGATGGTGTAATATACGAGAAGGACAGTCCAGCAGATTAAAGAATTTTTCTGCATATGCCAGCATAATCTTGCCAATGAATCCTAACCAGTTATGTGATCCTTGCCCCCTCCTGCCATGAGTTCATTCTCCAGCTTATTTCAGATTTTGAACATTTAGGGACAACTGTGCTATTATGTCTCTTCTCCTCTGAATATAATGATATTAGAGATGGGTGTGTTTATTTGCTTTTTGGTTTTTATAGCTTTGTAGGTAGCACATGGCAGGTCACTATTATTATTATTATTATTATTATTATTATAGTTTATTTCTATAGCACTACATGTACAGAGTGCTGTACGTACAGATAATCAATCAATAAAAATATAAAACCTGCCAATGGCGTACAATCTACAAAATACATATAAACAGTAGGTAGTAATATAAAATAGATTTAGTTAAAAACAGGCAACAATTAAAACATATTATTATTATTATTATTATTATTATTATTATTAGGACTTAGTAGGGCTTACAAATTAAAATGGTTGCAATATATTTAAAAACATTAAATAGCCAGCATTAAAATAGAATTAAATTATAACCATATTAAAGCTATTCAAAGCATACACTTTAAAAATATTTTAAAAACCAATTTAAGCAGTATGATTTAAAACAGTATGGCACCCTCTTAAATGTCTTTCTTTAAATGCCTTCAATCCTAAAAAGCCAGCCTGGAAGAAAAAATCCTTAAGAAATATTTGACTGTCAACAGAAGAACAGCCTCCCACGGAAGAGAGTCCCAGAGTCTAGACCGGAACTGAGAAGTCCCAATCTACTTATGGAGATGGTTGGACTAATAGAAGGTGCTGTTCTGCAGATCTCAGGGTCTGGGCAGGCTCATGGGGAGATAGCTTGTACCTGAGATGTATAAGGCTTTCTAGGCCATACTGCTTGGAAATAGACCAACAGTCAGTGGAACTCTTGGAGCGAGAGAGGTGTACGATCTCTATAACTAGCTCCCAGGTAACACTCATTGCAGCTCTCTGTACCCACCGAAGTATCTGAACACATTTCAAAGGCACCCACATAGTGTGTGTTACAATAATTCAAATAGGATGTAACCAAGGCATATGTCACTATGGCCAGATCAAGCATCTCCATGAAAGGTGGTATACTAGTTTTAAATAGGGGGAAGGTTGGGAAATGGTACTGTTTTAAATTGTGAATTTTACACTTATGATATTATATTATTTTATTGTTTGTAATCTGCCTTGATTCCCTCGGGAAAAGGTGGGATATAAATTATTATTATTATTATTATTATTATTATTATTATTAAATGTAAAAAAGCATAAACTAGCCATTGCAAAAACTATTACGTGTTTCAATCCTGGGACACATGGACTATCCCAACATTGCTAAAAAGCAAGACATATCCTGAAAAGTAAGAGTATTGTTTCTTTTGTGACTTTTAATGTGTTACTTTTAGCTGTTGGTTTGGAAAATTTAGGGGTATATGCTAGTCTAACACAGTGCTTCTCCAGTTATCTGATGAGTCAGACTGGCATCATCATCATCATCATCATCATCATCATCATCATCATCATCATTATTATTATTATATTTGCATGTTTCCTCAAAAACTTTCCACTGGCTAGTGGACTGATGGTAGTTATCTGACCACTACTTTGAGTAGCACTGATCTGACAGATTATGTCCTTGCTCTGACAGATTACGTTCAAAATAAATTCAAACATTAAACCGTGTTTTCTTTTCTGTAATTTTTATTGAGATTATTATAATGAGATCATTATCATATCAACCATTTTACATTCAGGAGGACCACCTGAATAACATGTCTCTTTCTGTCTGATTCAAAAGAATCTGTTAACAAAAAGTACAGCCAGAATCTTGCTGAAAGTAATTATAATATGGCTTTCGGGTTTATCTGATTAAAAATAATCTTGCTTTTATTGTGTGGGTATTGATTATATATTCATGGATTTTATTGTTGTAGTGGAGTGTTTTTGTGTGTGTGTCATATTTGATTTATATAGGTTTCATTGTGGGCTCTGTTGATTTGATCAAAAAATTTCATTCATACCACCTCAGCAGTGCATAAGGAATTTCAGACTTGAAACATCATTTGGGTTTTCAAGTGGTAGCATATGTATGTATGTAACATAATTAGAAAGCAAGGAGGGAGTTATAGGATAGAAGCAGCACATTTTAAAGTGAAGTAGGCTTTGTTTTGAATTTTCAGCTCCTCTCACTGGTGGGACTTCTGTATTCATGGAGTCTTGTAGACACCGAGGGAACCTCTGGTGCAGATAAGCCATGCTAGTGGAGAAGCATGACTGCTCCAACCTAACTAACCTGAGCCAGGCTTTAGAAGGAATAGGGGCTGCTTTTTTATTTGGATTCAAAAATAGGATTGTATAAACTCCCATGGTCTTTTCCTACTAGGGACAGTCCCAGTTCTCTGTCATTTGTTCTTTCCTTATTCAGCCTTTTGAAAGAGGTGGTTGTCATTTTTGGAAGTTAAAAAATAATTGATTTAAGCTGCTAGAATTGCCATTCTAATTATTCTAGCCTGTTTTGTTGGATATAAGTTAAACCTAAGATTGGAGGTTTATATATGTGGATGAGACAGATACATTGTGTTTTGGTTTTTTTTTTGTACACTTACACGCAGTGTCTCACATTGCAACTGGCATGCTTTATTTAGAACTATTGATAATACATTTTTGAATAATTTTACCAAGACAACAAGAAAACAAACCAACAACAGCTATTTTCTTTGCTTATAAATTAGTGCAAGGCCAGGTATTGCCAAGCAATCAAATACTGCACAGAACAGCAATCTGTAATCAGTGTTTGAAAGGCTACTTTTAAGAACAGTGAATATTAATAATAATGAACAACCTAGTTCGGCAGGTCTCCATTCAGTGGAGGTAGACAAGATAGGAGAGATACAGATGGGCGGTTCCATGCCACCTGTCCATGCCCTTCATTGGTGCCGCACCAACCTCATGATGCAGCACCAATGTGCACCCTAAAAAGAAGCTACCTAGAGTGGCTTCTTTTTAGGAGTGCCATAACTGCGCTAGTGCGAGTGCTATTTGGGCACGTGGATGCCCGCTCATCATCATCACTTGCCCCCGGTGGGCAGGGCTGTGGCAAGATGGCGCACAGGCACCGCTAGTAGGGCTGGGCGCCCAGCCCTCCGGACCCCTAAAATCGGCCCCAGGCTGACGCTTTGCACCAGTTTGTACTGGGCCATAGTTAAGCACTGATTATTCTCATCAGTGGAACCATTTTCTAGTCAGCAAGGTGGGATGGTTGGAATGAATTTGCAGCTTGCAGTGTAGAATAAGGTTTGCCTCTTTTTCCAAGATGGACAGGGTACAGACCACCACCCTATCTGTCCAGTATGAATTCTTACCAATTTGTTCAGAATCTTGCAAGAGACAGTTTTCCTGCCTTATGCATCAATGTCTAATGTGGTCTAATATTAGTCTAATATTCATATTTATTCACTATAACTTGTTATACCATTGTAGCTACATTTTGGGAGGAAGCAATCACACAAGAAAATTTGGTTTTGGAAAGTTCACTGATACTTAGGGATGTGCATGTTCTTTTGAATTATTTACCTGTTTCTTTGAAATTAACAAACGGACAATGGAACTGGGTTTTTCACACCTTTTACCAGGCAAAAGATTACTTTGTTACTGGAAAGATATTTTTTTCCCATTTGCGATCCAGTGTATAGAAGATCTAACAATGCTTGCAATGTTTGAAAGATGATGTATAGACAACATTAACAAATGGACTTATATTTTGATATTTGGTCAGCTTTTATAGAAATTTATGACTAATGTGATTATTTTTCCTCTTTTTGTGTTATTATTTTTCTGCTTTTGTTATACTGGAACATTATTGTAGGTAACTGAGATCCCTTTTGAATGTAAATATTTTTTAAAGAATAAGAGAACCTGCACTTTACACACAAACAACAAATATAAGGGGGAGAGAACAACAAATATAAGGACACATTGAAGTCACTGAAATTTAGCAATAATGGGGTTGAGAGCACTGTCCTGATCAGTGTCAGATTATCATTTTTCCATGTTTCTGCTTGTCATATTATTTATCTTTTAAAAAATGCAAACCTTATCTTTAATAAGAATACAGAGTCCCAAAACATTGATCCTTATTGTCAGAATGGAGCTGTAACACATAGAAAAGTGTGCTGTCCTGATTTTCCTTTGTGAAATGTTGATGGTGTTGATGCTATTGGAAGTCAGTATGCATTGCAGATCTGGGTTCTTTTTTAGAGAGAATTATTATTACAACGTAAACTCTTGGTGCAGCTCTAAATAGTATCCAGGATATTATGATCCGGCACTGATGGTGAAATTCAGGGATAAGCTGGATGATTCTGAATGCCTTCAAAAGCAACTATGTGTTTGGCAGCAGCAGCGAGGATGTTAGCCATTCTGAAGGGGCTACTTAACCTAGATAGTAATCCAAACAGCTATTTTCTGTCACGCCCAGCTTGATGGCAGCACTTTTCAATGAAACCTGTGCCATTCAGTGAGCCCAGTGTCTGTAGAAGAAAATGTGTCTGTTTTTCAATCAACATGTGATTTAGGTAACATTGAAGGAAAATAGTGTCTTGAGAATGGAAGCAATATAGATAGCGTGGTGAAAGATAACCCATTAAGGTGTAGCCTGCATTACTGGTGTCCATCCCATGTAGTGCTCCATTACTCTGAAAATGTTTTCTCTTGGCATACTGAAAATTAGATCACATATCTGAATACAAAAATACCAGATTGAAAGTTGCTGCTGCATACATTCAAGCCTATGAGTCATCTCTACTCTTACATCCATTTCCCCCCATAATGTGAGGAAAGATGCAAAATATATTGTAATCTGACTCATGAAAAGTGAAATGTCAGCCTAAAAGCTGGAGTCCATGTTTAGGATGGTATTCTGCATGTCATGTTTGGACATCACCTTGACTGTTTTGACTGGGCCAAGTTAGTGCCCCTCCAAAACAAGAAATAACACTAAAAGTAGTAACATGGAAACAATAATAATAAAAGTACAATTCCAAATTAAAATCCCCTTCCCCCCAGAGATTACATTTAGAAACCTGGGCAAATACTTGTTTCATTACTATATTTACACCCCTCTAAAGAGCTCGGATAAGGATTCAGGGTTGCCCTACTTCTCACAGTAGTATTTTAGGCTCAGAAATACTGAGCACCTCAAAGGCATCCAGTGATGTTCAAGTCTGAATAAGAAATTGAACCAAGGTCTTCCTAAATTTGGTGCAACACTTCACCCGGGTCTTCATCTGGTAATAAAAAACCTCTTGTCTTAATAGTGGAAACAAACATGTTGGACACCAGGCTAGCTTCCAGTTTGAGCCTTCTCCATCTGGATTGCCACTACAGAGAGGACTCATTTCCCAATTTAATTCTCATTTGCCTTCTTTAGACATTTTAAGAAGGAATTCTGAAGGTTATCTCAATGTTTTTGCAGATTTTTTCAGGAGAGGGTAGCCCTTGGGTTCTGATTTGTTCAAAGTAAGAACCAGTACCTTGAATTATGCATGGGAAGGGACTAGAAGCCACTGTAATGGTTTTAAAAACTATAATGTGACCCATATGACCAGTCCCAGTCTACCTGGTGTATTTTATACCTGCTAACATTTCTAAATATTTTTCAAGAGCAGCCCTATATATAACACATTACAATAGTCCCACAAGGATGTTTTTCAAAATGGCAGTCAACTATTTGCATAGTCAAAATTGCCTTCCCTTTTTCTGCTATAAACAAACATACCAAGTTCAAGCACATTAATCTCCCAAAAGTTATGCTAATCCTTATTTATAACTAATGCTGCTCCCTGAACACACATCACACTGCACACATTAATCTATATACATACCCACGCTAAGTGTTTCCTACTTTGGTGTTATAGTATGTGAGATTAATGTCTTCTCAAGATACAGCATCTGTTGTTATCAGCGGAATGGAGAGTGACATGATGTGGGCATTAAGGCACCACTCAATGGGATCTTTATCTTTTAAAAGTGCATGCTAAATTTATTGAGGAGAAACCAGTGTTTGATTTACACTTTGTGGTAATGACCACAGCATTTCCAGATTAATAGGAAGGGTCGTTTGTAATGGGTCCATAATGTAAACCAAATGTTTGAAAATGCAATACCTATTTCTGTTGCCATATATTTGCATCATCTTTCTCTGTGAATAAGTAGCTGGCCCATCTGTTATGAAAGCAATGAATGTACTGTGCCATGAAAAAAATGTAAATCTAGAGACACAGCAAAAATATCTTGTGAATGTTGTATAAATATTATCTCCCATATTTTACCTGCACAATAGTCCTGCTGGGCAGATTGAATAAAGGTATGAATCTCATCCTTCTCTACTGAACCTGACTGAGTATGAGTTTGAGCCAGTTGAAACTGAACACTACCCACCAAACTCCCATCCACTAACTGGGCATGAGGCAAATAGTGATTCTGCAGGGAAGGATTGATTTTGAATGTTACAAGTGGGGCCAGAATGATATAGTTGGTTAATGCTTACATAGCAATCAACAACAGGTTCCTATGCTAAAAGAGTAATGTGACTTGGGGCCATTTCTGTTTAGTTCATTTGTGCTTGTGTGTTTTAAAATTTCACGTATGAAGACTTATTTGAAAATTATATCCACAAGCAGGTAAACTACAAGTAAGCTACCCAGTTAACAGTGTGGATGTATTCCTGGGCAATACTTCTTTAACAGAAAATCTGGAACCAGAAATAACATGGGAAACACAAGTTAGAGATAGGGATGGTGTCACAAAGAGAAGAGCAGTTAAACAGGTTTAAGCAAACTTTTTATTCAGAAGTAACACCATGCTAATAGGAACTCAAACAACCAGGTCAGATAAGCCTCATGTAATTAAACAAAAACATTTTAAACCTTCCAGAAATAACTTAGAAGCTTCTTTCAAAGTGCATCCAAGGACGACCTTTTCCTTCACCAATCTTCCCTTTTCTTAAAAAAATTCATTTGGTGGCTGTGCTTATAAATCTATCCTTTTTTCAATTGCTGGAGGTAGCTGGTGAGGCAGACTTATCTGCTTTCTCCTTTTCTCTTTGTTTTGCTGTTTGCACAAGCTCAGCTATGGATGCTGGAGGCAGCTGCTGTTTACCTTACCTGTTGTAGGCAGCCACACACAGCTACAATAGGCTATGCTAGAGGAGAATCTCATTCTTTCCTAGTTCAAGCCTTATTTCATTGTTTACCGGAACCAAATTGCTGAAACCCAACATTGAAAGTCTAGGTTTCCCCTGTCCCTCCTTCACTATTCTCCCAATGTTGATGCTGCTAAAAAACAAAAAATAAAACACAGCTTCTACTTAGAGGACAAGAAGGAAAAGGGATTGGATGGGTAACATGAGTACAGTTTGTAAAAAGGATCTTCTTTGTTGATTGAGATATGTCAGTACCCTGTTTCCTTCTGTGCTATACTAGGATTTTGAGGCCTGGACTCACACATAGCCTATTAATAAGCATGCCCCAAGGCTTCAGATTTCCTGTTAAGGTCCAAAATCAACATGACAACAAGTTGTATCAAACTTGAAAGTGGAGCTTACACTGTAGATCTCCCTGCCCCCACTCTTTTTTGGGATGCGCGACTTATCTTCAGACGCATAGAAACATTTAGTTCAATTGCAATGTGAAGTTCGGGGAAGAGCACCCCTTCCTACTCTTGTGAGCAACCGTTGCTAAGATATGTTTGCATATAGTTGCTGTTCGAGTGGAGTGCATCTGTGTTTTTCTGTAGATTTTTAAATAGCAGTCTTCTGTTACATACATTGCTTTTGAGAGGGCAGGTCCAAGGAATCTTACAAAACCATTTTGCCAATAAATCTATGGAAGTTATTAATCATCTATGTCCCTATCAGTCTTACTAGCCCACCTGCTGATATAGAGTAAGTTGTAGCACATTGAAAACCTCAAAGAAACAATCAAGCGTGGTATTATTTTCTTAATAGCCCTGGGAGATTGGCAATTTTGGAAGCCTGCTATAATCCCCTGAAAGTCATTGTTTATACAGAGAAGGTCTGTCAAATGGAGCGACAATGTATTTCATATGGTTCTTTTGCTGTGAATATGGGTAACTTGGTCTTTTATGGCCACAACACAAAATTTATTCATCTAGGTGTTTTAGTGCAGTAAAAATAAACTAAACACTGCAACTTTTAGTATGTTGCTTATTATAATAATATAGTTGTATCTCAAAAAGCCCAGTTCATTTTATAGCCATTTAAAATTTTAAATATATTTTTGCTCTTTTTTCTGGACTGTTAGGGCTGCTGGGATTAATAAAATGCTCGAGTCATTTAAAAGGGGCTCCAACTGACAAAGAATAACATGGGGAAACCCCACATTTGCCTCCATCACTTTCTCAGAGGAAAGGAAGGATGCAATTGTGATCCATAAATAATTTTACAAAGAGAAAAAACTTTGTTAAAGAATCAGAATGTAAAGACATTTACAGCTATGTGGAAAGTTATATATCACATCATTTGCAGTTGTATCTTCTATTCTTGGGAGTCTCCTCCTACTATTAAGTAAATTATTATTTCAAGAAGTGTAGTAATATTTCTGATGGTTAGTCTGTATTTCCAATATATACCTCAAATTTGTGACTGGTAAAATAGCTAGTTGATTGCATTAGCATGACTAGATAAAGGCACAGGGCAACCAATAATTTTGTATCAAACTAAGGGTGCATCTACACTGACTGCTTACTCTAGCATTATATCCTGGACCGGCATTGGACTGACCACACATACCAGGTGAAATCCAGTGTAATGCCACATTGTTGTGTATGTGGGCCAGTCCGGCTGACACCACATTAGTCTCACTGGCCCATGATATGCCACCACTTCTGCTGAGGACAGAAATGGGTGTCCAGACATGTGATCTGAAAACAGGCCATACTCTTTCCCAGTGGTGCTCAGTGTGGGGAAGGGGAATGGTGCAGGTCTTGCCATGTGGACAGTTGAATCAGGCCAAATGGGACCAGATCCATCTGTCCATATGCCAAAAGAACCTGAGGTCACTCTGGGGTTTCTGGGAAATCCTGGGATTTCCCGCAACTTTACTTAGTTTGGAGCAAAGTCAGATCAAGGGTAAAACAAAACAAAACCTCTCCAGAGGTTCGTCAGGACTACAAGCACCAGTTTTTGAGTGAGCATGGCTTTTTTAAACCAGTGAGACTATACTATCTTAGATGCTAGCTTTTCAGTGGACTTTGAATGGACCCAGTTCGGTTCTAAAGATGAAAAGGCAGTTGTAGTGAAAAATACTTTCATTTTGCCTGGTGGATAACAGAAATGATAGTTTGATCTTTGTGAGCCTATTAAGAAGCTTTTATTTCATGGTGGGGAACTTACTACTATATCTTAACATCAATATTATTGCTTAATATGATGCATAAAGACTTGGTGAGCAAATATGTTGCTCTGTGTTGTAACAACAACAACAGCAAAAAGAACATGGTGCATAATAATATCAAAGTCTACAGAGAACTAAGATCATGTAAATAGGGGGAATGGAAAAGAAAGGGTGGCAATGGGACCTGTCAGCCATCAGAAATCAACTTAAGACTGGTCCCGATGGCAGATTGCTATTGTGTGTGCTGTAAAGTCTGGTGACAGACCCCTTTGCCTTGCCTTATCGCTTGCAAGAGATTCAGACACCAAGCCTTTTGTCCAAAAGAGGTCTCCAAGTGGACATTGTCAACACTTCTAGGCGATAATGCAATCCGTTCCCTGTGTAACTTCTCTGTGGCATTTCCTATCAGACAGCTGAACCACTCTGATTAATGAGAGTGATGTAGCTGCTATTGATTGATGGTGTCCATTACTTGATAAGCAGCAGGCTAGCCCTGTCTACCAAACCCTTTCGTGTAGTACTTGTGTCTAGAAAATTAAACACTCTAATGTCATCAAATGCCAGTTGCAGCTGTTGAGTTGTTGCTTTCTGCTTGGAATGGTTTAGTGGTTAAAACAATCTGGGACAGTTTGCAGCGTCACCACCAATACCAAAAGTTGTGATACTTCCCCAGCCAGCATAGTATTCTTTGCAGCCCAAGCTGCAATTATTTACACACACAGTGCTTCATAAAAATCAGCTGTTGGATTCAGAAAACATAGCTATTTAATATATGCAGCCTGAAAGCATTAAGAGACGCACTGCATAATCAATAGAGTCACATAATGTATCTCTTGCTTCAGACTGCAGATGTTTGAATGCATTCTCACAACACACACACACACACACACACACATTCCCTGCACATCCAAAATTTGTTTTGACAAGGCAAGCATGCCTTGCTGATTTTTCTGAGAGTGCAGGTTGGTTTTAAGTTTGAATTCAAGCAAGTAATCCCACAACTACAATAATCAAAAGTGGTCCAATCTAGTGCTTTAAGGCACAGCTGCTCACAGTGGTGGTTCAGGGACTGGTTCAGATCCTTGATCCATTGGCTGCTGGTCCCTGATAAGTTTTCAGGAAAGAAACAAACAAGTGTAGCTAATGGGTACAAATATGATATTGGTCCCTCACACACTGGAAAAATAATAGTAATTGCTGCTTCCCACCCATCATATAGTTTGGGAAAACCTTTTGTATCATGTTGCTTGTTCAGTGTAGTGAGGAAATAGATGCTTCCATTCTTTCAGCTCATGAACAGAAATTGATAGCCAAGAAAGTGTATGAACAAGGCTTATGAATTGTTAGCTTTCTACATAGCTCAAAGAAGTATGGGAGAATGGAATGATAGGGAAAGCTGAAGATGGCAGTTATGACTTTAAGCTACAAGTTACTTTATTGCTTGAGTGATGATAAAACGGTGCTTGTACATTTGTCATAGTCCCTTAAATCATGTCATACAGACCCCACTTCAAAACAAGTTTTCAATATCTGGTTTGCAAGTTTACAGTGATTAGCGCTTATATGAGACCTATTATGTAATAAAAGTACTCCAGGCTTTCTTAAACTTGTTTTGTAACAGAGTTGATGTCTTCTAACCAACATAGCCGTATGGTGATGATGACACTTAAGAATTTATCAAGGGTGTCTCAGTGATTCTCTATGACAATCGTACTGTGAACAACTGAAATAAAAGTACAAGGCTTCTTTATTTCTTAGTTTTTTTCTGAGCCCCATGTCTGCTCCTGATTAAGCAGTTTGTATAGAGAACTATTTTAAATCATAGTATAGATTTCAGGAAGGATTTTTAAAAAATAAATATTGCTTTTATTTTTCTTTTAAAATGCAGTGAGTAATTGCAGGCTTTCGGGAGAGCATTAACACTGGAACAAAAATAATAACAGGACAAGATCCCTTCTTCCACCATCCCTAATGCCTCCTTATAGGAGGTTGACCATTCACCTGAAATAATTATAATTTCATAACATGCATATATATTGAAATGCAGATGGTATCCTTCTGAAATCCAAAATGATACCCATTCAAATCTCTATTAGTAATATGTAGCAAAAATGTCATATACCTGACACTTCTTTTAAGAATGTCAGGGAATCAGTGGACAAAAAATTGAAACAAATGAAGGAAAGGCACAGAATTGTGCATATCCATAGAGACAGAAGGATAGTGAGTGAATTTTATGTTACTTTAATGCCAATTACAAATGAAATACATTCCTTAAAACCCTTGAGGAACTAATTTTAGAAGTATCTATTTGATGACTGGAGAAATTAAAATCTGGGGCATGCTAGCCCTGGTGACTGTGCCCTTGTTCTAATGCTTGAATTTCAGGGTGCCATTGCAGAATGGAATCCAGGTGAGAAGGGACGCGGTTGGATAAAGCAATTTTATTTGCATACTTGGGAGGATTGAGGAGAATTCCATGCACAGCAATTATATTATTAAGGACACGGTGAAGGACATGTTCAAAAATAAGATCGTTGTGAATAAGGATGCTGAATTATAAATGTTGTTCAGTCACCTGTGTCAGAATATGACAAGCAAGTAGACATTCTGAGGGGTTACTACCTCCTATCTTCTGCATCCTGCTAGTATTTGACATGCATTGTGTGTGACTGAAAGCCATGAAAACAAGCGCATGTCTTTTAATATCACATCCTAAAGAAGCCCTTGGCTCTGAGGCAAAAAGTAGATGGAACTGACAGAGCTCTAGAGCAGTTGTGGGCAACTGTAGAAGGAGCAGGGGGTTTGCACTCCACCAACAAGCCACACTAGCATGCCCATCACAATCAGAAGTGATATCGTGTTTCTCTTAGTTTCACTTTTGCCCAATTTTGGCTGGTTTTTTCTGGGTGTGTATGAGGGTCTTGGGGCATTGTGACGTTCTTAGCTCTCCTTGGTAGTCTTTCTCCAAAGCTTCCTTTACCAGTCTCCTATTCCTACTCACTTCCCCTCTTCATGTACTTGGCAAGAGGCATAATGATAATGGCAGCAATCTGAGGGGAGAAGAAACAAAGGAGGTTTATCTCTTTTCTCCCAACACACTGCACCAAGATGCAAAGCCTAGGGGCCTAGGCTGGTGCTACTCTTCCTACTTTCACTTCATCATAAACAAGGTTAATAGAAGAAGAGAGCACTTTTGAATACAGGTGGCTGCTCAGGGGTACTTTTGGAAACAGTGAGAGGTGGTAGGGGTAAGCCTAAAGGAAGCTAGGGATTCACTGACAGAAACTTCCAGGGACTTTAAGAACTCACCTATGATTTGTGGTGAGTATTTACAAGTCTGCAAAGTTCATTATTGAACTTAACTTTGGAAAATGTTAATCAGCATATTAGACTAGATCTTACTTTGCAAATGCATACACATGAGTTAACATGGTGCCCTTTACACCATTGAGTCTATAACTCATTTTAAGTGGTGTGCTAGCTGTGACCTTTCTTGAAAAAATGTGTCCAGATTGTTGGTTCTTTTTTTTTCAGTAGAAAATGAACAAAAATGGTTTATGAAATATTTTCTTTTAGAATAATGCCTAAAATGCTTAAGACAACATGTTCATAAGTTTGCGCTCTGTCACAATATGTATAAAAACTATGCAGCCAGTTGTAGATGACACCTTACCCCAGCTAAAATAGGCAAAATATATAAAACTAACCAATATAAATGCTGGATGTATGGGAAAGCAATGTGTTCCTGCTACCACATGTGGTGGAACTGTGTCATGATAAAAAGATTCTGGACAAACATTCATATGGCTATCTGTGAAATGTTGAAAATGAACTTTCAGATTGAACCTGAAGTCTTTTTGCTAGACAGGATTAATAAAATATCAAATCGGGCGAAAACAACCTGGGGAAAAATATGTACTGTATATAGTTTCTTTGGCCAGAATACACCTTGCTAAAAAATGGAAATCCTATAACATCCCTACAATAGATCAATTTGTATGTTAATAAAATTGGCAGATGTAGTAGAAATGTACAAAATGACCTATTGGCTAAATGTCAAATCTTCAGTAGAAACAGAACTAGAATGGAATCTAATTACTGAATATTGTAAAAATAAATGGAGCAGTTAACTACTTAACAAGAAACATAAGAAAGAGAGATAGGACAACAAAGTCAAAAGAATTTTAAAAAATCACAAAGTATACTGAAGTAATATATAGTATTCAGACACAAAACAGAAGTAGACAAAGGTCAAGAAATGAGTCACACAACCAGAGAAACATAAGGAAGACAAATAAAGATAGTAGACCAACCCTGTAAAATAGAAGTCTTACCAATGCACAAGATTTTTTAGGATTCACTTTACTTAAAGAAGGCACAGTTTCCTTTTATAACATATACATTATGTTATTTAAGGAAGAAATTAAGCATATGAAAACTTCTGATGTACTTAGTGTATGAAATGAATGAAGATGAAACAAAAGAGTGTAAAGAAAATTGATATAATTTTATTTGTGCTTGTATGTTATTTGTTTTCAGTAAAAAATAAAGTTAAAAAAACAAAACAAAACTATGTTGCCAGTAGACCTATCTAACGCCATGTATAGTATCTCATACAACTGCAATTTTTGCTCTTGGTTTCTTTTTTGCTCTCTTATTTTTTTAATTGAGGAATTGACATTTTCTTTCTTGGCACTATGAAGGGCTAGAGACGTTTTTCTAACGTTACTGGTTTATTCTGTTTATATTGTTTGCCCTCCTGTCATGAAGCCCAGTTGTGAGTTTCTTCACCTTCTTCAGTGAGGTTTGTGGCTAACAAAGAGAGGGCTTGTATGATGGGGGACCTAAGTTTTGTAAATATCTCCCTATATTTATTGGCCTGGTGTTGTTTTTCCAATGTTTTAATAGCTCTTAACAGCTTTAAAATGGAATATAGTTTGTTGGCTCAATTACTGGTCAGAATGGAGAATACAGTCAAGAAATCAGAAGACTAGGAGTTGGAAGGGCAGCAATGAAAGAATTAGACAGATCCTGAAGTGTAAAGATATATCAGTGGATCCTAAAGTTAAGATTGTCCATGTCATTGTATTTTCCATGGCTATGCATGGTTGTGAGAGCTGGACAGTGAAGAAATCTGATAGGAAGAAAAATCAATTCATTTGAGATGTGGTGCTGGACCACTAAAAAACAAACAAGTGGGCCCTAGGTCAAATCAAGTTGCGAAGGTCTAGAGCAGTATAACCTTTCTTACTAGGCCTGCTGTAATTAAAATGGCTTTTGGTTGCCTGACATAGATGCCAGGAGAGCATCTCTATAGAGGGCATTCTGTGACCTTTTCAGTCCAAGTCCAGGAGTTTAACTGCTATAACTCTCCTGTTCTCAATGGTTTGAAGCACACTGATGACACACAATTCTTTTGTCTTCATGCCCAGAAAAAGGCTTTAAGGTGTAAAGCTGATTTCACGATACCCTGACAAAATAAACCATGAAAGATCATTTGTAAAATACTTCCAGAGTGCTGTGTAAATGTTCTTATTCCCTGTGATATGAGACTGCAGTACTGAATGTTGTTCACTATGCCCCTAAAAAACCCTAAAGTCTTAGGGCAAGTTTGTATTGCACAGTGGTGCTACAATTTGGGAAATTAAATCATGTGCACTGGCTGAAAAGCATACATACAATTGCTAGCATTGCACATCACTATGAGAATATGAATTATTTCAAGGCACCAATTTAAATTAATGTGTAGGCAGCATGAGTTTCTTAAATGGCACATATGAGTATGGGCACTTATTAGTTTTAAGGAAAAATATGCATAGACTTTTTGGGGGTCTCATTTTTTATCTATAACACCCCTTGGATTAAAGTTTATTTATTTGTGCCTTCTGTATTGTGCTACTATTACTTTGTACTTTGGAGAGGCATTTTTAGCTATATATCCCAAACTTATGTATATATTGCAAATGAAATTTCACTAATTCTGTAAAGGAAAATAATTCTGTGGATGGAAATAAACTACAATGCCAAATTATATAAGAGCATTTCCTCCTTTTGTTAGCTTTGGAGTGAGGAGTGTGTCAGTTATATACCTCTAGTTTCAAGGGAGGCCAGAAGCAAAAAGAAACCATATGAGGAGACTGGTGGAATCTTTCCCTTAGAAGAGGATATCTGTCATTATATATTATAGTCCAATGACATTTTTCTGTCTGTTAGCTTTATAATGATTCCACAGTTTTATGAAGTGAAAAACCAAGTTGTAGTTTAAATTTCTTATTAACAGAATGATGGATTGCCTCCAAATAAGAATTAAGCCATGCAGTTTCCTTAGTTTGGCCACCAACTACTGAAGGTGGGGAACATGATTTTAAAGGGATTTTTGATGCATCGTTAATGGTGCATCCAATTAAAAAAGAAATTAAAATGTAAATCTCTGCTTACTGCCTGACTTTTTAAAAATGTTCCCTTCTTGGGTTTATGAAAGTCCTTGAGAAAATTAATTAGGTATGTGCTAAATTGAGTACTAACTGAAGTTCATCCATCTGAGAATTCCACATCCATTTAACTCTGTAACTGCTTCACACTTTCAAACGATGCATCTATTTTGGGACCAATGTTGTGGGTTTAAAAAAAACTTAGGGGAACAAAAGTAACAATGATTTGTGGAATAGTTTACATGTGGTACAATAACATTCCATTCATCTCTTTGGTGCCATGCTAATACTGTAGTTTGCAACTTGTACGAGATATAAAGGGCATTCTTAGAGAATCATGATTGTATACAAGGATTTGTGATAGAACAAATAAGAAAATCACTTTTCATTGTTGTAAAACAAAAAGAGGAAAAGCTCTCATACAGGGTACGATGATGTCTGAGGAGTGACATCTATATTAACCTACTGAAATATATAAAAGTATGGAACTATCCCATTCCTAAAGTGTCTTCATGTCCCCTGCAGTCACAGGCAAGAAATCTGATGGTCATGTGAGATGATACAGAACCTTCATGGTATAAATCAAGTCATATAGGCTCCGTGTGCAATACTACTGTACTTACAGAAATGAGTCAGTAGCATGGCAAGTTACTGACATGGGCTGCAGAACCTTGGACAGCTCCAAAGCAAACTACTTGCCCTAATGAGTAATATTCAGAGTGAGAGGGAGAGCAGAGTCATGCCCACAGTGTCCTTTTCTGATGCACACCAAGAGTGTGCTTGCTTTTCTCTAGCCCTCTAAAGTTTCCAGTTGTTCAGAAACACTCTTCAAATTTTAGTGCTCAATGCATGAATGTTTAAGAAGGGGCCTACCTGTGCATTCTTGTTGAGACTGGGTTCCTATGTGCCCCTTCGCTCCATTCACACTTTAAACCCTTATATGATCAGGTAAATGTAACTCTGTGTGTTGGCAGAGGCCCTGAAATCCCTCCTGACTCCACTTTCCCTGCATGAGAAACATATTTTTAAAAGGGCCTTGCTTGCATTTGGAGCCTGGTATACTTGATGCTCTGTTAGGTCCAAAACACATTGGAGAAATAACCCAGTTTGAGTCTGTGTTAACTGCCTTGGCTCAATGCTAAGGAATTCTGGGAACTGTAGTTTTGTGAGACATTTAGCCTTCTCTGCCAGAGAGATCTGGTGCCATGATAAAGTACAGTTCCCAGATTCTCTAGCACTGAACCAGGGCAGTTAGAGTGGTCTTGAACTGGATTATTTCTGCAGTGTGTTTTGGACCCTAGTGACCTTTCGTTATCTCTACCTTAATGTTGTGTGCCTGCACATCAGTATTTTAAGCTGTTGTTATGGGTAGTGGTGGTCCATGGATCAGTGTCAGTCCATGCATCCTTGGCTGTCAATCTGCAATGAGCTTCCAGGAAGGGGGGGGGGGCAGTTGAAGCCAAAGGGCACAAAACTAAAGGATGGAATAGAGAGGCAGGAAGAAGTGGCCGGAGGCTGCTTCCACCTGGAGTGCCCCGAGCCTGTGGTAACCACATACTGCAGTCTCCGATGCCGGCCCCTACCATGGTCCCAAATGGAATGGAAGGAGCTGAAAAGAGCTGCTCCTTCGGGGCTGGTTTTGGGCTGCTTTAGGTGGCCCGGGAGCAACTCTGATGCTGGTGTCATGTAAATGCAATGCCCCAAGCGCGCAGAAGCCGGTTTAAAAAGCCTGTCTGTTTCAGCCCTAAGTTGGTCTGTGGCATCAGGTAGCTTAAGAAGTACTATTGTAAGGGATTCCAGTTGCCAAGGAAGTGCATATATTGGGTGGCTGACTCTACAGTTTGTACCAACTATTGCCTCTTCCTTTTCTACAGTCTTCCTCTCTGGATTGGATTACTTATTTTCTGAGCACTCCATTATCATTTTGTAGATGTCAGTACTGGAGTATGTGGTAGCATCCAGACCACTAGCATATTATCCACATACCTCTGTTATGCTTTAACATAACCGTAAAAGAAAATGAAGATGTGGTTGGGGAATGTGCATTTGCACTAAAAGTTGTACAGAGTTGCCTTGGTTCCTTTTTTTCTCACTACGCAGATGATCGATCTCTTCTTTGTACATACAGCACTAAGAACTCTCATACTCTCCCACAGCAAAAGTTCACCCATTTTGTGAACATTTTGCTTTGCTTTTCTAAATATTTCATTTAAAAAAAGGTGACATGCAGGGCACATCTAATGCCATTTTTCAAAAAGAGGTATTTATTATTATTATTATTATTATTATTATTATTATTATTATTATTATTATTATTGAAAACCAGCATGGTGTAGTCATTTGAGTGTTTGATTATGACTCTGGAGGCCAAGATTTGAATCCCCGCTCAGCCTTGGAAACCCACTGGGTGACCTTGAACATTCCCATTCTCTGAGCCCAAGAAGAAGGCAAAGGCAAACCCCTGAACAAATCTTGCCAAAAATAATACAATAGTATCTCCTTAGGGTTTTCATAAGCTGGAAGCAATGAAAACAGCAGTGAGCAGCAAAACACTCACAGCAAGGTTGTGTCCCAACCAGTCCCTTGTCTCTGTTTTGCACTGGTGTCTTTGAACACAGCCTTGCCCACAAAGGGTAAATTTCAGTGCAGAAATACGTTTGAGTGATTGACTGATCAAAGCATTAGCTATAACAGGCCCAAAGTGTGAATTGAACTTAACTAATGAATTTCTCAGATTGTTTCAGAGTACTGCACTATGCTGAATTAATTTCTGGTTTATTAATTCATTACTCTGTAGTGCAGAGGGAGGTGCATTCCATCAATCAATTTTAGCCAGCCAAGAAGAAACAGAAGTTTAGGGGGAAGGGAAGCATTAGAAACCACTGTAAGGCTTAAGAGAAGGAAAAAACCCTCTCATACAGGGTATGGTGATGTCTGGGGAGTGACATGGGATTATAAAGATAAATCGGACAGTCTGGAGCATTTCCAAGGCACTGGGCCAGGAGAGATTATGGGACAGAAAGACAAGGTCTAATGTGAAAAAAATATGTGGCTGGAGATGTATAGTTGTCAAAAACTGAGTTTAAGAGCATCTGGGAAAACTGTTTTGCTTTCAAATGTGTCATTCCCCCCTTCCCTTCCTTTGATTTCTTCCTCCAAGCATCCCTTGGGAAAAAGTGTATACAGAACCATTTAATGCAACCTTGCAAAGTTGTCTACAAAAGATACATATTCATAATATTTTACCATCCCATCTGCCTGCACATTGCTGTGGTAGTCATTTGTAGTCCATGAATAACTGGAAAAAGATAGAGGCAATTAGAAAACACCTCCATCTGAGTTCCACAAATACTTTTTCTATCTGTCCCTGTCTCCATGTTCTTACTCATCTGAAGTCATCAGACAAGTGGCTGCTTACATGCCAAGCTTAGTGCTGCTGCTTAAACCTCTTATCATTTGGCAGTAGATGCTTCCTATGAAATGTCTAGCATGTTGCATTTTTCACAAATGATGCCACATGTCAGATTTATAAATATTAAGACCTTTCATCAAGAAAGGAACCATTTAGGTTTTAGACTTCAATACAGGCTAGAAGACAGGTACATGAAAAGTTACTTGAGATTTTAGTTCTGGTTTGGGGCATATTATATTTCCTACATAGTGATCACATTCTGGCCTTGCTTTAGTTCATATAGGGGGGGAAAAGAAGTCAAACAAATGAAAGCTGGTTTGTGATGTAAAGCAGGCTAAGAGGCACAAGGTGCTGCTTCCATGCAGCCCCTATTTTTATATCTAAAATTGCATTGAAGCATTTGATCCATGCTGGAGTGTTAATAACCTGTCACTCTTTTTTATAAATCTCTCCATCTTTTCAATGACCATTTAACGTAATTATACTAATGAGCAAATAACTTTAAAGTATAATCACAGTCTCCCGCTTTATTAATTGCTCATGTGTCATAGAGCTTACTTTGGGTCTTAGCTTTTTGTTCTCCAGTGTCCCTCCCGCCTCCCTGCTGCTCCCACCTGAATAATTGTTAGACCAGGTTTTGTGACATGCTGTGTCATTCCTTCCAGCATAAAGGACCAAACGTGAGCCTCATGGTCCTCCAGAACTATTCTGAGCCTCCCATTTGGTCTCCATCAGTTTTGAAAATAGAAGACATTAGCATAGCATAAGTTGCTCTAGGCTGCTGGGTCATTCACTGTTTTGCTTCCCCTTATGCCATTTTTTTAAAAAATAGGGAACAAACCTTTACTATCTCTTCCCCCACTTGCAGCACAGTTCTTTTCTTTAATTGCAACCTAGTACCTAATAATAAGCCGGCAGTCAAATTGCTTTGCATACAGAAAGCCTCAGACTCAGTCCTTGGAATGCCCAGAGGAAAGATACACAGTATCTGGCTGAGAAACGATTATCTCCATAATACCTGGGTGACTTTTTGTCAGTTGGATAGAAGACAATGCAGTAGTTGGATTAATAGTCTGATTTTGGTATAGACTGAGTGTGTTCATGTAAGGTATGAATCTATAAGGCTGGCTATACTTACTGCATGAGACTAAATATTTGAAAATATTCATGTGTTTGAATGTATTGGACTTATAAACGTAGAACAAGAATCTTTGCATATGTCAACTACCAATATTAATTGTTACTTGAAGGTTGCACCTGCTAAGGTTTTGGAGCATGCTGGTTACAGGATGTTGCAGGTGCAGAACTGAAGGGAAAAATCAGGGATGCATGGTATACCAGGGTCCGGTTCCCATAGAAATGCAATGTGGAGTGAGGAAGATTTTTAATAAGTAAAGGGCTGCAGATGATGATGATGATGATGATGATGATAATAATAATAATAATAATAATAATAATAATAATAATAATAATAATTTATATCCAACCCCTCTATGTAATGCAATCCGTGTGGCATGTGGCTTACAACATTAAAATTATACATTCACATTCCCACCCCACCCCTTAAAACACAATTAAACAATAATAGAGTTAAAACGTAGAGTTAAAATTAGCACCTTCATGAAGAATTTATCCCAGCTGTAATGTTTATATTATTTTATACTCTTTCTACTTCATTGCTCTACATACTTGCCATTCAAATGGTAATACTAGTGCGCTAACTAAAGATGTAGGTGATTGGGAGGTAAAGCCACCAATAAGAGTGCGTCTTTACTAACAACCAATATTGATTTTATACTGGTGTAGCTTTCATTGATTTACCCAAAGGATCATGGAAAGGGAGCTGAGAGTTCTCTGTAAGACACAGATGGAAATCATTGGGACCTCTAACCATTGTTGGGCTACAGCTCCCAACATTATTTGCCACTGGATATACTGGATGAGTCTGCTGGGAATGGCAGTCCCATCACATCTTGGGGGCTCATTATGTTCACTCTTGTTGTAAGAGACCATCTTTCCATGCACCTTTTTACATAACCACAGGTCCCAGGTGCAAAAGAATGACTATTAAACTTTAAACCCATTGTGCTGACAGCTCTGAAATGTCCCTTGATTAGATGACAGTCCTGGTCAATAATAATTGTGATGAACTGTCACAGTATAAACTATAGTATAATAACACCCTTCTCTTGAATTCGAATGCAAGCACACATTCTTTCATGGCATTCCTTCTCTCATGATTTTCCAGTAGCATTCTGTAGGGGACTGAGAAACTGCTTTTTCACATTCTAGATCTGATATTTTAAATAGAAGAAATCCTCCTGTATTATTAAAAGGAGGTAAGATGCCAGGATGGCCTAGTTCTTTCATGAAGAAAATATGAAAGTTGCTAAGTGGCTTTGGCAGGAGGTGGAGAGGGCAAGTAGAGGGAGTCTCATCATGTATTCCTTGGAGGCTTTTGAAAAATCATCCAAAGGGCTCGCATGGCTGAAATTTCTCAGCATCAGACTTGCATGCCAATAGAATCATATGGGCCAGAGTCACAAGACTTAAATTGACTTATTTTCCCAGCATCTCCTATAGCTATCCTTTGTTCTTCCCCTATCATTTTCACATTCTTAATGTTCTCCATTCTCACAACCCAAGTATTGCTCCTTTTCTTGCACTTCTACAGTTTTCCTTGATATTTGGGGCGGTGGTGAAATTTGAGAGCAAGGTTAGCTTAGTTTATTGGGATGTTTATTAAGGATGTGCTGCTTCTGTAGCTGCATTAAGATGCTAGTTAAATGTTTTACAGTTTATGTCATGAGCATTCACTTTTTATTTTTATTATTATTTTACATGTTAAAACTGGGAAATGTATTAAAAATATTAAAGTGTGAAATGTGGATGAAACTAATCATCACAGATGAATGAATGAATGCCTTTATTTCAGTTAACAAACCATACACAGTATAAAAGCAAAACAACAACAACAAATTAAATAACAGCAAGAGTAGTACATACATAGCATATAGACGGACATGTAAAATACATTATAAGAGGAGTTTTGTTAATAGACTCTCCACCTCATAGTCCAACCGCCCCTGATTTTCCATAAGTATTTGAGCCGGGAGAGGACATCACTATTCACCTTTATAACACATGACTTTATGAACTTTTATAACAGAGAAAATAAACTTTGCGACTTCCTCTGTGATCTTTTTGTCCTCATCTGCCATATAAAAACTTCAGGTACCATTCAGAAGTTCTGCCTGGATGTCTATTTAATAAAGGGGTAATTCATCGTAGTCTATCATCCTTGTAAAATATACAATAAAGAAGAATGTGAGATATGGATTCTGGTTGGCACTCTCCACATGGACAAATCCTATCCTTGTATTCAATTCGATGGAAATGTCCCTCTAGCATAGCTGAAGGAATTACATTGAACCAGCCTTTGCTGAATGCCAACTGATATTTGGAGATTGTTGAAGCACAGTTCCAAACCAAATGAGAAGCAGGTAGATCATGCGGCAGATACTGAGTATTGCATATCAGTGTCTTTAATGCCTTGTATAAGAATCTGTCTTGCCTTAGGCCAGTTCAGTGTACCTAAAAAGTTGTGCAGGAGACCCAATTTCTGGAATTTTTCTGTCACCGATTTAAATAGATTGGTGGTGTATATGTCTCTATATATTAAATAGGTGTATCCAGTCTCAGGTCCTGCAAAGATAAGTTTCAGGAAGTAACCTCAGGTCCATTTCCACGCAAGGCACCCAACCTATGTAATATTTCCTCACTTGTTTTCAAATCTTCCTCCACTAGCCATTTTTATATTAAAAATCCCATTCTCTAGCGGCTTTTCTTCCAAAATACAATCTTTTCTATCACTTTCTATATCTTCTGCTCTTCTTTTCTTACATTTTTTACTGTGATCTCAGATACCTATATTTAAAAAAATCTCAGTGAATGTTGCATACAGTTGCTTCTAATACTGAGTTTAACTTTTAAAAGGATAATAACTTCCAAAATCCATAAAACGGTGATTTGGTGGATTTTGGATGTTATTGTACTTTACTATTTGGGCAACACGGCTACATCTGGAATTTTTGTTTGTTAAGGTTGGTACTGTGCAAAGAGACAGAGAAATATTATGCCTTGTAGAAGCTATCCAACAAAATAGATGGATTACATTTTATAGTGCCTGACCAGCAATGGTTACCAGGTAATTTTAGAGAGCCAAAGTAGAACTCAAAACAATCTGGATCATGTTTGTTTGTTTGCTTGTCTTATTTGTATCCCACCTTTCTCCCTCTATGGCAGCCAAGGCATCTTGCCTCATAGATTAAAACAAAACACAGCTTCAAAAATCATTGCAACAAAAGCAGTTTAAAACCATTAAATAGCTCCCCAGTTAAAAAAACAATACCAAGTTAAAATCAGTTTAAAGCATTTAAAAACATAACACTGAGAATAAAATGAAAGCACTTTCCACTCTTCCTTCCATAACGACACATTAATAGTCAGAACTATTCTCACATCAGATTTTCATCTCTATCATCTTCCTAAGGAAACCCTGCAGAGTATGATGTCAATTTTCAACAGATTCCCTGAGAGAGATTTTCCTCACTGGCTTGCAGATTTTTCAAAGAATTATCTGGATTTCTACCAAGTGGATCTGTCCTCCCATCCCCCATCTCTTTTATCTGACAGGCTATTAAAGATAAGATTGATGGGTAAGATAAATTTCCCTACTGAAGGTTCAATCAGTCTGATTGTTGGGCCTGTCAGAAACCAGATTGTAACAAGGACTGCCATGTTTTGCTGAATTTGCTCACTAAGCAGAGATAATGTCTGAAAGGGGTTTTCTAATTAATTTGTTAGTGATGCACTGTAGGAAATGTATTGATTGGGCTAATTTACTCCTCTTGTGAATGTAAATGTACATGTAAGAGTAATTATAGAGGTGTATTGGGTGGAGCATCAAAAACAGACAAGCCTTTATAGTTCATATTTTTGTGAGTAGCAAGTCTTGTTCTGTCGTTTGGATATGTTTCCAAAGAAGGTACCATCAAATAAGGTAAAGGAAGAATAATGCAGTTTTCAGTATGTGTTACTGAAGGAAAGATCAACACCAAACTCAGGTTGATGTAAATTCCACAGTATTGTTCACCAGTAACAGATGTTTTGGTGTGAATTCATACATGGAACCAGTTCAAGTAGCAATGATGGGTGCTGTCAGTAGCTGGGGATCCTGCCAAAGGAAATGCTTATTCAGAGTTTTCCATAGCTATAAAAAAGGATAATATATAGAAACCTTCCTAGGGTCATCTTGAAGGAGCCCCTTGATTCTATTTGTGTCTCTGTTTCCTTTTCTAATTTCTTAATTTTCTAATTGTTTCAAGGGTAGATTCTACTTTATGTTCTTTTTGTTAAAATTAATTTCAGAAGTTGCTCACAACTAGTATAGCTGCTATTTTCAGTTAACATATTACTTATTATCAGTGCATGTAGAAACATTCATTATTGGTAATATAATTAGTACAAATTAGTAACCTGTAAGAGAGGGGGGTAGAGTGAATGCTGCAGTCAACTGAGCAGCCTAAGTCAGGTTGGTAAAAGAACGGTGGTGATAATGATGATGATAGAATGGCAGAATGGTTTTGGTTCGCAAACCAGGTAGCCAAAAATCCAGGTAGATATTTAGACGGGGAGCATTTTGAAAACATTGTTTTGTTCAGCCTCTCCATTACCTGTAATACTTCAGTACTATTTTATTCATTTGTCCAGCTTCTTGCTGAGAAAACCCATAGGCTTGTCTTCTGCACAACTGTGAGCTTTGTACAGAGCCCACACCTTGTAAAGGAACAGAGGTGGCATTCCTGCTGCATTCCCATTTTATTCAGGGTGCTGGTCAGACATGTGAGGCTTAACTGTTGCTTGAGAATTTAAGTAGTGTTTTAAGAAAAAGAAAAATGGATGTGAATCCCAATGCTAGTTGTACATTTTAGAAGAAATTTGATATCAATGAAAAGATTTTATTTTGGAATGTTTGCCTTGAAGATCTTTTGCTATATTTCCAAGGATCTCCGGGTTTCCAGTGAATACAGTTTGAAAATCATTGTTTTTTTAAGCAGTCATTTAAAATTTGTAATGGTTTTGTGTGGCTTTATTCATGTGAGAGAAATTTGGGGTGCTGAGTATCTTTGGCATTTTATAGACATATTTTGGGGTCATTTTTCTGAGTCTGATTACCGGAGAAAATTACTCAAGTTCTTCCTGATATTTCTTCTCTGAGATGAATAGGGAGTGGAGGACTCACTTTAGCCCTGACTGGAAAGCTAGGTTGCTTGTAAGAAAACTTCAGGAATATGGACTAGAATACCCAGAATTCCTTTGCAAACTGTGGCCAGAGGCTGGGGAAGTCTGAGAGTTGTAGTAAAAGAATAAATTCCCCCAAGGCTGGAAGGGGATTCTGGGTGTCACCGTTCTCGGTAGTACGTTTCCAAAGCTCTGCTGGTAAGCCAAGAATTCAAATAGGCTTTAGGACAAGGATATCCAAGAGCATGTTATTATTGAACAGGAGGTTTGCACATTGACATTTGGCATGTCTCTCTGTGAGAGAGAATGAAAGAGAGAGTAGCTTCAAAAATCACTGTGCTAATTTTTATATTTAATTAGGAGGAAGCTTCTGAGATACCTGCAAAATGGTAAGGGCTTTGATCATGCTTCCTTTCAAATATTTATGGGAAAGGAGAAACCCTTCTTTTTTTCCCCAATTGTAAATCATTGAATCCAAGATCTCAGCAGTTTGCCAATTAAACCTCTCCTGAGCTGCTTTCCTGCCTGCCATTTGGCCTTGTTTATATGGACAAGAAAGACACGCATGCTACCTGGTGAATAAGCTCTCTTCTTTTATTTATGACTGTGCTGCTAGGAATAAGCTGTTTGGTGCCATAAAGGTTGTTGAAAGAAAGAGAGGACAAGCAAATGGAACTCTTTCTTATTATTTGGACATACTGATCATTTTAGAACTATGTTGCTACTCATTCTGATGACAAAGTATCATAGAAGGTGTTGAGTTCCATTTCCATGTTTGTGTTTAAATTTAAAATATGTGTACCCAGCTTGTCCAAAGCTTGAAACAGCTGCTAAGCGAAAATAAACCAATAAATTTTACTAAAACAAAATTAAGAAAGTTAGCCAATACAAATAATAAAATATAACCAGTGGTAGCAGCACATCAAGTGTGCTCTTCACCCACAGGCTTCTCCTCCTGTATTCTTTCTGGAAAGCTCCAAGAAGAGAACAGCTATGTCATATGTGGAAAAGATTGTTCTGCAGATTGTACACAATTACAATAAAGATCACAAACCTGCTCAAAATGCATATAGTGTAGGCACACAAAACAGTTACCACGCTGTAAAACATCTAGAGCGTTTGGATTTATGTGGGAAGAGAGAGCCTCTGTGGTTTATGTGTCCTAGTTTGTAAAGGGCTTTAGAGGTCGCAATAATCATCTTGAACTGCTATGGAACTTGATGCATGTGCCATAGATTATGGTATCTCCCAAGATCTACAGAGAACTGAGCCATACAATTCTGAATTAGATGCAGTTTCTATTTTCAGTGTTTGCGCCACACAAAACATACTGTAGTATTTTATCTTAGACATCACAGAAGTATGGGTCAGAGCAGTAAGAGCTCCTTTGTCACAAAGGGACATGGTCAACATGACAGTAAACTGCTGAAAGGGTCTCCTGGCCACCATTTAAGTCAAGATTTAAATTACTAGTTATAATGACTGAAGGTGTATTCATAATGCATATTTATAGCATTTTGACACAATTGAAATTGTAATGGTTTCATTTCATGAAATTAAGAGATTTGTAGTTTCATGGGGTACTTAGAATTCTCTTTCAGAGAGCTTTGGGTGCTTGTAGTTCAAAGAAGTGTACAAAAGAATTCTAAGTATTTTACTAAACAGGTTTCCATGGGACTGAGCACTGTAAGGTGATATCAAACTACTATAATTATCCAGCGTGGATTCATTTCAGTGACTTAAAACACGCTTTTATCATCTAGGTTCACATTTCTTAAAAACATGTTTAGTTGCTTTAAAATGTATGAATCTACATCAAAGCAAATCCTATACATGTATACCTTGGTTAATTATGTACATGAGTTTCTGGACATTACCTCTTTGTTTTTTTTAATTTTTTTAATTTTTTTAAAATTTGGTTTTTCTTTTCTTTACATCCTTATTTTCAGTATTCATCAATAAAAGATCATACATATCGTCTGTACCTTCCCTTTCCCTTCCCTTCCTTTCCCCCCTTAAACCCCCCACCCTCTTACCCTTCCCCTCCCCTTCCCCCTGTACACATCCTAGTACTTCCAACCTATATAGTCCTTTATAGATTACATATTACTCTTTCAATTTTCCTTTACAATCATCATTCTTCCTTTACATATATCTATATACAAGTCATTTCTTTCGCTCTTTACCTCTTTACATTCCTAATCTTCCTTTTCTTATATCTCTCCTTTATTTTCCTTTTACTAACTTTCTTTTCTTCTTTCCACATACCGTATTACTATGTTCCATTCATCTTTATCCTTATCCTCTTCCAAATAGGTACCAGAGGCACACATAACATTAAAGAAAAACACATTTCAGCAAACTCTTTATTTAAAGCTAACAACATGCACATGTTAAACAAAACCCCACCAGGTGAGCCTTGCATAAGTAAACAAAAACATTTTGAACCTTCCAGAAACTGCTTGGATGCTTCTTCTAAAATGCATCCAGGGGTGACTCTTTCCTTTCCTTAACATTTCCATTTTGGTGGCGACCCTTATATGTATATGTGCTTCCTAAAACTTTGGGTGTGTGTGTGTGAAGCTATTTTACTTGTTTTCTCCTTTTCTCTTCGTTGTGTTGTGTATATTCCCATCCTTTCCTATCTGAAGCTTTATTGCACAGTCACGGTGCTACGATCCGATACTGAAAACATATATGTATCCCTCTTTCACTATCTTTTCCTGGTGGAAAATTTTGTACAGAAAAACAAACTATTGCTCAATTTGATTGTGTCTAAATTTTATATAATTTTCCCTCTATCATCTCAGGAGGCAGGGCCATGTTTACTGGACAATAGTGATATTCCTAGGATTGCTTCATGTCTGTTAGCAGTAGCATAGACATCACCCATACTTCTGCCCACTAGCCAAGGGAGTTGTTATTCCTCTGTTGCTTTTCGACTAGGGATAATGAGTGCTGTTTACTAGGGGTGGGAATTATATAGCTGTCTGGATTTGCTGGACTGCCACTCCCAGTCCCAGTGTTCCTCACCATTGCTATGCTAGCTAGAGTGTCTGGGAATTGTAGTCTAAGAACAGTTAGAGGCCTTTATGATTCCTACCCCTGCTATATAGAGACACTTGCTTCCCTAGATTCCTATCAATGCTACACATCTGGATTTTCACACAATACGGTGCATCTGTAGGGCACCAGTTTGAGGAGGAATGGAGCTACAGTGCAGTTGGAGTCACGGCTTGGGATTTTTATGGGACACTTTCAGCAATCTTACTTATTTCTGTATTATCTTTACATCCTACTCTGTCCCATAGGCTCAAGGCAAGTTAATGCAATGTCTTGAAACTCAGTTTTTGAATCATTGATCTAAGGACTGCAAGTCCTGGCTCCAAAACGTTATAGTTTGCCTCTCCTAATGCAGTCCTTTAACTGAAATCTCTTACTTAATTGAAAATGCAGCAGTTTTATAACTCCTTTGCTGCAGTACACATCATACTTTGATGCTTTTTCCCCCTTCAGATTATTGATCTTGTAGCCTGACTTGGTACTATCAAGGGAGCTGCGATATTGCTTCATTTCATCATGTGTACTACAGTATACACCGCAAATGGCACCTTTCTAATTTATTTTTTGAAAGCAAAATGTCACTAAAGAATAAAGGCTCAATGAATGGATAAATTAAGATGGTGGTGCACTGAATGGGATCACATGGCTTGACCTAGTTTTTCATAGACTGACTAGGACTGGATGACTGAAGTAGATATGCTTATAAACTGAAAGCTGAAAGGAGCTGCATATATGGAGATATATAATACGAAAACCGGCCTTATACTGAATCAGAACTGATCATTTATCCTGCATGCCTGCTGTTGCTTGTTGTAGTTATCAACCAGTCATTCAAGGTCTCTGGCAAAGGCTTTCCTTACTACCTGCTGCTACCTGAAAACCTTTCTAGCTGAGTGTGCCAGGATTTGAATTTAAATACTGTGTAAATGAACATGAACTCTGCTGCTGTATTGTGATCCTTCTCTAGTTCAGCTTGCTTTTCAACATTATAGCACAAACTTTATTCATAATAAGATGACTATTTTTTGCTAAGCCGAGGCCTTATTTGCAGCTAGAAGAGACCATTGAAACAGAGGAATTTGCATAAATGTTGACTTACCATTCTACAATTGATGCAGTGGGTCTGTTCTATCTGAGGCTTGCAATGGATCCAGATCTGAATCTATAGTCCTAATTTAACACCAGTGAGCTTTATTTCTTAAATAATGTAGTTGCTATTAAGTCCAAGTATCCTTTTCAAAACTGACCTTGCACGGGTTTTCTCAATCAGTCTAAACTTTCAAAAGTATAATTTTAAAACATCATTATTATATATATTTGTGGATGTACCTCTCCAACGATTCCATAGGATGCTGAAGTTAAAAACCAAGCTGAAGATATAGTGAAGTATTGCAGTAACTGTTTCTTTCCAATTAACAAATGGTAGAATAAGAAAAGAAAAAGAAAAAGCAATATAAAAGCCAGTTCTCACAATGCAGCTGTAATGTCTCTGAAAGCTTCTGGCAATGCTTTCATCTGAGAACTTCAAAGAAGTCTGTACAAGAAATGTACACTGTACACTGGGAAAGTTTTGAATCCAATAGCCCTCAGACACATCTTATCCCTGTGTTTCAGAGGGGAAAAAACATTTCAACACTGAAGGATGAATTTGCCTTAAATACTGAATTTCATAATCAGCTCTAGCTGGATAGTATGTACCTTGGCTGCGACTGACAGGACTTTGGTATATATACATCCTTAAAATGTCTCAGGGACTCAACCTGGGACTTGCTCTGGGGATAGGACATGCTCTTTCATGGAGCTATCAGTCCTTTTAACCTGTTCAGTCAACTCATCTACAGAGTATGTTGCTTGCTGTTGTTCCCTGGAAAATGATGTTAAGTGTCATGTGAACATGAAGTTGCCAGCTAACAACTACTGTTAATGCTATTGATAGGTCTATATATCTTCTGTAAAGGAATCTGATTGTCTGTGTAGCAAAATATCCCGTGTTACTGTAGTCTATGAGAGACAGATGAGCAATTCATTAAAAAATGAAGATCTGATTTTATTTTATAATTCCTTCCCCCAGCCTCACTCATCTTCCTCCCTCATATGTTTTATTCTATCAAATGTAGATCCTCTTTGACATTTTAGCCATTAAAATAATTATTGTCACAATAGACCACCTACATACAGATTTAAAAGCAATTATTTCAAAGATTAGCAATCACTTTGAATATACTTCACAATTGTTTTTAAAGAATATTATAAGACCTGAGAGTGGATTCCCCCTGCTGCTTATCTTTACAGGTCGACATTTTCCCCCTTGGTTATGCATTAAAACTCCATATATAACATCCCTATCTTCTTAGCTCTATTTTATAGCTTAATACAGTATATTTGTTCTTTTCCAGGAATGGAACTGATTATATTTCGCCTGTTCAATTTTTTCATAAGTTCCAAAATAGTTTTGATGAAGAACATATTGTTACAAATAAATAATGAACATTGTCTCTTCCATTATTTAAAGGTACACGGTTCACCATTTGTGTTGAACTGCAAAAGTTATATTAGTTGTATTCAGTTTGTATTGAATTCCAAAACTTATGTAAGAGCAAACATGCATGACTTCATGTAAGTATGCCTTACATTGTTAGTTAGGTCCTTCAGGTAAGTAAATGAAAATCCATGCAAGTTAAGAGAACAATATTTCTGTGTTAGCCCTGGGTTTTGTTTGAGACACCTGTCCCAGTAACCACTTTGAAACAGTTCACATAATATAACTTAAAACTGGGCACAGCTAATCCTTTTTTGTAGCTAAGACAGTAGCCGCCGCCACATTCTCTAGAAGAAATTCCATAAACAAATATTTATTGTGTGACATGGCGCTTCCTTTTGTTTGCCCTGAAACTAGTATCAGGAAGTTTAATTTGGTAACCTAACTTGACTGCTAGTATTGAGAGAGTGAGAGGGAGAATGAAGCTCTCTATATTTTATGAAAAGATAATTAAGTGGATATTTAAGATCTCTTTTCACTTGGGGTCAATGAGTTGTTAGTTGTTGTTCGTGCCTTCAAGTCATTTCTGACTTACTGCAACCCTAAGGCAATCCTATCATGGGGTTTCCTTGGCAAGTTTGTTCAGAGGGGGTTTGCCATTGCCATCCTCTGAGGCTCGAAGAATATGACTTGCTCAAAGTCACCCAGTGGCCAGGATGTGAACCCTGATCTCTAGAGTCATAGTCCAGTGCTCAAACCACTACACCATGCTGTGATAGTTATAGTTACAGCTATTGTGTTACTTATCTCAAAAGCATCTCCTTTGTCTCTTCTATTGAACTTAGTTCCTCAGATGCCTTTTTCAAAAAAAGTGTTTCGGATGTAGTATGTCTCCAGTATCTTCCTCGCTTAAGGCCAATACAAAGAATTAATTTACTTTCTCAGCAATGCCTGTCTCCTTCTCCAGTCTCCTTTTCATGGTTTTGTTGCCTTAATATTGACAAAAGAATATTAAGTATATATGTACATATATAGAGAGAAAGAGAGAGAAGAACTTCTTTGTTTATTGCATTTGCTGAAGGTTTGTACATAATCATAATTTACCAGATTTGTAGGAACTGGGTCTGCTAGTCCCCCTCATGAGGATTGTTATGTATAATCTATGCATCTTATTAAAATTTAACTTCCCTGTACTAAAATTAAACAGTTCAGATGGTTGAGTATTTTTAAAGCTCACATACCTCTCAGATTTGCTAGCAGTGGGTTGGGCAGCAATTGTCTGTCTAACCAGCTCTTAGCACTGCTCAGTATTAAGTCAGAGGTCGCCTCCACTCATCAATTCCAAGGCACATCCATTTATCATTTCTGGAAATATTGTGTATTTGACATGGCCTGACTGTACTTTTATCCATTCAGAATGAAGATAATTGAAGCCATCTATTATTGTTACATTTATTCTTCTGACTGCTTGTCTAATTTTGTTCTTTCTCTCAGGTTTACCATCAGAACTTTGGTCTTGGGGACAATGTTTTATTCCCAGGAGTTCATGACTTGTTTTTATGTGGCATTTCAACCACAGTGATAATGTGGATGAATTGGGTAATCCTAAGGTTTCTTATTTATAGATCTCTATGTCATCTACAGGGTCGCAATGGGTTGAAGTTGACTCAAGGGCAGTTAACAACAAAAGTGCCTTCAGTGCATTCAGCTAGCCCCAGCTAAACAGTTCTTTTTGTACAACACCCAATTTCACAAAGAACTAGAGCTTCCCATGTCAGTGCTATTTTTTCAGGACAGATTCATACATGCAGGTGTATCTGTCTTACAAAGAATGTACTCTATTTTGTGAATAATCTAACACCCAAAATCCACAAAAGAGGGACTTCTTTATTGGGCCAACCAAAACACAAAATACATTATAAAAACTTTTGACACTCCACTGGCTTCTTCATCAGGCAATGGTGTTAAAAATCATACAGGGAAAAATGGCAATGCTAGAGTTACAGTCTACATTTTGTCAAGATGCTGTTGTCCCTTGTTAAGATGGTATGGAGTGGTATCTATACAGGGATAGGCCATTCCTTTTGACAGTGTGGGATCTAGTCCTAATAGTCTTAAAGCTCAGAAAATAAATTTTGTACTCCATTACTAACACACAAATACACTTGCTTTGGTAACCAGGTTTAAATTTTATTTCTTGGACTTTAAGACTCTTTGTCCCCAAGAGACCACATGGCCAAAAGAAATGGCCTCTGCCTGCATGGGTATCCCTCCATACTGTCTTAACTGAGAACAACATCTTGAATAAACGTAGACTCTAACATTGACATATATTCTCTCTCTCTCTCTCTCTGATTTTAACCACTTTGCCTGGTGGAAGAAGCCAGTAGAGCTTCAAAAGCTTGCATCATGTATTTTGTGCATTTTTGGTTGAGTCAATAAAAGTATTGCTGTTTTATGGATATTGGATGTTATAGTACTTTGCTGTATAGCCAACATGGGTACCCTGGATATGCTAACTCACAGCAGAATGTGAGTAATAGAGCCCCTTAAGAGTGCTTGTCTTTGAAGTGAGGTGAGCTGACAAGTTATATGTAGGGTCTTTCTGTAACATCCCCTCATCCCGAATGCAATTCTTAATGCTGTGTACTTGATCCACACATATAGCAGAATGAACTGATCTAGTGGACTATGCTACTTCAGTCTGTAGATGCCCATTAGCTACAGTTTTTTTCTTTCTTTTGTGGAAACTCTCCAATGGTTCGTGGAACAGCAAAATGAACTATCACTTCCAGTAGTACTAAATTAGAGTATATCTGTTTGATAGGGCTAGCCTTCTGTAAGTAGGGAGTTTAAAAGAAAGATATGGAACATTCAGGCATGTCTTTTCATACTTGCACTCTGCAATAATGCTGTCAGTAGCGCCTCAGCATTTTCATGCTTCATTCTGCTGCTTGGTCTGCAACAGAATGTGGACCATAGATGCCTAAAATGTATGTGTGAAGGAGGTCTTAACATTTTTTTTAATGACAGCTGCAGTATAAGATTTGTCAGGAGGCCCTCTTCCCTAACATGGTATTACCTTTGAGTATGTAAGAAGCTGCATTGCTAGGTGCAAATTGTCCTTGACCTTTTCACAATATTCAGTTCAGATTTCAAGACTGCAGATCTTTCTCTTTGGTTCTGCCTGACATGTTCATTGATCTAGACTTTTTTGGCTGTGGGACAGAAATGGATGCTTGTAGTCATTCTCTGTCAGGAACAACTCTGAAAGCTACTAAATGTACACTTTAGGTTTTTTTTCCTTTCCATTTGTCCAGCAACAAAGGCATCAAAATATGTGTTTAAAAGGAAGAACACTCAAGTTTGTTCTTTGAGAAATCTTAGTACATTTCCTTTCAAGAGGCCTGAATGTGATTAGGATAATAGAAACTTATTCTCAGTGTTACTTATGCATAAACAGCTGTTATAAATAGCATCATATTAGCTATAGATACGTAAGATTACTGCTTATTACTTTTCTGTTACAATGAAAGATACATTCTCCTTGTTTTACCCACTTTCTAGAGATTACTCTAGTAAGTGGGTAAAACAGCAATCTTGCCATATTTGTCAGCTGTGTAACCCCTGTGCCCTAACGATATTGAATTCTTGGTTGATAGAAGGATCTTTAGAATCTGGAAATCTAGAGTGGCATGTTCGCATATTAGATTGGGATTTGGTGTTTTCCCCCCAACAGTTTTATGTGATTTGTATTCAAGCAGTTTGGTTAACTGGCTGAGAATCCGTATTATTACCTGGCTTTAAAACTGCCAGCATTGTTCTCAAAAGTTGCTAGGAGAAGTGTAAATCTCCAGAAATGATTCCTCCCAAGTTCATTTAAGCCTGTTTGTAATGTATTGTTCGAAGGTATGATGTGCCTTAATGCTGGTTAGAGTGTATCTTGTCAGCACTGAATATCTTTGTTTTGTCTTAACTATGCTTGCAGAGGTGCTGTCTCTCAAATTTAGGGAGGATTACTGTGACATGCTTTGAGATGGAGTTGAGACAAAATTATGTGAGTTTCAATTTTTGCATCAAACGTTGCCTTTTTGGCAGACTAGACAAAGTAGATGGCTGAGTAGAAGGAAATCAATGTTTTTGAGTGAATTGTGCAATCCCTGAGCTACCCCCAAGATGCCGTGCTCAATGAAGTCTGAATTTTAAATACATGTCTTTGCAGTTAGGTCCATCCCATCCCTGCTGCAAGTTCCCCTTTTTGGATTCCTTCCCACTGTTTCTCTTTGAGCTGGTGATCAGCTGCAACTGGGAGTACTGGGAAAGGAAGTAAGAAGGTAGAAGGATAGAGTTACATTATCTGCATTATTTTAGATTCTGCATATCTGAACTAAAGATGTGAGCCTGCATTTTTATTATTTTCATTAGGAAGGAGAGGGCGAAGGTATAGTAGGTAGGGGGAGAAGAGAGATTTTAAGCTGACAGTGAGAGCTACTTGACTGACTTGTCTGGAGGTGAGTAGGATACAAAGGCAAGAGTGACATTTAGGGAGGGCAACCCTTCCTTTCTGAATTCATGCTACATACGATTATTACCCCTCCAAGCATCTATATTTTGCCAGTTTTACTGATTCTATAGATCGAGCGACTGTCAAAGGATTTAATGGAATGTTACAGAATATCAGAGGTACAAATAGTTTTGCTGTGAAAAGTAAAATAAATCAATGTCCTTTGCTCATCTCTGCAGTGAAAAAGAATCTGCAACAAATGCTTATAAAATTACTGTTGTGCCTGATGAGAATCTTACCCCAGCATCTAAAGTAGTACCTCTGACAAAAAAAAAGCTTCAGGCCCATATATTGTTAGTTAAAGGTAACTTTGTTGAACTCTCCTGGGCTTACTTTAGCTTATCTAGGTCTGGGCTAGAGCTGAGAAAGTGAGTGTGGCCCATGCTGACTGGTGAGCCAGAGTTAATCCATCTATCGTGTGATGATGGGTCTGATCCTCAGCGGAGCCCTTATTTGCAGCACGGCACTTGTCTGGGATGTGTGCTAGGTATAATAAAGAGAATAGATCACAGATTATTTTACACCACAGGAGTCCCACAAGTGTGTATATTGAGAGAAAAGGCCAAAGTTTCATTTTATTTTAAGTAACTAGTCTCTCAAAAGTCCTGATAAACCCTACGCTGGTCTCTGCTATTCTCTTTTCTGCTGCTCTGCTTGAGTCACTGTGTTATGGTTCAGGTGCAGCCACAGATGTCATTTCAGAATTTAAGCCATTTTTTGGTGTGTATTTAATGAATTTTTAAAATTGTATTTCTGGATAAACAAACAGCTCACCCACCAAGCCATAACCCTCCAACTGTAGGTTGAAGCAGCCTTGAATACCAGTGAACAAAACACCACCGAATTGCACTTTTTAAAATGGTTCTTTTTTGTTTTCAGGTCTCGGCATAAATTGAACTGCAGGGAGCATACTTCACAATATACTTCTGTATTTTTATATGCTGTATCTTGCAGTGTTGCAACATAAAAGAGAGTGGCAGCAGTAGAAGCCCAGCTGCATAGAATCCTGTTAACATAGTCCTTAAGGGCTCTCAACCCCAATGGATTGCTTTAACGTTTTCCAGAGGTAGAGCTGTGTTAATTTTTATTTCAGCAAAAGCAGCAAAGTATTTTAGTGCTTTCTACTCTGTGTTGTATTAACCTTGCCATTGTCTGCCTGACCCCTGGGCCCATGAGGCATTCATGAATGGGAGTATGATTATTTCCATTGGGAGGGATGCAAATAGAAAAAGTGGTATTAAAAGCAGGTAGCTATGTGTCCTATTTTACAGAAGACAGTCCTCTCCTTGAAGGACTGTCCAACCCAAAACCAGGCTTTAGCTTAAAGAGCCATCAGGAGGGAAATGGAGTGACTTGATGCTGCTCATGAACAGTTGCCGCCCAAAGGGCAGAGTGAGCTGTTACACAGATTACCTGATTCAAGATATCCCCACTGTTGTAAAATATATTTCCTTTTATTTTAACCACTGCAGCTTTTATATTTATATCTAAAGATATAAATAAACATATGCAAATTTCATGCAAACCCATGCCCTTTTTTGTCCTCCTTGTCAACAATGCATCTCTTCCTTTTTTGGTGAGAGGCTAGAAGGTACTCTCCCCTGCCATTTTCCAGTGCTCAGAAAGGAACAAAACATGAGTTTTAAGGAAAGAGGTGCCTTTATTTTTACTACTACCATATAGTTAATGTAATTTATAAGGGTACAGCAGAGGACCTTGGAAGATAAAACTGGTGAGCTAAAGGCAAAGTGTCTTTAATTTCATACAGTTTAGGTATATTCTAAATGCTATTAATGCCATTCCAAATGGGACCCCAGATTCTTCAGAATTTGCTGTGGCTTTAGTCTTGAAAGCTAGTCTCCCCAACCTACAACCCCTCAAAGTACAAACAGCCAGATTTCAAACCTACCAGTATCTTCCTTATTGAGTAAACCAGTTCTCCAAGGCAGCATTAAGGCAGAAGAGGAAACTGTTTTATATCTCCCATTTATGTTTGATTATGGCTGAGTGACTATTAACGTATTATTTATATAGTGTTTGCTTGGCATCTGAAGCTCAAACTGCAATCCAGCAGAGTTCCAATTCTTCTCATTCATTTGTTTTCATTTAGCCTTAGGCAGGCACAGAAAGAGGCTTTTAAACCCTTTTCTTTCCAGTCATTTTTCTAGTTTGGAGGGGAACAATGCTGAGCTCATAGAGGGCTGGAGGATAAAGAATTAAATTTCTTTCCCTATCTATCCATTTTCCAATTTGACCCTAAAAGAGGATATGTTAAATGCATGATTATTTACATATCTTCTGCCTCCTCCTCCTCCTCTTCTATCAGCAGCATCTGCAGAATCTCCCAAGCTAGTTTGGGACTATACAGATGGAGTTGCTGCTAGAAAATGCTTGTGATGAAAATTGCTGCACCTCCAATGCTCAGCCCAGGAGGCTTCTGTTGTAGGTGTCATAGAAGTTTATCACACACCTCCCCCCCCCCCCATTATAGGAACTGGTAATGCTCCTCAGCACTGAATGGGGATGGCTTTGTGACAGGGGACGGAACGGGGCTGTTTTGAGGACGATTCGCTGTGTGATAAAATCCATTTTTTCCAGGTCATGTGCAGTCCCAAGAGTCCCCTTCCAGTTCCCATAACAGGGGGGAAAGGTGTGCGATAAACTTCATAGACTCATAGAATCAGACAGTTGGAAGAGGCCACAAGGACCATCCAGTCCAAGCCATGCAGGAACACAAAAATCGAAGCACTCCTGACAGATGGCCATCCCGCCTCTGTTTAAAATCCTCCAAAGAAAGAGACCCCACCACTCTCTGAGCTTGTTCCATTCTCAAATAGCTCTTACCATCAGGAAGTTCTTCCTAATGCTTAGATGGAATCTCTTTTCCTGTAGCGTGAATCCATTGCTCTGTAATCTAGTCACTGGAGCAGCAAAAAACAAGCTTGCTTCATCCCCAATATGACATCCTTTCAAATATTTAAGCATGTCACCTTAATATTCTCTTCTCCAGGCTATACAATACCCAGGTACCTAAGTCATTCCTAATAGGGCATGATTTCCAGACCTTTCAACATTTTGGTCACCCTCCTCTGAAAATGTTTCAAGTAGGAATAGCAACTTTCCTTCTTGATACAGTGCCCACATAAAGACAGGATAAGACTCCCAGATTTTAACAGTTATGTGAAATAAGACTTTCTGCAGATCAAGCTGGTCATACAAGATTCATCTGCTGAAAACTGTACTTCCAAACAAATAGTATTGATACAGAAACCTTGTCTTCTTTTTCATGTGAACGCCTTTTAGGGCAAATAGCACATTCATCTCTGTTCTCCCTTCCCTCCTCCATGGTTGTGATATGAACTGGTGTCCCCTTCAGCTTCAGTTCTTTGAAAAAAACGGGATAATGGTGCATTTTTGGGGGTGTCTCAATGTGATAAATAGCAATATAAAGCATAAAACTGAGAAAGACAACTTAAAAAAATTGTTTAAATTACAAAAATGAACAAATAGATTCTTCATTAGGTTTGATCCTGATACACAGCCTCCCTATGGCAGAGGGTTGAATCATGGCACAGTGTATAATGTTGTTTGGTTGTACATTTGTATTGTTAGGCTTCTGGGTTAGGTCTAAATCCAGTTATTAGTCCTGTTGAAACAATGGGTCCTTGGTTTACGTCACATTGATTGAATGGATCTACTGTAGTTGGGGCTAATAACAGGATTTTGACCCTTCTAAATATTAGTGATGAGGAGACACATATTTGCTCTTTCATGAAGGCAGTCTCATATCCAAGCAACACACTCTATGTATATTTGCCTCTCCCCCCCCACCCACCACCACCACCATTGCTGTGTAGATGTAAACCTTCCTAAGAGGTGAGTGAAAGATACTAGTTTTCTTGATTTATTGTTCTTCAGTACAGTATGTAACCTGCATATCATTAAATTAATGTAGCAAATATTACACACCTCTCTCCTGTTCATTCCTTAAGTGTTATTATGGGAATGTTATGCTCATTTCACGATGAGGAGGACCTGGCAGAATTCTCCAGCATGGAGCAATTGGTTGATTTAATAGTCTGTCTTTCTTGCGCTTGCCTTTTAGGAATGTTACTGATGATGGAAAGCTTCTCATTTTTTAAAATTTGATAATCATGGGAGGGGGTATTATTGGTGATACCAAGATTTTGTTCTTTTCATCAGAAAAGAAAAGGTGTAAATAATGTAAAAAATGCAAGATTGACGTTTAAAGTCACTCAGAACTACAGCCTGTATGCATGCAAATACATAAGTCATTTGTCCTTATATCTTGCAGTCATTAGAACAACTGCCCAGAGCCTCTGTTTGTTGTACCTGTACACACAGAGCTTGCTGTGGATCATCTAATGGATGTATGCAGTTTGGAGTAGGGCCTACTCCCCTCCAGCTTGTAATCACATAGCCTCCAACCTTTTAGAGATGAAAACTGGGATATGCATAGCCAAGCAATATCAGATTGTGGTTAAGATTGCAAAAGGTATTAATGAGAAAGAACACACAAGTTAACAGAAGCTGCAGCAGTTTTCTCTTGCCAGAATTTACAGGGAAGGGAAAGATTCTGCTACTTCTTCTCTTCTCCCCTCCTGCTGAGTTGTGAGTGGAGTATTTTTACACTTTGAACTCAGTTTGCACAATTGAAATATGCCAAGGACAAAGAGAAAGGAAGAAGAGAGAGGAACTTAGGACTGTTTAACTGAGACACACATCTTAAGTGCCAGAAGCTGTGCCTTAGGACTGGAGCATGGCTTTGGCACGGTTTCTGGCCTCTTAGGATGCATCATTTAAACAACATACCTCCAAAGTGACTCGAAGAAGCTTTATTTTAGCCTGTCTGTATGGGCTCTTTGTTATTTTAAAAGCAAATGAAAAAGTGGTGTGGCAGAGGATTAATCAATTAATCAGTTAATTTGATAGATGAAGACAGGTTGAGGTTATATGAATGGTGTTTACCACTGTTTGTTGTGTGGCTTCATGCAATTTCCAACTTATGGGAACCCTAATCCTATTCCAATTTTTTAGGGGGAGGGCAAAATTTGTTCAGAGGGGGTTTGGGTTTGTTCTCTGAGACTGAAAGAATATGACTTGCCTTAGTTCACCCAATGCCTTTCTATGGTCGAGCAAGGATTCGAACCCTGGCCTCAAGAGTTGTAATCCAACATAGTACAGCTGTTCATCTGTATTAATAGTAGGAAATAAAAATTGCACTTTTCAAGTGCAGATATGCAGTCCTCTTTAAGAATGATACCAACAAATGAAGGAATAACAGGATTTTTGAAGTCTAAAGTCCATCTAATGTATCACCAAAATCCCCATGGGAGCCAGGGTGACTGCAGAAATCTCCCTTGGCACAATTGGATGCTTCATAACCATTCAAGGGTTTTGGGTTGTTGTTTTTTATCATGGGATACATTTGTACAAAATGTTAGCTTTCTAAATGATGCTGAAATATTCTAACACATTCACACAAATGAATGAATGTGTTAATGAAGCAGTAAGTCAGTCTGCATAGCATAAATGTCTTCGATAAAATTTCTTAGGGTGCTATATTTTTTGTTTCTTAAAGTATGTGAACAAGTCTTTATCTAGAATAAATTGAATTTTGCATTTTACAAAATATGGCAGATGACTGGAAAACAATCAGAAGGCCTTTCTTTTGATAGATCTTGTGGCTTCAAGTATCACTCTCAAGAGACCCATGTATAAGGCTGAGCTTTGTGCTTGTATTAAAAATGTCTTGTCTTATTCTGGCAGCTCAGATTTGTCTAGCCACTTATATTGAATGAAATTGTGTGGGGTGGGTGGGTGAGGTGGGGGTTAAAATGGTTGCTGGTTTGAACTGAAAATAGACTAATTATTTGTCCCTGTGCTCTGTTGCATTGACTGATGTTTTACATTTGTGTGTGCAGTTCTGCTTCTTTCCATTGCTTAGCAGTTTTCAACCCCCAGGAGGGAACTCTGTTGCTGCCTCTTAACAGGGGAGAAGAAAGACAGGGGAGACAATTCAGCTCATGGAGAAGCAGCTGATCTCAGCCACACTGGAAAAAGAGAAAGAAATGAGTGTGTGCTTTGAAATGAAATACCGTATACACTTGTGTATAAGTCAACCTCATGAGTCAAGGGAAGGTTTCAGGGTAAAAATCATGGGTTTTGATATGACTCATGCATAAGTCGAGGATGAAACTTAGGGGGCTATAACAAAGGATGGAAAGGGGAAAACACCACTCCCATCCCTCCTTCTCCTTCTCTGGACCTCTCCTGACCATCTGACACCACTTCCAAGGTGCTGGAGGAGAGGTTTAAAAATCGGATTGGGGAGGAAAGCAATGGAATTAAAGGGGTATTTCTTTGATGGGAAGAGAAGGCTTTCAAATTGGATTGATTTGACGTAACGTCCTCGCTCCGTGCCAGGGCGCCTAGTGCGCCCTTAGCGCGGAGCAGGAAGGAGCTCCATTTTGGAGTTCCTTCCTGGTTTGGTCCGCTGGGCGCAGCCTTCACACGGCTGCACCCAGTGGACCAAAAGAGAAAGGGGCCAAGCGGCCCCTTTCTCCTCCTCCCTGCCGCCGCGGGGTGTCCTTGGGGCTTGAAGCCCCAGGGACACCCCTTTTCAGGCTGCGGGGAAGTGGCGTTTTGCCGCTTCCCCGCAGCCTGAAAAGCGGCGGATCGGGGCCTCAGCGGCTGCCGGTCTTGCCGCTGAGGCCCCGATACACTGGGGAAAGGGGCTGGTACAGCCCGCCCCAAATGGGCAGTCTGTAACCCGCCTTAGATAGAAAAGAAGAACAAAGCACCTGTGACTTTAACAAGTTAGCTTTGGAAAAAAGTTGGGGGGAGGCAAGAAAGAGTTTGAGGGGATTTGAACATGTCCAGCATGTTTAGGAGCGCTGAGGAAAGTTGTTCCTCATGAAACATTCTCCTTGACGTAACTGTTGAAGCTTCAAGAGCACTCATGCACCTTTCCTTTTTGCTGCCCATTGAACTCTGCAGTTTACTGTGATCTTTGCATTTGTTGAACGCCTTTGATACAGCCCATACTTTTTCACTGGTAACAGCAGGACTAGAAAACAACCATCGTTTTACATTTCATTTGGTTCATTATATTTGTTTCTATTTCCTTTTGCATTGCAAAGTACTTAAGGTATTAAACTAATCCCATCTAACAAAATATAAGATTGAAAGCTTATTAAAATAAACAAAATTATCATTACATTATAAGAGCATGCATAACAAATAGTATCCATAGATTTAACAGATACTATGTACAAACAGATAAAGGCCTGCTGAAATAGGTAAATTATATGGAAAGCTAGTAAAGATTTAGCCATGAGAACAGATGAATTCTGCCTTTAGAATGGAAAGAATGTTCAGTGTTGTTTCCCAGACCTAAAAAGAAAAAGAAAAAGTGTTCTCCTGAGAGGGGTAACCCAGTTAGGAAAAATGACAGAAGAGAGTATTTTTCACTGTTTTTTCCTGACTTTAGCATATCCTGAAGTGTTTTGGGGAATTATTCTGTACAACTGGGTTTTTGTGTCACAATTGTGTTAGTTTTATGCAAACTCCCACCTTGTTTCTAGAAATTCCCAAGAACACATTTAGCATTAAAAAAGTGGTGGTGGCAGTGGTGGGGGGTTTGCACAAAACCACATTTTTCGTCCAAAAACACTGTATCCAGATACCCACTTTTTGTGCAGAATTGCTGTTTACTATACAAAAACAGTAATTTTGCACAGAAATATATGCCTTGGCTCTCAGGCAATGGTGTTCCGGTGTGTGCAAAATATGTATTTGTTTGAAAACAGAACTTTCATGTAAAGCCCCCCCCCAAACATGTGTTACAACACAGAATATATTAAAACACTGTGGAAAAGTAGAATTTATCCAGGGAAGAACTATACATAGGTGCAGGGTGGGTGGGGGAAATTTAGGAATTATTTGTCTTTGCTTGTGAGAATCAGATATATTTACATTCCCTTTTCACATCTTTTGGGAGCAAAATAGAATTAGCTCAAAATGGAATTGCTTTAAGAAACATGAATAAACATTGGGAAATCTTTGTATATACACTTAAGAAGCTTGAAATCTAAATCTGTATTCCCATATTTATTTGTGGGCCTTTGATATAGGCATCAGTTTTGTAACTGTATGAAAATGAGAGTGCATAGTGTATGCTCTGTAACTCTTTATTGCTTTTCTCCAAAGGGAAACTTATTTGAGAGCAAAAAAGCAGCCTTTGTGTTGCAGAGTATAGCAGTATTCAATTAGTTTTCTGTATTTTAATAAATCCTATTTTATTTTATTTTTTAAAATTAGTACATGGATACAGAAAGACAGCTAAAGGAACAGTCCTGTTAGGGGCAAAACGTGGGACTGTGTGAAAACTTTCTCTCTACCTATTACCTGTGTTATCTGCCTTGTCCTCTTTTGCAGGTCTTGTCAAGGATTTAGACAAGCGATGGTTGAAACATTCTTCTATCAGTGCTGGTTTGCCAATTTAGTAGCTAGCGTGTTACACAACATTATTTCTCTAGTCATCCTTTTCTTTTCTTCTTCCTTTTTTGGAATGGGAGTACAAGGCTGTCACATGGTACCATTTCAGAAGTACAGTATCTAGAATATAGACTGCAGTACCAAGAACAAGCTAGGAAGAAAAAAGAGTATAGCGAAAAAGGTCATAATGCCTGTTGGAAGCAAAAAGCTTAATTCTATTCCATATATGAAAAATATAAATAAATAAATGCTACACAGTCCAAGAGACTGGAAAACGTAGGGTGAACTGGATTCCTGCATTTGTGAGTTGGTTTAAAGTGTGCATCTAATTTGATTTATAATCCACACTATCCCCAAAAGACATCCAGAGGATTATACCTCTTTTACATGATGAAAGAGATGAAATCCCAGTTTCCCACCCTTCCTGAGTTCACAAGCTATGATTTGATTTACATGTACATGTTTATCATTTGATCACCATAGTACCAAACAATGAGTTACATGTACAGTACAGGTTAGGCATCATAGATGGCAGAGTTTTCATATTCATATTCAGGCACCATGATTTTTGGTGAAGAGAGTTCCCTGTTCAAACTGGGGATCAGTAAGTGTTGTGAGAGAATATCTTTAGTAGGGAATGTGTTCTCCCTACATGATAAGATGATCTGAAAAGGCCTTTCTTTAGATGTCCTTTTCTTCTGGGAGCAGAACTGTAACTACAAGGGCCCTTTTTTATAGTGGCACCTTGACTATGAAGTAGCCTCAAGTCTACCAGGCTATTTTGAATTAGTAAATTTAAAAAGTTTTAAAATGGTTTCCACACCAAGGCCATTAAAATTTAAATGTAGTTTCTTTTCAGTGATTTTGACAGTTGTGTCCTACCACCTTTAAAAGAACTCAGGGTGACATCGAGTTGAAATATTGATCAATTATTTCTGGTCATATTACTTTATAATAGCAAAGTTAGCCAAGAGTCTTGAGACCCTTGAAAAATTTAACACATTTAGTGTAGCCTATAGTTGCATGGCCAGAGGCCATTTTGTCAGGTTGTGAAATGGTTAAGATTGGTGTGTTTTATACCTACCCACATAAATAGACACATGCAGTCAAATGCCTAAAGGCTTGCAAAGATACTGTGCTTAATAAAATTTGGAAAATTACTTTTTTTATTTAGGTTCATGTAATGCTCCAACCAGCATAGCCACAAACCATGCTGAATTGTGGACTCTGAAAACTATATCCCCAAAATAGACTTTCCAGCTATGCTTTATAAATTGTCATGATGTGAGGATGAGAGAGGGCATTTCCATCTAAAACAGGATTGATCCATATTACAGTTAATATTTTTCCTCTGTGTTAGCCTCATTTTTTAAATTGTGTTAATCAATTTATCACAGAATATTTTTAAAGTATGCGATTTGTTCGATTTATCATATTGCCAGTTTTTCTTACTATATGCTGAACAGGCTGTATGTTGAGGATTTACTTGGAATTATTATGCTGGCTGCTCTTTACACTGAACCCCTCCCTTCTCCATTCAGATTATCCTGCTCTGTGTTGTCCTACTTGCTAATTTATGAATTGATGAAGCTTAAATTATCATAGGGTAAAAGATTCTATAAAACAGAATAGTCGGGAGGCAGGAAGTACAGTTTACACTCTTCTTCATAAAGATCATAATCTGGATAATATGGGTGAATGATGTGGATGGTTTGGAGAATCCTCTGCTGCTATAGATGGTTAAAATTAGATGGCAGAGTAGTGTCTTTAACCCATTATAACAATTTATGTGATCTAAATTCCCCCCACCCCGGTCATATTAGTCTCCAGTGATGCAATTGCATGTAGAATTTAACATGGTCCATGTATACTACAGAATTATAACAGGTTGCACCATACGGATGCACCATACCATAGAAATATAGTATTTGCAGTTTGATGAGGTTCTTAGAAGTCCCTGCTGGAGTTCTGGAGACCACTCTGTTCTTCTGAAGGTACCGTGAGAAGATGGATTGAGGAGTAAATCAGGTGCCTTGGGTAGTGTAGCTCAGGGACCAGTAGTAGGTTTCTTAGCAGAAAATGCCAACATACAAATTTCAGTTTTCCAAAGGATGGTGCAATGACAGTTAAAGTAGGTTCTGGCTACAATAATTGTTCAGACTGCAGCGCACATGTAGCAATGTCTACAGCAGTTTGAGAGAATGCTATTAGAGGTCTGAAAGTTGTTCCAGGGAGCTGCATTTGCATCTGTGGATAGAAGAGGTGCTATGCTTTTCAGATACTATTGTAAGCACACACCTGACTAAGCTATGTTTTGACTACATAATAAGGAAAAGCTTATAAATGGTTTCATACATGTAAGAGCCCTGCCAAATGCAGTGATGAGAATGCTAGCAATCCTGTTTGCTGTTTTGAGCATCTGCTATGTGCTGGAGATGCTCCAGTGTAACTATCCAAACATACCCAGAAAATCAATTTTTTTTCTTCCACATCCCAAACTGATGCAATAGAAATGTCCAAGAATGGGAAATGGGTAAATGGAATCAAGTATAGATAATCGGGTTCTAGAAGAGGAAGGCTGTGTCAGACAGAGCAAATGTTGTTGGAAGTTGTGATATTTGTTGCTGCAAAGGATTCTCTTAGAATATTGAAACAATCTTCCCGGGATCTCTGACTCTTGTCTAGCAACACATAACCCCAACTGCAACAGAAAAAAAAAGTCTCCTTCTCTTCATCAAGGAGAAAAATTTTACTTTAAGTCATAGAACTACTTAAGTAAACTAATCTCCAGGTGTGCTTTAAAAAAACCTCCTTTGGAAGACCCCGAGTGCAGATCCAATGAATTATTATATAACAGCCTTCCAAAAGAATGGAATAAGTGGATGCAGAGGCAGCAGTAACCAACAAGACCCGTGAAAACCTAACAAACTATATTGTGGGAACCTGCTCTTCTTTCCACCAGAGTTAAGACAATGTAGAAGTCCCCAAAGAATAAACCAAGCAAAATGACAATTGTCAGAGTTTTATCTCACGGGAGTATATATGAGCAACACAAACACTGTTGGTTAGCAGATATAGATAGCCCTTAGTATCTATGATTCCTTATCTACAGATTCAACCATCCATGGCCTGAGATACATACATACGTGTGTGTGTGTGTGTGTGTGTTCTAAAAAGCAAACCTTGATTTTGCCATTTTATAAAAGGGACAGCATTTTACTACACCATTGTATATAATGGTACTTGCACATCCACAGATGCTCTTGCATCCACAGGAGGTCCTGCAACCAAATCCCAGAGGATACAAAGGACCCACTGTTGTATGAGATTTCTGCATTGACTAAAGCCTCCTATATATACCATGTGCCTGCCAATTTCTGGAAAACTGAGTTCAATCTCTCTGTGTCCCATTTTAAACTTCCAGCTTCTCAGAACCCAAGTCCAACACCAGGAACATCTTAGGGATCTAGTTCTGCATTCAGATGTTGTTGCTCTGATCCTAGCCTGATACTGATTTGGTTTTGCAGTACTAATAAAGGCCATTTGACAAGATGATACTTTTACATTCAGGTATTTAGGCACAGATTTAAGCCACTATTTGAGATTTGGAAACACCGCTGTAATTTTAATGGCATGGAAGAAAATTCATTTTTTTATGCTGAGCAGCCAGAAGTAAGAGATCCATCCATTTAAAACTTGCAGGAGCAGTAAGCCCAAATGTGTTGTGTGGGGATGATGGCTTGATCAAATATTACATTATTTTGTCTGATAATAATAATATTTGTATGTCCTGCCACCACAAAGAGATACTTTTTCAGTTGTATAGTTGGTAGAGAAGTGGGTTTCAATCTCTAGCCTTCCAGATGTCTTGAACTTGGAACCCCTGGTCATCTGAGTTGAAATCTAAAATATCTGAAAGACTCAAAGTTGAGAACCACTGTTGTAAAGGAGGAACAAGAACAACTGAGCCAGAATGCATATTCAATTGTATGCACATAGCTTAATTAGCTCTTTTATAAATTAGCCCTGTTCTTAGCAAAGCATTAAAAAAGTACTGAGCATATGGAGAGCCTAACTGATACATCTTTATGGCAATGTTACTTATTATCTATATTAAGTAAAGCACAGCTGCAGTAATAGCAGTGATAAGCAATAAAAGTTTTCCTACCAAGTGCTGATGGGAATATTTGATCAATTAATCAATGTGATAAAATAGTCAGATCTTAAATTGCAACATGGGGCCAAACTACTTTCAGCATCCTCCTTAGGGACAAGATTTGCTTATTGCCCCTAAGGTTAAAAAGCAGTTCTCATATGGCATGGAGTGACATGGGGTTTGCTGTTTGAGAAATGTCTTGGGATCATTGCTTTCAGTTATAGCTTGAAATGTGAGCAAGTTCGCAAAATTCTGTATTAGTCTATCATTGGCATGTGTCTGCCAGAATGGTCAACTCCTCTACCACTTGCACCCCCTTTCATGTACTCTCTAAAAGCCTGCTTTGCAGGCCTGTGAAACCTTCTGAAATTGGGTTTTGGCATGACAGAGAAAGTCCCAATCTTGCTATCATTGGATGTAGACAATTTTCTCTTGGATATAGTTACAAGCCTGACTGCATTAAATCACAGCCTTGTTACTGTCAAGTCACCAAGAAAAGTGCACAGGGTGATTTTGAACATCATCAGTATGTTTTTGAAGGTAAACATTTTTTTTTTGCTTGTTTGTGATATCTGGATAGGAAGATATAGATAATACAGGCCTTCAATTTCCTATTTTATCATGTAAGACAAACTAGCCACTGGTGAACCTTCTAAATTAGCAAGGATTTTGATCTGGATCTTTCTGGTCAAAATTTAGTGGTACACAGCCCCTGGCTTAAGCTGACATCTCAGTGTCTACTTATGTGCCTTCCAAAAAGTTATGTGGAAATGGGAATGCAGCATCAAGTAGCTTGCAAAGGGCTGGGCACCTATTTAGGTTCATTCAACTACTTAGTTGCATTCTAAAATTGGCCCTCAATCTTTATCCATGGATTCAACTATTCATGGCTTGAAAATATTTCAAAAATATATTAATTTCAAAAAGCAAACCTTATGTTTGCTTTTTTAATATAAGGGGCACCATTTTACTATACAGTACCACTTTATATAATGGGACTTGATCATCCATGGATTTTGGTATCCACGCAAGGTCCTGGAGCCAAACCTCAGCAGATACCGAGGGCTCACTGTATATGCAAAAGAGGCAAAAGCTAATGCTGACTTTTAAAAGAATTCTGTCTAGGTGATATTGAACACAGCCTTTGATTGAAGTTCCATTTTGAAAGCCTAAGTCTGAAAGTCTAATTCTTCTGAGGATCAAAATAGGTTTCCAGCTAATAAGGTCATTCTTTTCTTCATTATAGTTCTCTAGCAGTGTACTAAATTAATCTGCCTAGAAAATGATGTCCTGACTTTTAAAGATTTGTTCTAGGCCCAGACAGCCCTATCCAATCATACCTCCTTTCTTATATAATACCTTTATGAGGACAATCTAAGGAAATAAACTTATGGTGTCAACTTGGTAAGGACGTTCCCTATTTATTCGCTGACCTTTCTGCACATTGTTCACATTAAAAATATCAGGCAATGGAGTAATTAGTAGATATTTTTGAACCCAATTATGTAAGCATCTTATATTATAGCTGAGAGTTCCAAGGTCCAAGAGCAATATAGATTTAGTCTCCCTTATTTGAAATGTTTGGGACTAGAAGTGCTTTGGATTTTGGATTTTTTTTTCATATTGCAGTACCTGTATTTGCATATATGTACATAATGGAATATCTTGGAAATAGGACTCAAGTATAGACACAACATGTATGTTTCATATATACCTTATACACATAGCGTGAAGGCATTTTTACAGTATTTTTTTAAAAATTGCATGTAACAAAGAATGTATACATTAAACTATAATAAAGCAAAGATTTCACTATCTTAGCCACTCATGAAAAATGTTTTAGATTTTGAGATTTTGGAATTCTGGATAAGGGAAAACTGAATTCTTTTGTTTGTTGATTTGTTCCATACCTTTAGAGATAGTGATGACTGCTTTTAAAAAAAATTGGTCAAACTCAATGCATTTTGGTGACAGAAGCAGAAAATACAAATAATATTGTCTCATTATCCACTTGGCAAACCTCAGTGTAATGAATGCGAATAGTGGTGTTCTTCTGAAGTTTCCATTCATTTAATTGAGGGTTTTGCATGGATAATTTCTCATTGTTCCAGTGAGTTAGACTGGCCCATCTTATACTCTCCTGTCCTTAGTAGGATCCAAAATTTTCTGCCTAAGGCAGATGGCTTACTTTTTCTTCTCATGCTCTCCTTTCTATCAGAATTTTATTTTCCCTTTTGTAATGGTTTTTCTCCTTGCCATCTCTTACCTGTTCTTTCTACATGAAACCCACCTCCAACTGGGTGTGTTTGAGGGAGAGGGTGGTGGCTGCATTGGCACTACAGAAATAATCCAGTTTTATACCACTTTAACTGCCATGGCTCAATGCTATGGGATTCTGGAATTTGAAGTTTCATGAGATATTTAGCCTTCTCTGTCAGAGAGCTCTTGGGCCACAACAAATGACAGTTCCCAGAATTCCATAGCATTGAGCCATGACAGTTAAAGTGGTGTCAAGTTGGATTATTTCTGCAGTAAGGATGCAGTCAGATAGAGAAAGATTGATTGATTGACTGTGTCTATTATGGAGAGATTTGGACTCTAGTTGTTCAGCATAATGGAAAATCACACACTCACAACCTTTCTTACTAGAAATCTAGGTTTCTGAGTTCAGTTTTCTGTTGTACCCATGTCAGAAAACTTACTTCACTGAACATGTTTTCACATTATGTAAGTGAGACCCCATTGTAGAACTCCTGCCTCTTAATTTGGAAAATTTGGCCTCCTGACAAAAAGTGGCCTTGTTACCAAGGTTCTATAAAGGACTTGAGCAGGTCCTTTGCTAAATGAGGGTTTGAGGAGGTCCTCTCCTAAATGGGTCTTGTCTCTTACTCATAACTCTTCCCGCCCTCGGGAACACTGTACTTAGATACTTGCACCCTAACTAAAGTCTTTCCTTGTTTCCATATATTAATTTGCTGTTACAGGCACAGAGCCAGTGCCAGTGAGAATGAGGCAGTCCTACTACACCATCCTTCCTTCTGCAGTCTCTGGTGGAGTGCTGCCCCTCATGTATTTGTGAACAAAATTGAAACCACCACCACCCCAAGTTAGGGAGAAAAGGGGCACATTCTCTTCATAGAGGAGTCTGGGGCACAAAACTGTGGTCCAGTAGCTTTCTGCTTGCAACAAACAGAGATTGAGACCTTGGAATTGCTTCCAGAGAATTGGCACTTAATTTTATTTGGAGTTGGCCTGTGTACGAGCTATTTCAGGGGAGGCATCTGAATTCTGATCTCAGTTCTTGATACAGGACAGACTGTGCTGTCTTTGTGTTTGTTTTTCAATATTTCCATTTCAAAACGTGAGGTTAATGATGCAGTACAACTGAGCCTGTGCAGTTAATATTCTACAGGCCCTTATATGGTTTCCATCTTGTAGGTGTCTGAATGCCTTGGTCAGTGTTTTCAAAATATTCTGGATGGAATCTTTATAGAACAGCACAGAAGCACAGAAACAGGAAATATCTTTGGTATGTAAACTATAATTTTGAGGGTATGCCACCGCAGTGTAAGAATTAAAAATGTCAATCTGATTTAGGAATGAATTGTTAAAGAATTGAAAAGCATGTCCAATTTAGGCCAGGTTTTCAGATTACTTTATGGATTGTATGTAGATAGAGAAGATTTCTCATCTTGCTAGTGATCTTGCTCCATTTTCATTTTGTTGTAAGCCTTTTGCATCAGATGTCAAGCCTGGAAGACTGACCAACCAGAATCTCGCTTTACACCAGTTACAGTTCCATTCAAGTTATTTTAGTGCCAGTTTCTAGCATTGCCTATTTTAGGCAGAACTGAATTTGATCTTGTCCATTGTCAATTCAGGCAAAGCAGATTGTGAAAAAAAGAAATGTTACAATCCTAATGAAAATGGATTACGGGTGGATAAAAGGCAGAAAATCCACACTCCACTCTAAAGTCTGTTGCAGTCCACTGAAAACTGTATAAAAGGGGTAGAGAATCAACTCAGAAGATTAAATTAACTCCATGTAGCTTAATTCTATTTTATTGTAGCTGTATGCTGTCGCTTCATTCATGAGGTTGTCCCGAAGTGTTTCCTTTCAGGATGATATTCTGGCATCTATGCTTCCATATTCAGTTAAACAACAAAGAAATCACATTCCTCTGCTCTTAGATTTCTCTCTTTTAAAATACCAGATTGCCCTACTTTTGTAAGACTTTGGAGTCCTCTTTCCTGATGAGAAAGGGAAATGTGTTTGTGTTCTGATTTCTGAGGATGATTTTTCTGGCTAGATACATCTTTTCAATAAAGCTGAAAATGTTCTATGTGTAAGGAATGGGGAAGGATTTTCACTCAAGTTCCAGATATTCAGAAGAAATGAAGGTCTGTGGATTCCCCCTCTCCCGATCTGTCAGTGGATTTTTATCTTCTATTCAGTCAGGTTCCTTGTTTCTCTGCTGCAGGTGCCCATATCAGTACTCTACAATGTGGTGCCCTTAAAATGTGAAGGGCTGTAATTCTCACTGTCCCCAGTCAGCATTGGGGAGGAATAGCTGTCTAACACATTGGAGGGCACCAGGTTGAGAAAGATTGGGCTAGACAGTCACAGCTGCTGTGGCTACTCTCTGTCTGTTTTCTGCCTTCTCCTCATGGCTAGGATGCAAAGGTGGCTTCACATACATTCTTTACTTACCAGTGAAAAAATATTTTTATTACCTGTATAAATCGATTTATCTATTAAGGGTTCTGGATATGAAAGATATGTGACAGTGTCAACTGCCTATATTTATTTTCTTGTCTGCTCCATTCACGAAGTGAAGGAGGATGGCGTTCAGTAAACCTCCCTTCCTCTGTAGCTTTTCCTTGCCAAAAACTCAGTGGTTTCAGACACTTGGTTTACTGTATATACTCGACTATAAGTCAACTTCATGTATAAGTCGAGGGCAAGTTTTAGACACAAAATTATGGATTTTGACCTGACCCATGGATAAGTCGAGGGTAAAATTTAGGGGCATATATAGCAAAGGATCTAAAGGAGGAAGCAAAGCAAACAATGTCAAAGAACTTCAAAACTTACAAAATTCCACCAGACATAGCTCTTTGTGCTTACTTTTAAGACTGGATGGATGAGAGAGTAAAAGGGGTTGGTGCTTCATATATTATACTCTTGTTTTTCACCCAGAGATGGTTCCTTCTTTTAAATAAGAGTCAAGATGTAGTACTTACATTAACCTGTGGATAAGTTGACTCAGGTTTTTTGGGTCAATTTTTGACCTAAATTTCTAGACTTATACATGCGTACCTGTATATATAGTATTCATTTCATTTAAATCTCACTTCTCTCCCAGGGTTGGGATACAACCTGGCTTATTGTTTAAAAAGCTTGCAATACAAACCACAAATATATATGTATAATGAAAACATTATAATTAACAGTACTATTAAAACACCAATTATTGCTTTTTAATCTTTTAACTCAAGGACTAAACGTCAGCTTCCCACTTTATATGCTGAGGAGTCAGATGTATATAGACAGCAATCCTGCCTTCCTCATGTCTTTCAGAAGACATGTATAAGAAGAATAGTCTTATCTTATCTTAATTGTCTCACTTTCTAATAGTGTTTGAATTTATGGGGTCGACATTTATCTGTTGGATAGTAAAAACTGTCAAGCACTGATAATGCAGAATTTTAAAGGCCAGACACATAAACATTTCTACCTTGCAAACATGCATGCCAGGCAACCTTGGGGTGTGTCTCACTTTTTCTCCATAATGAATTTCCCCTTTAAAGGCTGCATATCTTTAGTCTCATTTCAACTCACAGATAAAGTTCCTCTGTTCTGAGTAATTTACAATTTCAGGAAGATAATTTGCTTGCTTTTCAGACAAATGCAAATTGCTTCACAACAGACTTGTTATCTTTTTCTTACCTTCCAAATTGTTCAGTAAGGTAGCTTCATTTCTTTTGGACTTTATATTCTCAATTTAAATTGAGAAATGACTTAGGATTAACACAAGTTAAAGTAAAGGGAATGAACAGGGCTGACATATAAGCAATAATATTTTAAAAATTAATGTTACAGTGTTAAGTTCTCTCTGTGTGTCTGTCTGTTTCTATGTGCTGCCTTCAACTTGCCTCTTGATTTACGCTGAGTCGATGACTTTTATAAAGTTTTCTTAGGTAAGGAATATTCAGAGGTGGTTTTGTCCGTTCCTTCCTCTGAAATATAGCATACAACCCCAGTTATTCATCCAATTACTAACAAGGGCTAGCCCTGCTTAGCTTCCAAGATCAAGCAGAAACTGGTGCCTTAGGATATTTAGGCCTCCTATACAGTATTAAACTAGATGGAAATAAACTGGGTTAATTTCTAGGATAAGAAGTGTGTATAATTATAAACTATTCCCAAGGTTTTTGGTTAATTAGAAACTTTTTTTTTGGAACAGAGAGTTTTATCAAGCATCTGGAAGAATAGAGGGCAAGGGAGAGGGAACAATTGACATCCTTGGAGCCCTTCTTGACTGAATGAGGGAGCTTTCATCTAATGCCAGTGGTTCTTAACCTTTTTTGGGGATCATAGAGCCTGTACAGACAGGCCAAAATAAAGCTGCTTCAGGTCATTTTGGAGGTATGTTGTTTAAATGATGCATGCATACTAAGAGGTCATAAGCCATGCCAAAGCCATGCTCCAGTCCTAAGAATGTGTGTGTCATTTAAACAGCATAGTTCCAAAGTGACCACAAGCAGCTTTATTTTGACCTGTCTGTACGGGCCCATAGTCTTTCTTGAGAGACTGATGAAAGCTGTAGACTCAGCTACAGATAAATGCAATTGAGCCCACGTTTAAAAGTTATCCACAAAGGATTTGAAGATTTTGCCTCTTTTTTATTTCTAGTTTTAAGAGTGTTAAGTAGATGAAAATAATGAGCAAATGGAGAGAACGTAGGACTGTTAGGACCAAATGCTGGTTGACGTTGCAGGGACGTAGCCAGGATTTAGGAAGGGGGGGGGGGGTCCAGACTAAGTGCCACCATTATAATGGGGCTTGGGTGTGGCGGGCGCAGCAGCACTGCCATCATTTTCTAATGGAAGGGGGGGGTCCGGACCCCAAGATCCCCCCCCGGCTACATCCCTGCGTTGGGAGGAATCAAGTCCAGGGAAAAGTGAAGGGCCAGTTTGAATAATGCCAGGAAATAATAACGTGGTGGTGTTGGTGTTGGAGGTGTTCCACTGCTTGTTGTGTCCCTGGCAAATGCCCAACCATGCCACTTTCCAAGGTTGACCCCGAAATAGATTGTGCTTCAGCAGTCCACAGGATCTGGGACAAGCACTTGTCTCCTGTCTCTTACATTGCCCTTGCTGCCAGTCATCCTGGCATGTACATTTGTGGAGTCCTAATTTTCTCTCTTATATAAATGTTCTCCAAGATGAATGGGATAAGGAGTGACTGAAGGTGTGGAAAACATAGAACATCAATGGTCTGTCCTATATAGAATTCGGTTTCTCTTTCCTTTACCTTTTTTTGCTTATTTTACTGCCATGGCTCATTGCATTCTGAAAATCTAGTGTGCAGTATACACTAGTCTAAGCCATGTTCTGATTGATATGCACTGTTCTGTAAGCTTGCAACTGTCTATTTGGATGTATTGATGCAGAAACTAGCAGGATGAAAATACAAACATAGGACTTTCTATATTACTGTATTGATGTAATCATCAAATGGTTTCATTATATTGTTTTAGGGCAAACTTTTGTAAGAAAAGCAATATGGAAGGAAGTTTTTTTTAAAAAAATCATGTTTACAGATGTTGTGACGCCCTTCTTTCCTTCATTAGTCTACACCTTATAATAGTAATGATTCCCTCTAAATTTCAGACATAGATCTCCATTATCACAGGGGTCTACAAAGACCATAGGCGAGCTAGTTCCTTTTGGACTCATCCATGCAGGTATCTGGAAAGAATTTTGTGGGCAGTCTTTAACCGTGTCCTCTTTAGTTTACTGCTTCAGCGGCAATGAAAGGAAAATTCAGCTCTTGAGTCATGATCTATGCATGTTACTATATTGTAATTGTGAGTCTGCAGAGACATAGCAGAAAAGGGAATGTATGCACCCTTAGCTGCCCATTTAAAGATAGTTTATAATTTATAATTAGATGACATATTTTAGGGAAAAGGGAAACTTGTCACTTCCACACTACTGTGCCCAGAGAAAGTTGATACTGTGCAGTATACCAGATCTTATGATAGCTTTGCTCCTGGGAAAAGACTTTGCTTGTTGCCTTGAGGAACCACTGCCAATTGCTGTAGTCACTAGGTTCTGAGCTAGCTGGTCAGTACTGCGACTCAGTGTCACTAAGGCCACCTTCTTCTGATTTATTATTTGGATGTGCAACCTACCAAATGCAAACTAGGAAGATCATTCTGTAGGAATCTTACTTTTGGGACCATGCCTCTGTAGGCCTCCTCTGTTTCCAGAGAGAGTTGTCTGTCACCTTTGCCAAGGATATGAAAGTGACTAAAATATCATTATTAATTATGTATCATTATCTGTGGGAGTTTAAGTATTGTCGAGGCATGTGACAATAGATATCTGCAAGAAGAATTCCTGACATTTCAAGACAAATTTTTTTATCTTCTTTGACAGTGCAGCAATTTTGGCAGAGACGGAGACAGTTAATCCTGTTAAGTTCATGTCACACTAATCATCAGCATGCATTTAACCTTCTGTGCCTCTGTGATTTCTTGGTGCATTTGTGTACAGACTCAATGTGCCAGACATTTTGGATCAAATATTACTTAAGAGTGTGAGCCAATGTGATGTGTGAGTGTTGGACAAGGACTCTGGAAACCCATTGTGTGACCTTGGGTGAGTTACATGCCCTCAGCCCCAGAAAACCCTATGATGGGGTCAGCATAAGTTAAAAATGACAAAGGCACACAATAGCAACAACAACAACATAGCAAATTGTCTATTTGGTTTAAAAAATTATTTCCCCAAAACTATTCTTCTTAGATAGCTCTTTTGGTACCCAGCCACAAGGTTGTGAGTTTGATCCCAGACAGGGCTCTAAGATCCACTCAGCCTTCCATCCTTTCGTAGGTCAGTAAAATGAGTACTCAGCTTGTTGGGGGCAATTGGTTTACACATTGTAAACTGCTTAGGGAGTGTTACTAATATAGTAAGCAATATAGAAATCTACTTGCTATTGCTATTGCTCCTGTATGTAAAGTGATCTCCTCCTCTCAGTTACTCAGGCTAGTTTCCATATAGCACTTAAATATTTCTTCAGAGCCTACCTATTCATTATATATCTTATGCTGGGGATAGGTGGGGTGGGAGTATGAGTGAAGGTGAAACAATAATTTTAAATGGCATTTAGGGTGTGTATTCAAGGGAGAAAGGAAAAAAAACCCCACAAGACCAAAACAACTAGTAGATTCTGCTGCATAAACCTCATTGAAAGGAATGCTATTCACGTTTGTATCCCTTTATGCTGGGAAAAGATTCTGGAACAACCGCCACCTAGTTTAATATTTATAATGTTTCAGAATTAACCTCCATAATTTCTGTCATTCCCATCTGCCAAAGCTTTCTGGACAATATAATATACAATAAATGCAATGATTGTTATTGTTATTGCAAATAATGAAGCAGCTAATAAAACTAATTGTGTAAAAGCAAGCCAGTCACAGCAGGAAGACAGCAATTAAATTGCACTGGGAGCAACAACGTAACAGATATTTGTACTATTTTACTGAGTTAAAAATTCATGTCATTAAGACTTGTTCCATTTTGTTCTAAACAATCTGCAGGAATATATATATATATATGTATATGTATATGTATATATATATATATATATTTTGACAGTATAGTCCAGAGCACAGGGACAACAAATGAGAGAACTATATTCTAGGTCCCCATTCCCACTCCCCACTTAACTTATTGGAAAAAGATATCAAGGAAAGAAGGTAATCTGTACCAGTCTGTCATGCCCCCCAGATATTTTGGATTACAACTCCCATCAACCACAGCCAGCATGACCATTGGCTGGGGAAAGCTGATCCAGCCCATAAATATGAATTATACACAAAGAACTGAAAGGAATTCACTTTTTCTATATTGTCCAATAGCAATGAATAGAAAAGTTGCTGACAGAATTTGAATCCATTTTCATACTAAGCCATGATCTTAAACTTTGAAATTTAAACTCATGATCTGTATTAATAGGAAAATAAACAAGCATTTCTGAAATTGCGAATAATATAGCACAGTGCACAAATGTTACTGGGCAATCTCTCTGTGGACAGGAAACATTTGTAGTCTAACTGGATCCTTCAAATAATGACAGTGACACTTTGGATTTCAGCTGTACTTTGACTTTGATCTAAATAAAGTTGCCTTTATGTTCTCCAGCTGCAACTTTATAATTGAATGGGTGCTTTGGGGGATTATTTTAAGAAGTGAGCATTCTCACTTTCCTAATAAACTGGGTTATGAAGCCATGTTCTGGTTTACAGGATAGGGAAGAGAAACAGAACTTGGAAAAGTTAGAAGTTAGACTCCAACTCTTGTGTCCAAAAAACTTATCCAGGGGTAGCTGTGTTAGCTGTGTAGTAAACTGTAACAAGCTTTCAAAACTACACTGGCTTTTTCATCAGGCAAAGATGTTAAAAATCATAAAGGAGAAAAAAAAGATGATTGAAACATGTTTTTTAGGCATCTTGGAGCTTCACAAAGGACAGAGGCAACTAGGATTTCAAAAGGAGCATCCCTTTTTGTCTTGCTAGTGGAACTTAACTTTGCTTTCCTGGAGTGTCACATGGCCAGAAGGCTTCGAAAGTTTGCAACAGATATTTTGTGCATGTTGTCTGGTCCAATAAAGGTATCATTGTTTTGTGGACTTTGGGTGTTATATTCCAAGTAGAATGCTTCTCAACTTGATGGTTTCATTTACCTCCCATGGATGGTGAAATATGTGAATGGAAAGTATTATGGCATTAACCCTGTACCTAGTGACTTGGGAGCAAGTCCCATCAAATGCGGTTTACTTCCACATAAATGTGTACAGGGTCATTAGGCTGCAAGTATTAAAAGACATTTCAAGTGCCAGTTTTCTTCAGATGCCAAATTTGCAGCCAGCATATTGCATAGCTTTTAAATATTTTATTGGCAAAAAACGTTTGGTTGTTTCATCTGATGTATTTTCCACTTGAGTCTCTGTTTCCTTTTCTTCACTGAAAAGAAGAATGTTTTTTTTGAGGTATCAATAATTAATCCCTTAAAACCAGGGGTACGGTATGATATCTGATGTCAGTGCAACCTAATAAGAACTCAGCAAATTCAAAGGAAGTCTGATGGTAACCCAGTTGTTCAGTCAGTAGCCACAGTGGCTAAGTGACATTTAATCGCCTTAGCTTTACTGCCTTTTATTTCCATGCTAAGTTGTCCTTCCTTCCCCTGCCCTTTTTTGCTGCCTTTTGGGCATAAATATTCCATGAACAGGCACACACAGAGTTTAGATTAATCCAGGTGAGTTCAGTAGACAGCTCACCTGGACTGATTCCCTGCAGCATCTGTTGTGTTTCTATATACCCCCCTCCCTTTAGTGACCTTGGTAAGTTCAGAGGCAGCTCAGGTTTATGCATACATACCTAGCGCTTTCAGTGACGTCTTTAAAACAAATTGTTGTGGTGCTATTCAACCCTGAGATCTTATGTCTTAGCTTTAGTTTAACTGAAGCTTTCAATTTCAGGATGAAGTCATTCCTGTGCCAAAAGATGCAATCGCACATGGACGTTGAATTATTTAGAGTTCCGTTTAACTGTGTGCATGTGTTCAAGCAGCAGTAAACATAGCCGGTTACCCTGTAGGCAACTGCAGCTGTTATTCAAAAAGCAAATGCTCTCCTGTCTTCCACTTCTTCAGATGAGGCATTACGAAAAGGAGGGAGGCCGTTCTGAATCGGCAGGGGAGAGGTTTTATTTAGGCCCATTTGTAAATTCTAGAAGAACTTTGAAAACCCCAGTTCAAAGCCTATATCAGCTTTAGATTTACCATCGTGAAGAACAGTTTCTTTTTAGTTGGACTATGATGTCTGGAATTCCCTAGTCAGTGGCCAGGATGGTTGGGGGAATTCATGGAGTCACAGTATAAAGAATAGTTGTTCCAAGCTCTGGCATTTATTAAGGGGAGCATGGATAAATCACTGTATTTTTGGCTTCAGCTGCCCACACCTGGAAAATTAGATTGGCCTAAGAGGAGAGAGACAGTATGCTGTAGTAGTTTGCATGTTGGACTATTATTCTAGAGACTAGAGCTTGAATCCTTGCTCAGCCATAGAAATCAACTGGATGACTTTGGGCAAGTCACACTCTCTCAGCCTCAGGAGAAGGCAAACTCCTTCTGAAGAATCCTGTGACAGGTTTGCCTTAGGGTCACCATAAGTTAAAAAAAAATGACTTGGGGGCAAACAACAACAGAGTGCCATATTAGTAAATGCTTAAGATAAATTCAGATGAGAATAATAACCACTAGACCTGTATCTAGTCCTGGAAATTAATAAATGACTAGAAATGTTCATTTTTTTGGGTGATCCCTACAGTGCTACCTTTCAGATTGGTCATGCTGACAGTGCTATATGTGTGAATTTGAAGCTGCATGGTTGTACTTAATTCACTATGAGACTTCCCTGCTAGACTGTTATGTATGCTGTGTTTGATGCAGAATACTTTCTGATGGGACTGTGATTTCAGCAGAGGAATGCCAGCCAAAGAATGCAAAGAAAAAATAAATTCCAACATTCCAAAAATAATCTTCCTTTACCCATAGTACTATACTAAATTCATTCTTTTTAATATCCCCTCTATGTGAGCAGGTGCTCTTCCGTGCCAATGGGGGGCATTACATTTCACATGAAACGGAGGAAGAAAGGCAAGTAGAGGCTGAATGGAGAAACATCATGTGGTATTTCAGTTACACATAGGGATGCCGTAACCCGACGGCCCCCATGACAAACCCGCTTTTGGGGGCCCCCTCCCAGTCCCTGTCCGGTTTGGCCCCAAGCCCCCGGTTTGGGGCCCGTGCGGCGCCAACCCACCTTCCCCTGCCTCCCCGCGTGGCCGCGCCACCCACCTCCTCCTCCTCCGTTCGGAAGCGAAGGAGGAGGTGATGTGTGGGGGGAAGGTGGCGGGGAGGTGGGGAGGGGGCGCGGGCATGCGCAAGAGGCGCACCTCCTTCTTCCCCTCCTCCGTTCCAAGCCTCCCTTCCTTTCTCCCTCCTTCCTCCTTCCTTTTCCCTCCTCCTCTGCCTCCCGGCTCAGGCCCAAGTGGAGGAGGAGGCAGAGGTGCCTGCCTGGCTTGGCTCTCCCTGTGCGTGTGCACGCGCCAAGGCAGCAGGCACTGGCAGGCAGCCACCCACCACCTCCTCTGCCTGGCGCGCCTCCATGCTGGGCACTTCCTTGGGCCCGGGAGGTGGAGGCAGAGGAGGAGGCTGAGGCGGAGGTGGCTGGCTGGCTGCCTGCCTCCTGCCTTGGCGCACGGACGGGGGGGGAGCGCGCCAAGGCAGCCACCCACCTCCTTCTCCGCTTGGGCCTGGGCTGGGAGGCAGAGGAGGAGGAGGGAAGAAGAAGGGAGGAAGGAAAAGAGGAGGAGGAGGAGGGAGGAAGGAAGGAAGGAGGGAGGAAGGAAGGGAGGAAGAAGGAAGGGAGGAGGAGGGAGGAAGGAAGGAGGGAGGAAAGAAGGAGGAAGGAGGAAAGGGGAGGAAGGGAGGAAGGAGGGAAGAAGGAAGGGAGGAGGAGGAGGGAAGGAGGAAGAAGGAAGGGGGAGGAAGGAAAGGAGGAGGGAGGAAGGAAGGAGGAAAGAAGGAGGAAGGGGGAGGAAGGAAGGAGGGAGGAAGGACAAGGAGGAAGAAGAGGAGGAGGAGGAGGAAGAGGATAGTGATGATGATGAAATGAGCCAGCTTCTGAGGCATGACCAATGTAAGTTGCTCTGATTTTTACAAACTCATGCACAGTGAAAAAAAACCAGAGTCCCTTGACCAAGTACACACTTCTGAAAAGTACAGTTGAATCCGAGGGCAAACCCACTTCTTGTTAAATCACATTGACATATTAAGTATGAAACCCAAAGAGTTTGGTTATGGAATAAGCCTCTGAAGTATGCAAGAAGCCATGTTAAGTAAAGCCATGTTCAGTGCCCAAATATGCTGTTAGGAATGGGAGGAGGGGGGTGGCCAGAAAGGGAAAGTCCATTTCTGTCATCTGTCTAGGAATAATGCCCAAATGTCCTCCATTTCGATCATGCCTAAGAAACATGTATTTATATTAACATTTTTTTTTAAAACCATCAAATTTTTCCACGTGTCCTCCATTTTTAAAAAAATGTGCCCTCCATTTGAAAATTTGTCCCTGTTTGGAGGTCCAGACTTATGGCAACCCTAGTTACACACATACTTAAGTCTTAGTCATTAGGTCTGCGGGTTTGTGCTAACTACTAATCCCTTCACAGAAAAGGTGGACTTTGTAATGGAATTTGGAGAAAGGAATTTGGAGAGAGGAAGGTATCACACATGTGTTCTAGGACGTAGTTACCAGCAGTAAATCAGGATGGTGCAGGTGTACTTGGAGTATTGCTGCACTTAGGTCAAGGAAAACTTGCATTCAGATTCTTCTTCCAGTCATGATGTTTACTGGCTTGTCTTTGGCAAATGACTATCATCCTGATCTACCTCATAGGGATGGGGTGTGTGTGTGTGTGTGTGTGAGAGAGAGAGAGAGAGAGAGAGAGAGAGAGAGAGAGAGGACAAACGTGCATCATCATTTGATGCCATTTTAAAGTATTTTGTAGAAAGCAATAGGCAGAAAATATCATAAATAAATAAAAAGTTTGGTTTTGGTCAGTAAATTAGAATTTTAATAATCTGGATTTCAAGGGTGTTTAGATGTTTGTTCATCTATGTGTGTGTGAACTAGTTTCTCTGTATTTTCTAAAGCATTTTGGACCTTGGTAATAGAAGGATAACAGAAGCCAGATAACTAAATAAAAAAACCGTGAGCATATTTACTCTATTAACAGGAACTCTTTGGCTCTGGCAGAGTCCCAAAGTGGTTTTATATCTATGCAGCTTTCAGCCTTTTCTTCTGATAAGTATGCTGTGTTTCTCCACCATGTATAAAATGTAAGAGACAACATTGCACCAAGCAGTAGATACACCCTCCCACTTCACTCTATTTATATGTTCCTGTCATCAAGCAATTAAAATAATGAATACTTTACAAAACAACAGGTAAGCAGCCTGCCTGCATAAAGATAGTATTAGCTTAAAATGTACCTGTCATGCTTCTAAATAAGGCACCAATTAAAACTTCATTCCGGGTTTCTTGAAATGTTCATTTTTCTGGCTCATGGATGGCTGCCACAGCATTATTTAGTTAATTTGCTGAGGTGAGGAGAAGCAACAGGATGGCAGACCTGCACCACTGATAAGAAAGGAGTTCAGCTTTTTGGAAAAGCTTAGCACACATTTGCAGGCAAGCTACCGAGAAGGAGCTAAAAGATTCTTGTTTGCACCATCAAATGCTGTCATGCTAGCTGTGTTACCCTTGGTTTATGAAAGGCATAATCTCCTTCACTGTTCTGAACTGGTATCCCTTTCTCTGAAGCTATGGTTTTCAAACACGGCACCCTTTCTGGGCTCCTGTGTATTCATTATTGTGCTTCTATGTCTACTGTTGCTGTACCCTGTCGATTCCTGAGTTTCCATCTTCCATTAAACATTGAAGAGTCTTGGATATATCCTAGGGCAGTCACTAATTTTGCACAAGTACTGTTGTTTTGATGAGGCAAATATATCCATGTCTAAGGGGATTATCACATGGAGGTTTACTGTACTGAAGTCACCGGCAAAACGCTCCAGAAGCACAAAGGTGTGATAGCCAGTCATGCTTCTGAAGTGCCACTGAAATGTCCCCTCACCTCTCCCGTCAGCAAAGCATTCACAGAGCAGCCATTTCTTCATCATGGAAGTTCCCGTTATTGAAGAAATGGCTACTCTGCGAACACTTTGATGACGGGAGAGGAGAGGGGACACTTCAGTGATGCTTCAGAAACATGACCAGCTATCACACCTCCTCACTTCTGGAGTGTTTTGCTGGTGATTTAAGCACGATAAGCCTTGGGTGTGATAATCCCCTAACTCTGGTGAATATGAAAAACAAAACATGGCTTTGCAAATGGCATGCTTAGTAGGCATAGGTTGGGTTCAGAACTGTGTTTCAATAACATTTTCTTTGGGACAATTTTTTTTATTGTGGCCAGAATGTAGATGATAATTCAAGGCCAGATGCAAATTTACTCCACAGAGAATTGGCAAGTAGAGGTGGGGGGTGGGATAGTGGGGTGAGGCTAGTTCCCTGTCTTATTTCATCTATCTGGAGCATGGCTGTCAAACATTTCTTTAATATAAGTATGCATGCAGTAAGCTGACATGAAAAACTGGCATGTCCAGGTAGGGCTGATTTGTCTCAGATACCATGACACAGTGGTTTAGTGGGTAGGATGCTGACTCTGATTATCACAAGGTTGGCACATCAGCAGTTCAAGACCCAAGGACCACATGACAGAATGAGCTCCCATCACTAGTCCCAGCTTCTGCCATCCCAGCAGTTCAAAAGCATGTAAAAGTGCAAGTAGATAAATAGGTACTACTTCAGCGGAAAGGTAAAAGCATTCCATGCAGTCATGCTGGTTACATGACCACAGAGTTTTCTTTCACAAAGTTGGCTCTTTGGCTTAGTAACAAGATGAGCACTGCCCCTGACAGTCAGACAGGGCTAAACAATTATATCAAAGGGGAAACCATTACCACAAAATACTACTTATTGATGGTCAGTGTAGATAATACTGAGCTACATGGAGCAATAGTCTGACCTGATCAAGGCAAACTCTTGTGTACCCTTTACTTGCAAGGTGGCTGCAGTTTTATGGGTTAAAACTGGGGGATCCTGTTTCCAGAAAAGTGATGTAGTGGACATTTCTATGCATCTTTAATCAAAGGAACAATCCACTGAGTTTCATGGGGTTTACCTTTCAAGAAAGTGTGTGTAGGACCACAGTCTCTAGACAGAATATTGTACTAGATTAATTTTTCTGAAACTTGAATGCATCTTATCTGCTTGTTACCCTAATTTCTAACATTGTCATGCCAGAAGAAGGTCTACTCAAAAGATTTTAGATGAAAAGCTTAAATTCTTCTGCATCTGGATGGCACCTGTTCTGAATACCCATGATGAAGGGAAATGGGATGTGTTGGGAGGGGGAAACCCAATTCTTGTTAGCCTTGTGCTGGTCCCATGTTACCGAAATGCATGTCAGTCAAGATAACCATTTTTCAGAGTTACAGTGCAACAGAGTACTTTCTCTTCATTCTATATAGTCACTACAGGTGCATCCAAGTGCTGGATTGTCACAGGTCCACAATTCCCTCTTTAAGGCATTATTCTCATGAAGTTCTCTATTAAAGCAAACATATTAGTAGCCATTCTGCAACACAGGACAGATGCCTCTGATACTTCTGTTGGAAATGTGGTTCTGGCATTGTTCAGTTTCTTTGTAGCAACCCATGATATATGGAAGTCTAAGGCGGCACCAGAGGCTTCAGTTGTGACAGACATATCACCATTTTACAAATGAAGATGTAGCAGGTGAAAAGGCATTGGACATTTTTACCATCCTGTCCAAATGAATGTGTTCTCAGTGTAGGACATTTCTTTCTGCATAAGTGTCATTTCTTTAAAGGCACATTGTTCAGGAAATCTAGTTGGAATTAAAAAGGAAAGCCTTGGAATTGTTGTTCCCAGGTTGGAAGGTAAAATGGTCAGTCACTGTAGCTCTCCTCCTTTCACTCTCTACTTTAATGTTTTCCATGTTTTGAGAACTGGAAGTGAGTGGGAGAAATGCCTTCGCTTTTGGATGGGAGAGACACTGTCTGTGTGGCTCTGTTCCTCTGAATTGCCAGAATTGGGGAATGCCCACATTCATTTTGGAGTTCTCTCAGAGGTCTTTGCCTACCTTCAGATGACTCCTGAGTTGGTAAGAATATGTCTGATTTGAATCAGGATTGTCTGAATCTAACTGGTACCCTTAATTAAAATGTATCTATATTCAGACTAGAGAAAAGATGGCATGGTTTGCCATTGTGAAAGCTGCCACAGATGTGGTGGAAGCTAAGTTATGAAATATCCATGTTCAGCAGAAGTGTATCTCTAATGGTTACAGGGGGAGGGGGGAGAGAGATGAGAGTAGGGTTGTAGTCTTCATACCTTGCTTGATAGCTGTCTAACAGAAAATGGGGCACAGCCTATGGGACACTTGGAGTGAGTCATCAGGGCTTGTTATATGTTCAAACCCCCATTTTCCTAACAGAGCTTAACCTCTAGGAAATTGCTGTTATTTCAAAAACAGTATCTTCCCAAAATCAGTGGGCTATTTTTTTGTGGGATGTGTCATTCATGAATGCTGAATGCAGAAAGTCTGATTCATCATATCTATATTTGTCTGGTAATGAAGGTTGCACATAACTGAAAAGGAAAAAAAAAAGATTTTTATTCCTGCAACACATGTTGATGTGGGGAGAGGTTTACAGATTTTGATCTGAATTGCCATTCATTTATCAGGTAGAGCTGAAACATTTCTTAGTCACAGAGCAGGGTATGGTATGTTTATTTTGAAACAGAACACAGGCAGTTATTCAAAAGTGTGGTAGAATCACTGGAATATGGATTGAAAACTCATTTGCTGCTATGTTGGATGACTCCTACTCCCTGCAAAGGGATGTACGTGAGTGTTTACATGTGCAAGAGAGAATAGCTCTGTGGCTTTTAGAGGGCAGGCATGACTATTGCAGCGCTCTCCGTACTAATAGATGAACTAGCTTAGTTCCTCTTTCTCTCTCTCTTTAACTTATCTTCAAAGGGTGCTTTTAAAGTTAGAACATCAAATACCACTCACACTGATGATATGTGATAATGTCATATCATTCCATGGACACTGTGCAGGAGAAAAGATGGCTGCCTCCATTGTGCAGATTTGTGAAAGGACAAAGGAAAAAAAATGAAATCCAGCCTTTGTAAGAAAAGGGAAATTTGTTGATTTGACTGACTAAGACAAAACCTTGACATGTATACTTTTTTTTGTGGGACACACTGAGGACTAGCAGCCATGTCATGAAGCAGGACATCTAAGTGATGGATGGCCTAGGGTCAACATGGCTAAAGAAAAGTTGCAGAGGTGTTAGATAGATAAACAGGTGTAAACAGCAGAGGAGATAAGATACTGAAGCAAGGGTGGGCAAAGTGGGAGTTTCCCAGAACATAGACTGGCATGCATATTATTTAGGGAGAATTATTAAGAAAACTTGGCAAGGACAGAGTAGCTAAAGAATGAAGTGTCAAATAAACAGATGTGACTGAACTATGGATACAGAGACAGGTAGCAGAAGGAAGAAAGTACTAATAGGAGAAAAATCTCTCACAGGACCTTGGGAGCAGAAAGAGACAAAGGAGAAACAGACAAGCAAGGAAGGTTTTCAGAATAGGTAACTGTTGCCCGAGAAACCAACGGGTTTGCAAGGAAACAGAACTCTAGTAGATGTGGTTTTAATGGCAGCATTGCTTTCTGTTGATTCTAAGGAGACCATGAGAGATACCAACAAGCAGTGAAAGCAGTTGAGAGCGGGATTTCACTGATTGATCTGAATTAAGCATCTGATCCTTTGATTACGGTATTCTGGTATTCCTTTCAAATATCTGTGCTTATTTGGATTGAAGCACATGGTATTCGAGTGTAAGAGCATGGCATCGTTGTACTAACAGCAGCCACAAGTAATGAAGGTGAATGAGAGTGGCCGGTAATGAGTCAGCCAACCTAGCACTGCTAAAATGGTCTCCTTTCATTTACTGTTTCTTCTCTCCCTCTGATGACTCAGGAGGGACCACCATTGCTTACAGGCAGGGAGGAGTTCCTTTGATTAATCACACAGCTCTCTTTTAAACAGTTGCTCCTTGGCAACTTGGCAGCCTGCTGAAACATTGGCAGTTCTGTCTTTCATTTCTGTTTGGTTGTTTAGGCTGCACACACTACCATTGGGAGCTTCCTTGGACAACTGCCTCTAGAAATAATCATTTCAAAATGCTACATGACTAATAATCACAAACACTGCATGTTTTTCTTCGATTATTTTGTCCATGTCCACATTTTTACTGTGAGGTGTGTCTACAAGACTACAAAAATATGTGGTGAAATTAATTACAGACATCTCAAGAACCAGCTATGTTAGTTTTTTTGTGGCGTTTTCGGGTTATGTGGCCATGGTCTCGAAGAGTTTTTTCCTGACGTTTCGCCAGCAACTGTGGCTGGCATCATTCTCTGAAGATGCCAGCCACAGATGCTGGTGAAATGTCAGGAATAAACTCTTCTAGAACATGGCCATATAGCCCGAATAACCTACAAAAAACTATAGATGCCAGCCATGAAAGCCTTCGACTTCACACCAGCTATGTTGCCCATGTGACTCAAGAAAGAACCTGGCATCCACAGTCAAAATACTATTCGGGGGGGGGGGGGGGGTTGTTAAAAATTTAATAATGATAATAATAATAATAGAGCCAGTGTGGTGTAGTGGTTTTAGTGTTGGATTATGATTCAATTCCTAGCTCAGCCATGAAACCCACTGGGTGACCTTTGGCAAGTTGTATGCTCTCAGTCTCAGGAGATGGCAACGGCAAATGCCCTCTGAACAAACGTTGCCATGAAAACCTCATGATAGCTTCACATTAGGGTCACCATAAGTTGCAAGCGACTTGCTGGCATACAACAACTTGGAAAAATAACACTGTGTGTATGCACTGTGTATAGAACTTGGGAAAGAGGCATTTCAGTCTATTCTGACAACTGTTCAACCTTGGTTGCTTTTTAGGGATCATTGCATGCTGCTCATAACTCTATCCTTATTTGCCTTAAGACTCATCCACAGCTGCGCTATTATGCTTCACAGTGTGATTGGAATGAATTGGCCAGAGCCATTTTGCTGCCTAAGGCAAGTTCCAGGGACACTGCCCCTCCCATTGCTAAGGTCCAGATTTGTAATAGTCCTGCTGCACGAAGGAGATACACATTCCTGCATTCATCTCCCTGCTACCTACCCCATGATGCCAACTGAAGCCCTGAATAGCAGGGCACTGAAATTTGAATAATACAATATAATGATGGTTTGGGAATGCTAGCTCCCCGCCACCCTTTCCCCCCTTTTCTTTTAAGGAGGTAAAGTAGATGATGAGCATAAATCTTACTAGACTGTGAGAGCACAATAATTTTTGCAGAATTTCTGAGGCTTGCTGTCCAATAGTTGTCATTAGCAAGAAGATTATTTTGTGAGCAACCACTAGAAAGTAGGTCGTTTTCTCATTTGGCAGAGGAACGTGATTTTCCCACTCACCATATGTTGTGCATTGTATTTATTTGGTGCGCTCTTGCTACCAACCAGTGATAATCTAACTGTTCCTCTCTTTTCATTTTATAGGAGGCCCAGAAGATAAATGTCAGTGCAGAACCCCAGGCGGATGGGGACTTGAAACCCACAGATGAGAAAGAGGAAACCGTAGCAGCAGAAGTGGGCTGGATGACCTCTGTTAAAGACTGGGCAGGGGTGATGATTTCAGCCCAAACTTTAACTGGCAGAGTCCTTGTAAGTTTTCTCATGTTTATTCCATTTTGCACACACATGCTCCACAGATGAGTTTAGACAGGTCAGAGATATTGACATTAATAGTGTGCTAAGCTCCACCTAGGAAATCATTTCTCTTTTTAGCAGCTACTTGCTATCATACTTAGAAAGTGGCTTCCCAGGCACATCCTAGTAAATGATGAAGCTTTAAAAAAACTAGGTTATTGCTTGGTGTTTGCCAACATTAGATGAGAATATGCCATCATATGAATCTGTTTGTGAGAGTCTATGAACTTGGGAATTGAGTCAGATAGAAGAAAATGGGACTTAACTTTCCATGTAACCACGTTACATACAGTACAGTAATGACGTTGTATGCCCATTACTGAAACTTAACACTGTTATAATTAGAAACTTGCTCCTTCTAAACTCATTTCTGGACTGAATATTAAAAGAGGGTAGGTTTAATCCAACTGCAGGGAAATGTATTTTTCTGAACATAAGAAGTTACAAAAATGAACATGTAATTTCAGAGAAGATTAGATATTCTGTATAGTCTTTTTTGTAGACCAGAGAACCATCTCTTTCATACACAATGACTCTTACCCATAATTTTGAATTCATGCCTCACTGATATATAGTGGACCCTTGGTATCCACTGGGGTTTGATTCATGGATACTAAAATCCATGGGTGGTCAAGCCTTATTAAATACAGTGGTGTGATAAAATGGTATCCTTGCTATAAAATGGCAAAATCAAGGTTTGCTATTTGGAATTTATATATTTTTAAAATATATCAAGCTGTGGATAGTTAAATCTGTGGATAAGGAATCTGTGGATAAGGAGAACTGGCTGTATTTCCAAACTGTCTGAAGAATCTGAATTTTGTCTGGGTTTTCTCTTCTTTTGTAAAACCGGTTTTGTGTACAGATTTACAATATACTTGACCAAACGTAATTTTAGGAAACCTCAGGAAGCCATTCCTGAGATTCAGACTCTACATTGGTGAAGTATGTAGGAACTACAATGCTCTGTATAACATAATGCCAAGACCTAAGATGACTTTTTATAAACTAGAGATAACTGGCATTAGATTAACAAACACTGGATGCCAATAGAAGTTCTTAATAAGCAATCTAGTTCTGGTGTTAGGATCATGAAAGAGCAACAAAGATCAGTTTTTAATGAGCTTTAATCTGATATTGAAAGAAAACTGGAGATGACAATCAAATTTTGATCTTTCCTTTCTTGATGGAATTAATGTAGCTGATATACATTTTCTATCTTTTGCCTTTCAGTTTTTCTTTTTCATTTCTTTAAATGTTGCAGGACATTTCTAACATTGTGTCTTGCTGTATACTAGCAGTTAGAGGAAAAGGCTACATTTGCACCGCAGAATGGCACTGCTTTAATTGCCGTGGCTCAGTGCTATGGAATTCTGGGATTTGTGATTTTGTGAGATATTTAGCCTTCTCTGTTAAAGCGCTTTGGAGCTACAACAAATTATAAATCCCAGGATTCCATAGCATTGAGCCATGACGATTAAAGTAGTGTCAAACTGCATTATTGCTGCTGTGCAGATGCAGCCAAAGTGAGGGGGGAAAGTGAAAAGTACAAACTAAACTGTACAGTATATTTATTTGATGCTTCTTTTTATGGTACTGGGGAATTCAAACTGCAGGAAGAATATTCATTCCTTTTTTCAGAACTTCCAATTTTATTCTAAAAATAATATTTTAATGTAATTGTCAGATGAGAGCCCCTCTTAAAATCATAACTGATATTTCTGTTTCTTGATTCAATAGAACCTGAAAACAGAATTGAGTTTGTTGCAAAGAGAGTAAAAATACTTGTTGGTACAGTTGTGCTCAACTACACCTTTGTGTAAGTAGTTGTGCAAAGCAGCTGCATAAGAGGTAGTGCAACAGGTGTACAACCAGATGTGCAACGTGGTTGTAAGTCTGGTTGCACAACCATTTGTGCCGTTGTGCAAGTGGTTGCACAATAAAACCTGTGTAATCCTAAAGGAACAGAATTGCTAGCATAAGGAGGTTCGTGTCAGTACTGTGACATAACTAGGTACAAACCAGAAAACATACAATACAAAGTTAAGCATTTTTTAATTTCCTCCTTAACCTCTGCTTGTGGTAATACTAATTGTCTTTAACAGTACACTATATTTTTCCAAAAATGTAAGCCTATAGTCTGCCTTTAGGTGACATTCTGCATCCTGTCCAGTGTTTCTGCAGGCATTTCAGACAATGATTTTATGTACTGTGGATCTTTCTAAGTAAAATACCAGCTGATACCGACGGCACCATTATTGAAAATCTTTGAAAGCCATTCAGCCTCTGGATCTTAGTGACTTAGAACAGTGTATTCTTAAAAGGTCTGATCATTTCCTGTCCCCCAAGCCAACAGCAGAAAATTCTGTTTTTATTGAGTAAAAGATTATGGCTTTTTGTAGGTCAGTTGCAGATCAAAATTAGATCAGCTACAGTGACACTGAAGGAATTACTGTACTTTTTCATACTGTACAATTTGAATCAAAATCAATCTTCCATATTCATTATTAAATAACCTTTAGGAAGTAGTTCACTGAACACTTGTGTTGAGGAGGAAGAAAAAAAATAGCAATTGATTTTTGTTTGGCATGCTCACACAAAGAAAGCTGTTGTATAACTGTTGCCTAGAATTATTTGCTCAGCAGAGAATAAAAGGTTAGCAGGGTATGAGCTAAAACCGGTCTTCTTAAATTTTACCTTTTCCAGATCTCCTTTTGAAAAAACTATTTATGACTAAATATTTATTTGGAAGGAATCCTAGTAAAAGTGGCAATAGTTCTAAAGTGAAATGCAAAGTTCTGATGTTCAGTTTGCAGGTTCTGTCCTTGATGTCTCTCTAAATCAGAGGGAATCTGATGTAGTCTCCTGCCTGACGCAATGGAGACCTGCTGCCAATCATAGTAGGTAGCACTTGACTACGGCATAGGCCTGTGGTGTAAGGTGGTGTCATACATTTATGTGACGCATAGAAGAAGAACAAGTGTGGATAAGTGGTTGTTAAAAGGAGTGTTTATCATGTTGCAAGCTCCAGGGATCTCTTCCTCAGGATGCACTTATGACATGGAGGTTCACAGCTTGATGGATGAACCCAGTATGGGCAATCATCATATTGGCCCATAGGGAACCTTGGAGGGGCACTCCCACAGCAATGCCTAGCCTTCCAAAGTGTTAAACTTTTTTTTAACTCCCAAGTGTACAACCTGGGTGGAATGATGGACAATTTCTCAATATTTTGGGCCTCCTCCAGGCCATTTGGCCTTGTTTTGAACAGGAAATGACTCAGATGCCAACTTTCAGGTCACTTTCTGGGGAAAGCGCCTTTCTTGAGCCTAAAACATCTCAGGGGTGGGTTGGAGGAAATGTGACAAATTTCTCTCCACATCTCTTGGTGAGATATTGTGGGGCAGTAGAGGTAAATGTGTCCTGGAGCTGTATGGGCTACACTTTGCCCTCCCCTGAACTAATTACACACTAACTACTTCTTAAAGCCATGGCCTGAGCAAGGCTGAGTCACTGAGGCATCCCTATGTCAATTATAATGAGTCACCATATTCCACATTTGGTTGAAATATAGAATGCTACTAGAGCCTTATTATCCTACTGGGCTGCTTGAATAGAATCATTTAATTGCAGGAACCTTTAAATTAGGCTTTAAAAAAGAGTTGCAGATGTGATTAGTGCACACAGTAGAATCCTAGTGGAACAGGAACTTCTAGTGTTAGGGACTGTAGAGAGACAAGCAGCCATAAAATGGACAGCTTCAGATATTAGTAAGAGCTGAAACTTCAAATGTAAAGTAGATAACAGAGCAGGGAACCATATGAAAACTTGGAATAATACTCAGAGATTTATGTGTCCTCCTGGCTATTTGACTTCACTTTCTATTTCTAAAGCTTTTAACAGTGTGAAGTCTAAGACTTTCATGGCTGGCATCCATAGTTTTTTGTGGGTTTTTTGGACTATGTGGCCATGTTTTAGAATAGTTTATTACTGACGTTTCGCCCACATCTGTGGCTTGCATCTTCCTTCTCTTAATGAAAAAGAAGCTATCTTCCTTCTGAGCAAGTAGTTTGTTTCATGTATTTACATGACTGTTTCACAATTTCGTGATACACATTCCTTAAATATGGCAAAAAAATCATAAGGGGCTTTAAAAAAAATAAACATAACCATCTCATCACCTGAACTTCTTTCTAGATTTTTGGGTGTCCATTGCTGACCCACCATTCTTTAGTTTTGATTTCCAAACTTGGTCCAGAGTGCTGGTCATGCACTGTTTAGCATAGTTTTCTTTACAGGTTCCTAAAGGGCATGAATACATGTGCACATTTGTTGTGCATGAGCAAAAAGGAACGCCAATGTTTGGAACTCTGGCGCATTACACACTGCCATTTATTACGCGCTCTGCGCGTACTAGGGTTAGGAAGGGGCGTGCTAGGGTTAGGAAGGGTCTCACCTTCCTAACCGGCCCTGTTCCTAGGATGTGTGGAGCGCGTAGTAAATGGCGGCACCTGTCCACACGGGCTCCACCATATTTACGCACAGCATCTGGACGTGGCGCAGTGGAAGTGACACCGCGAGTGCGCGCCTTGCGCGCCACTTCAAGGAGCCAAAAAGGAGCACAATTTCGGCGCTCCTTTTTAGCTTCGCTGGGAAGTCTCACGGTCTGGCTGCTCGGGCTTCTTGGCGTAGCTAATGATCGTGGTGGCAGGCCGCCCGCTTTAGGGCAGTCTGTAACACGCTATAGTGTGCAGAATTTTGATTAAGATACATTTGTGCTTATGTGCATATATAACTCACAAGGAGAAAATGAGTACAAAGTAAAAATGGTGGCAAACTCTGCACACACCATTTAAAAAATGATCCCATCTTTTAAGCCAGAAGGGAGGCAGAATAATGTGTGTGGGAAAACCAGGCCATGAAGTAATAATGAAATAGAATAGGGGATATCCGTTCACTCCTTATCCCTTTTATTTTCACATTACAAAAATTAGAAAGCTTGTTATCAAGTTGATGTGTGAAAATTATTTAAGATGTGACATCGTTTGCCTGGGCAACTGTCAAAACCGGGAACAGTTTGTGAAAGCTAATTCAGTTCTAAAGCATTTCCAAATAAAGCTGTTGAAAGAAAACAACATTTTAGGTACTTTTTTAAAATAATGTGATGGCTAGAACCAATACATTTGATTTTTTTTTTGATACATTGTATGCAGTATAATTTTGGTTCAAAACATACTGCAGAAATAATGCAGTTTGAGACTGCTTTAATTATCCTGGCCCAATGCTAGGGAATTCTGGGAGGTGTAGTTTTTTTTGTTTGAGACATTTAGTGCCGCAATAAGTTATAGCTCCTAGGATTACCTGACACTGACCCAGGGCAGTTAAAGCAGTCTGAAACAGGATTATTTCTGCAGTGTGTTTTGGACCCAAGTTAATTATTACCATTGAATTATATTTTGTGGTGGTTTTGCAGCAACCTATGTCTAAAGCAAATTCTTAATTTATTTATTTTTTTGAAACTACAGCAGAAAAAACTTTAACACATACAAGCTGGAATTATTGCTAGAATCAGCTCTTTTAGTTAGATATTCTGGCCCTGGGCAAGACTGCAAAATGGTATCATGTTGAACAGAGATCTGCTTTGTATATGAACAGAACCTTTAAGGAGCAGCATGAATGCTGCCTGATCATTTTTAATGTCTCTGTCACTCTATTTGCCATTGCACTGTCTTAAGACAAATTTTCAGTGTGTATAAAAATTTTCCAAGTATGGCAGAGACAACAAAAGAGACAATAACAGAAAGGGAGATGTCCACAGTGGAAGCATGCACTTTACTTCCATAGATATTCCTCTGCTGTGAGTGGTATTGTCCTGAACAAATATCATAGCATCACCTGGGTAGAACTTCCTAGAGAATTCCTGTGGTAGGTTTTGCATGTCTTTAAAGATACAATTCATGCTTCTGATTCTGCTGTATAAAACATATACATGGAGAAGAAGCCATGCAGGACCCTGGCAGCTGCAGATTCTTAAGGGTGATCCTAGAAGAGAAGGATGGAGAATATGAGGTTCTTGTGTGGCAGACTTTCTAAAGCTTCATTTATCTCCCCTTTTGTGCGTAATTTGGATGGGTAGGAGGAAAAAAATTATTTCACATATTAAAATACCTTGATTGTCCCCTATTTCTTATAGTCTCAGGGTGGCATACAATAACAACAGTTTAGCTTGAATTGAAATGAACAGGAGATAGAGAAGGACAGGAAATAGCTCTAAGTTCCCCACAACCTTCTCTGCATGTATTTGGAAAGTCTTCAGGGTTCTGAAAAGTCAGAGCATCATTTACATGTCACAACTTCCATGTTATGCTGACAACAGAGATGCGGTGGGAGACTTCTTTGGACTACAAAAAAACACCTTCACAGCCATGTCCAAAGGGTCATGCAAAAAAGTAACCTTTTCAAGCTCAGGTAACTTGTATTAGGATCTGAAAAGTAAATTAAGTCTTCATGCTTGTGAAGACCCCTCCCCTCATGTTTTTGGCTGACTGCAATATGTAGCCAAAATCTAATTAAATTTTGGGGAAAAACCCATTGCTATTTTATACCAATATTACATATCTTTTTTCCAGTTTAGGGAACAAGCTGTATAACAGAGTATAATTTTTCTCTGCCATACAGGGAACATCAAAGTCTTAAGAGTTATTATGTAGGGGAAAGGAAAATACAGCTGTGCAGCTGGCTCCCTTAGGAAATCCAGGTCTGCAGTTACTTATTTTGCCAATCTGCAAAAGTGTGCATATGTTGTGAATTGTAGCAGAATAGATATCCCTCCTGCTAAAGCAAGCAAGCGAGCAAACTAGCTTTGTTCACTTTTCAACCCCAGGATGCAGCATCACTCACAAAATATATCTAAGACGTTTTCAACAAAACACATACACAGTTGAAATGCACCTAAGGGATATTCTGGAAACATTAAAAAACCCAAACAATGTATACTTGTTCTGGTTGGGCTGAGAAACTGCTAGCTCTTTGGCGAAGTCTTCAGGGTTATTGACTTGGAACAGAGGGTGAAAATCAATGCAAGTCAGAGGTCTGCAGCAAGGAGCAGATCTCTTTGACAAAATAACTTACAGAAGTACAAGAGCAACTTTCTTCAGTCTGGGATGCACTGTATAAACTGGACTGGAGCTCACCTATTCATAATCAGAATGACATAGTGGGCAAGAATGATTGGAGTTGATGGGAGCTATAGCTAGAGATTGGGGGGGGGGGGGAAATCTCACTAGCCATTTCTTTCAGATGAATCTATCCTATCCATAGTCTGTGAGGCAGTTCGTGAAAAAGTGTGTATATCTTTCAGTTTCCAATCATTAGGAGGAAACTGGAAGGCGCAGATACTTCTCTCTGTGCAGATTTCTTTTCTTAATCACACATATTTTAAAAGATGTATACAAATGTGGTTTGGTCAATGAAAAAAATGTGTCCAAAACGTGGGCATGGGCCTTAGCCTCATTTCAAACAGGCACCACCCTTGAGTTTGTAGGCTGTGCCCCTGAACCTCAGGAGCAGTTGTTTTATTTTGAATTTATTTTGAAGCAGTAGAAAGTTCTGGACCCACTTCTCCTAATAGGAGTCATTTGCATCTCTGATGTCAGTCAACCTAAACTATGATGCTCTTAATGATTTTTTGTTGTGAGCATTGCTTTCACTGACAGTGCCCTTTGAGAGGCCAGATGGCTTTGGTGGTTTCTTTTAGAATAGTGCATGTTAGAATAGCCCTTCTTAACCCTAGCTTACCTTGAAGATTACCTTTCTTTCTAATAAAAGGATGAGAATCATGCAGCTTACCACATGTTGTTGAAGTGCAACCCCCAGCATTCCTTACCATTGGCTGAGCTGGGCTAAGGCTGCTTGGAATTGCAGTCCAACAGCATTTGGAGAGCTTTATGATTTCTACCCATGCTATAATAGAATCATAGAATCATAGAGTTGGAAGAGACCACTAGGGCCATCCAGTCCAACCCCCTGCCATGCAGGAAATCTAAATCAAAGCATCCCTGACAGATGCCATCCAGCCTTTGTTTAAAGACCTCTAAGGGGTTGGAAGAAGCAGGTGGCAGGGGAGGCTCAGCAGACAGATCTCCTTAATGCTGTCTAGAGCTTAGGGAGCAGTGCAGTTCCAAGAAATAACTAGGCTGACCTATTTAGTGAACCAGTCCTTCTACCAGTTTTTCTTCTTGCTTGGCAAACATAAACTAGGGAATTGCTTGCATAGGTGGTGGTTTTAGCCTGGAGTTAGACTCAGTGGTTCTGGCTCTGACTCAGGGAGCTCTTTTCAAGTAGAGGGAGTTCATATTTCGACCAGCCCCACTTAAATGCTAGCTTTTATTTTTCTAGCTCTAAATTCATATGGGTGCTCATTATTTCTTGGGATGTTATCTTTGTTTAGCATTTGGCAGGACTGGCATTGCTTACTGCATAGCGATATGAAGGCTATTTATTATAATACAGAGCACAGAGGCAACAATGGGATTGCACAGTGATTTCTGATAGCATTTCTTTACTTCATTGCATATGACTCCACAGTTGTCGCTCAATGAACTGGAGCCAAATTTGTTACCTGCCCTACCTGTTCCTTTCCTCATACCCTCAAAGCTCTACCCTTGCAAGGATAAAACGTTTAGACTAGGCCTCTTGAGTATAATTGCACTGAGTCTTCAAGAACTGGCCTCATAATTATCTGTGGGCCTCCTATTTATTAAGCAAAGTATGAATGCCCCCCAAAAAGAAAAAGAAAATGAGCTAATTATCAAATGACAATGTTTTTTAATTAGCAAAATGAATTTGTTAATCAGTTATTCTGAGAATGCTAAATCTTGTTTCCAAGGGTTTCCGAGGGGATTAGGTGTGATAATAAATTCACTTCCTAGGAGGTGTTCACATGTGTTAATCTGCTTGCAAACGCATCCTCTTTCCTTACATTTAATTTGTAGACTGAGCACCTTTGCTGGCCCTTGGGCCTGTTATTGATGTGCAGGTTTTATGTGCTTTTCTCTGTGTGTGTAGATTGGAGGTACCTCTCCCTATGAAAGATTTCTCATTGCTGAATTGAAGATGTGTGCTCCACTTTGCTTTAATCTCCTGTGACTACAGTGTGGGCTATTTCCTAGGTTTCCATAGGGACAGGAACAATGCTTCCCGTTGGGGTTCATCAGGCACAGAATGATGATGCTACAAAGTACACAGTGTTGAGTTGGTCTCATTGGTTTCTATGGTAACTGCAGCTTCCTTTAATCCACCCTCTCGCTTTCTCTTGATATGTATATGCTTTTTTCCCCTGTTGCTCTGCACTGATATTATTGCCAAACCAGTGTTGAATTTGTGGATCTTCTTTTTGGCTTGCGTACAGTATACGGAAGCATAATTCTGGGGACAATGCAGCAGAAATGTATTCTTGGCACATCTCCTTTCATTCTTGGTGTCTCATTCCTTCAATTTAGAAATAAAAAAACGAAGTGCTGCGAGACCTTTAGTGTTGCCATCTGTACCACATTTTAATGGGACCATCGCATTTTTTATGCGTCTGACTCACATTCCACTACAAACAGGATTAGCAAATATCCAAACCGTGTCTTGAATTTTTTTTAAAATCCAACAACATTTAGAAAGAAAACCCTTGTAAATAAATAAAGCAAGATGAATCATAAAGTGATTCACTGTTGTCACTTATTGGTGTCATGTTGTCAAATGGAGATGTAAAGCTAGAAAGTGACAATGACATTATGTTCTACCAGTATCCTCTATTAATCATACATACGCACATCTCCGTGATGTCATTTCTGGATATCATAATGGACAATTTATGCAACATCTTTTGTTCGGTTATTTTGGCTGGCCTTGGTAGCAAGACAACATCTATCCTTGCTATTGACCTTGCCTCTCTTGTGAGAGTTGGTGGGGGCAGGAACCCATTTGTGACAATGTAGTTGGCTTTGGATGTGCTTCAGGTGCCTGAGAAGGCCCAACAACATTAAGAGAGAAAGTGCCCCATGGAAGAAGCTCAAGAGAAGATGGTAAAAGCTTTCTTGCGATTCTCCATGTTGCAGGAGAGACAGGGAGGAAGCTCTTGTTTGGATGCCGGTATGTAGATTAGAGGGCATTTGACTTTCTTATGGTGAGATAGTGACCTTGTGAAAAGACATGTTGTTCAATCAGTGAGTAAGGTTTCTCTACCCTCTCCAATCTTTCCTATCATGGAGTTACCTTTTCATTTAACATTATTATAGAGATTGGGGTGGGGGGTGGGGATACTTCTGTCAGTGATGTCGGACCTGTAAAATTAACTGACTTAACCAAGTTTGTTTCTACAAGGTATAATGATAGACAGCCTGATCCTGTCTTGAATGGTCATTTAGTCTGATCCAGCCTGTGTTAAAATATTTGTTATGTTTTGTCAGAGAATGGTAGCTTACTGTGTGCTATAATAAACTTAGTAGTTTCAGTGTCCTACCTTTTTGGAAAATGCCTTTTAAATAAGGGCCACAATGGGCAGGATCCAGCCTTGATTTCATTATTGGATAAACACTGTTCTGCAAAGGAGGTAGAGGTCTTATTTATCTAAATTGGGTAAGAAACCTTTCGTTTTAAACTAGTTGTAGGAATATTTGAAATGGGATGGCTTCAGAAACAAAGGAGCTGGCTAAATCTTTATCATCTTTTAAAACCTTTAGAAGAATGAATAGAACTGAAATTTGTAAACAAAACATCCTTCTCTATGAAGTCTCCATAACTGTGAAGTATCTGTAGCAAATGACTCCCTCTAGAGTCCAATTTGGGAAAGAATACTGCATAATTCCATTAAAAATTATTTCATTTCTGTGTCACAGTTCATCCTTGATGACGTGTTAACCCTTCAGATTCTGAGATAAATTGAGCTTTCCATTGAAGTCTATGGCTGTGTGACAGATATGGTACTACACATACTAGGCATATGTTGTCATGTGTCATATGTGGGCTTCCAGGAAAACATTTGTCTGACTTCCACTGGAAACAAGATGCATGACCAGGTGACTCTGGGCTGACCCAGTGAAGTTTTTTTTCTCTCTTTTGAAGCATGTCAGCCAATGTTTTCAATTTTTCAGAACAGCCTTGCAGATAACCTTCCACTGTTTCAGTTCCACCATTAAGAGAACTAATACATAACAACAACAATAATAATTTATTACCTGCCTATAGGAAGATCCTTATGGGCATGCGTTCCTAATTTTAGAACAGTTCAGTAATGGATTGAGCTCCCTAGGGAGATTCCAATTGAATTTCTCTTCCCATTGGAATTAATATAATATAAATAGCAATAATGGTATAAAAATGTCTCAGAGCTGCATTTTTCTGCCTGAGGTGCAAATTCTTCTCAAATCAAGGTGCATAGCCCCTGGAGCCATCCAAGCTACTTTGGCCCGTGAGGCAGTCAATTTCACAAGCAGCATATTCCCCAGTAGTAAGACTAAATTGTGTAACTAACTATGTGTTGCCCTTTCTAGACTGGTTACACGGGGTGGCTACCTCACTCTATTTAATGGTAGGATTGGCCCTACTTGGACAGTGGCCAACCTTGGTTCAGCGGCTTTCATTTGCTTTGCATTACCTTTTTTTGCTGAAGACTCAGATGCTATCTCCATTTAGTATAATGGGAACATCAACAAAGATCTATAGATGTCATATGTTTTGACAAAATGTAACTACAGTAGCTCCTTTCAGTGGGATGAAATGTGCCCAATTTCAGATAAATAAGCTCAGTTATCTGTCCCACTTGCCTTGGAGAAAATGCTGGGAAACACTGATCAGGTTGTGGAATCTCCAAATACCTGACTGAGAAGTTTGTGTGGACCATCTACTGAACAGTCAACAGTGAGAGACCTGGCATCTCCAAGCCAGGGATATTTTTGGAAGATCCGAGCCTGGATACCACAACCACTAACATGGATGTTGGCCTAAATCCACCTGCTAGTTCCAACTGGAGTGGACCAATTGAATTTCAAGATGAATAATTCTACACCTGTGTAAATCATACTGCTTTTTTGGGTTTACTCCAGCAGGGAGTAGCATTTGGGTTTAAGCCATGGTCACTAGAAGCAGTGAAGGGAAAACAAAAAAAGCAGGTGCCTCCAAAGCATTGTGTTTGAAAATAAAAATGAAACTCATGGTGAAGTTGTTTCCTGATTCAAAGACAGTGCTGTCAGTCACAGAACTCCATTTCTTCTTCTTCTTTCTCTCTTCCCCTGCTGGTCTTTAGAAGGTGTTTGTGGGAGTGTTAAACCCCCACCCTCACCTCAAGTGAAAATGAAAAGAAAATCAGTTTCCCAAATCTCTAAAATATTAGCACAAGTCTATGCCTTAAATTACTTCGGACCCTATATATCTCACATTTGGAGATAGCCCAAATATCTCTGAAGCAGATTTGTTCTTCTTGTAGTTGTGCCATCTCTATAGCCCTAGTATTTCAGCAAAGGAAACATAGACATATCTCTAGCCAAAGTGACAGTGTAACCATAGAAATAAAAACCGAGGTTCTAAAGCAACATATTTAGGGGTCTTACAGTAACTGAATGTTATTATGTGTCTGCTGGGACCATGTCACAGGATTCACAATGTTTTCAAACTACTGATATGCAGAATGAAACCCTGTTTTTCTTTATAGAACAGAGATGGAAATTACGCAAACCTCAAGATGTTGTTGGACTACAACTCCCAGTATTGCTAGCCAGCATCATCACTGGGGAGGGCAACTGGGAATTGAAGACCAGCAACATTTGATGGGACATAAAAATGTCACCACTGCACTAGAGAGGGATGGAGAAATGGGTCTTGGTTGAATAAAGGATGAAATACTTAAGAATTGATACTATATTGCAGATTAGGATTTAAGTGAATTCTGGGGCTGAAAAAAATGAAGCCTGTTAACCTGCTGATAATGCAGATGTACTGTCCTTTAAGTGAAATGTCACATTCAGAAACTGAGATGGAGAGCATAGAGTTCAAGATAGCAAATAGCCATGGTACTTGATCAATGTATCGATTAAAATATGAAAGTAACCCCACGTTGTAATTGAAACTGTCTTCTATGGAAAAAAAAGTTTAGTGGTTATATTGTTTTAAATTGGGAAGGGGGTTCAGTCAGAGTCCTCCAAGCTGATGCATCCTCTCATAGGACTTCCTCGACTAATACCTGACCAGCAGTCGGTCTTGAAAAACAGTACAATGGTTTCAACCTAACCGAGACTCAGGGGACAGTTTGGATGGCATTGCAATTGGGAAGGGATTAGTTAAACTTTCTTCCTGGTGACCAGTGACCTCCCGAAGTCACCTGCATCTGTATTATTTTTAGGCTTTTCATAATGTTGGTTGATGCACTCTAGGGCTAGTAGAGTGGAAGTGTGACGGTTATCCAGAGGCTAAGTCAAGCGATCACCAGAGAGGAAGGCAATTATGTGTAGTTTGACACATATCCTCCTCCCTTGCAAGGTCTAAATGTATCTGGCATCTCCCTTAAGATTTTCAGGAACTGAATGGGTGCCCCATTCACCCAAAGAGCAGGACCAGCCTGGCTTTAAAAAAACAAAACAAAAACAAAACTCCCCTTTTGTTTTGGTGTAAGGCGGACTTGTTTCTTTGTCAGTGGGGGCAGTCTGTGGATGGACATGTGTGGATGATGGAGAAATATGTTAGCTTTAGTCTCATCTGCTCTTGGCTTGTCGTTACTGCAAGATTGTCTATGGGGAAATGAGCTCTCAGAATGAAATTTTCCTTACTCCTGTGTTCTGTTCATGTGATCTGGATGATGTTTGAAGATGATCTTCCAAAGAGAAATAATAATAAAGAAATAATGAAGAAAAAACTCCAATCATCATTAATCAAGAAAAAATCAAGAAAGCTCAGCTATTCATTAAATACATGGTGAATTTAGTGCAGCATTGACAATGATTGGTTCATCAATTAATTTAAAAGAAGGAGTGTAATCAGCTATAAACCTCTAATACCAAATAAAAAACAAAACAAAATCCCAGTCGTACAATCAAGAGTGAAACATATTCCACTTCCCATGATTTTTTGTTTTGTTTTGTTTTGTTTGGAGTGGATGGATGGGGACGGAAATGTTATTTGGAGTTCATTCACAGGTGCACTACTTAACTTTCATTTACAAGAGGATGAAACAGCAAAGAGAACGGAAGAACTTTTAGATTCCCACATAAAATAATGCAAGTTGTTTTAAAATGGAAAAAGACAAAATAAACACACACACAGAGAATGACTGATGATAATGTGGTTATATATTGCACCGGAGTAGTAAAATCTGGACTGTTCATTTTAAAAAGAAAGGGTTTTTTAAATGTATAAATGTATGAATATCAGTAGATCACCTACAGAGTGTGTGTGTGTGTGTGTGTGTGTGTGTGTGTGTGTTAGGAATGCTCTTTAATACGATAGTTTGGGATTTAATATGATCAGATAGGATAAGAAACAAATTTAGTTGCTTGTTCTGAATGGTTGTTTCTTCCCCTCCCTGCACTCATAGCAGCAGTGCCTTTCTGGGCCACTTCAGATAGTGGGCTGAGGCTTAAATGATCCTACTGACATTAGTGACTCCTGAAAATCTTCTCTGGACCATCCCTGAACAATGTGTTGCAGGTCTCTTCAGAGAAGGAACTTTCCTTATGCCAGCCTCATTGATTTTAATTATCATAGGATCTAAGCGTAAGTCTCTTAGTAAAAGGGCTTGAATCCTGAAATAGTGGAGGGGGGAAAGTACCTGAGCATGTTCTGAGTGCTTTTCCTGTACCAATGTTTAACTACAGACACCTCTTGACACACACATATAGAATTCAGGAGCGGGTTGCTTGTGACCATGTGCTTAGGCAGGATTTTCATTACAAAACTGGAGTCCACAGTCTTTTCCTTTCCAAGAAATTCCATCTCTATCTGCTTTTGCTATATATTACACCTTTTCATTTAGTTCCAAAAACTCAGAGGTGGGAATCATGGCTCCTATCCCTGCTGTTGCCCAAAGTGCTGGCTTTTAAAACTTACTAGCATAGTGGAAGAAGACGCTCTCCATTTAAAAAAAATGTTATCTTAGTATTCATCAGCACCTTAGGAAGGATGGCCAAGGCTGGAAAAACCATTGCTTATGCAGAAATTCCTGTTGGCCTCCATCCCTCTTCCCCTTCATATTTTTTCCTGTGGCTCACAAAAGAGAACCAAGATATAGTTCAAACATCTAATTTGCATTTAACACTGAAGCCTTTAGGAGGAAAGTAAAAGGGGAATTCAGTTCATCATTTTGTTTATGCTTGCCCATATTTTTATTTTGCATGTATTCATTTATTGCCATGATATTTTTGGGCAGTCTTAAAGGTTATATTTGTAGCTGAAATTAAGCCCTCAGCCTTTTCACAGAGCCCTGCAGGCTAATGTTGTCTTCTTGTTAGCATGTGTGAAGCCTGTGAATTCTTGTGTTGCATCTCCAGGGAATAGATAGCTGGAAGGAAAAAAAATCTGGCTATGGAAGCCATGAGGAATCCCGCCTTTCCTAATAAATATGCTAATATGTTACAATAAACTTAGAAATCCTAACATTTTCCTTTGAAACACTTCTGCACTGGAAGCCATTTCTAGTGGCTCTCATTTCCCAACTGGCAGGAATAATTAGGTTCTGCAAAAACCTTATGGAATGCCATAAACGGTTGCTATCTATTGCACCGATAATGCCTGTTTGTAGAACCTCACAGATGGCTTTCCCTTGAGGCAACATGGCCTCCTCCTGCCAAGAGAGCAATGCTTTGACCTTGAAATAAGCAACGCGTTGTTTAATTGTTATAGACTGCATTTGCTCCACTGACCAACCTTGCGGCAGCATTTTCCAATGCAAATGTTATATGGTGATGAATGACCTCAGGTGTGGTTGTCCTGGATGTTCTGTAATACTTTCAGAACAGTGCAAGTGAGAGTTGTGAGTGAAGACATCTAAGAGAACGATGTCTGGAGTTGCTTGCTTTTTGTACTTGCAAAATTGTTAATGGAGCAAGTCAGTGGTTAACAGTTTCCATTTATGCAAATGGCATTTCCCCCTGTACATGGTTCTTATCAAGGCTCAGTTTCAGTTGGTGAAGCTGGACATCCCAGATAACAAAGGTTAAATCTGTTGTGCTGTCAAAGGACTTGTAGTGGCTGGATTTTTTTTTCTTTTTGAAAAAAAATACATCATCCAGAAAGAGATGCAACAGCATGGAGAATGAGGGTTGGCTCATCATCATCATCATCTTCATCATCATCATCATCAGTTATAGTAGTTTCTGAGCTTTTGATCCCAATGCTTTACTACTGATTAAAGGTATGTGTTTGGCTAGGTTCCTTGAAGTCTACCAGTTGTGATCCACTGGAAGCAAGACATATTATTCTTCAGGACAAATATTATGTTGTCAGACTATATATTCATAGGATGCAAAAACCAAAGAGGAATACATATAATATGAAGATAACTGCATTTTTAAATACTCTTTCCATTGTATGCTTGCCACTGTTTTCCTTTCCTTCTCCTCTCCCTGTTATCTCCCTTCTGTCAAAGGGTGAGATAAAGTGTTTTAGTGGGTTAGGTCTGGGTTCACAGTCAAGCTGTTCCTGAATTAAAGAAGGCAGACCTAGGAAATCCACTGTCAGACTAGGAGGGTAACCAAAGATAACCTCTTCAGATGCAGTCCAGGCAGAAGTTGGCAAAGAAAGAAGTAGACTGTAGAATCAAGGGAATGGCAAGATGTGAAAACCAGGCTGACAACAGCCAGTCATCAAACAAGCACTCAGCATAGTGGTGAATTCTGAAAGCAAGAAGTGTAAGCATTCAGGAGTTTTGGAAAGCATTGTTTCTGTCCCTGAAAGTTCTACTTCGGATTCCTCAAAAATGAAAATTCCTCTTCATTGTCATGTCAGTTACTTTGAAGATCTCTGTAACCGGTCAACATAGTTTGGAAATTATTTGTCTACTGCACTGGAAGAAAGAGGCAGACATACAAATATATGGATAAACGAAGGGCACCTTTATTGAAGCAGGTGTACAGTTGCTTCCTCTTCAGTGTATCAAAAATGAGCAGTCCCAGAAGACCCAATCCAATAAGAAGCAACATCATTGATGGTAATCTTATTTACTTTTAATGTAATGAGTAGCAGGTATACATGTCTACTAGATCTTGTTAAAGAGTCCTATGAGGGTGACACCTCTCTCTAGCTATCTCTGACTAGAGCCTGTTTAGTAATAGGTGCGGACCTCTTGAGATCCAGTATGGCATAGTGGTTTTAGTGCTGGACCAGGAATTCAGGGTTCGAATCCTTGTTTGGCTCTGGAAGCCCACTGGTTGATTTTGGGCAAGTACATTCTTAGTCTCAAAGGAAAGCAATGGCAATCTTGCCAAGATAACCATATGATAGGTTTGCCTTAGGGTTGCCATAAATCAGAAGGGATTTGAAGGCACATAAGAACAATAGCAACAGCAACAGCAACAACAACAACAGTGGGCCTCTTGAATTCTGCAGCTTGTCATGCGCTGAGAGTTTGTGCAAGGAAGAGTCAAATATAAAGTCTCTTCCAAGATAATTAAGATCCTGAATAAATCTAGCTTAGGGAACAGGTTCAGACCCTGAGGTAGCAGTATGGTTCAATCTGAGTTTCCTTTGCTATGCTAGAGGTTTTTGTTTGTTTATTTGTTTATAACATTCAGAAGCTTATCAAATAGTTTCAGTCCCCCAAAGCCTTGATAACCCTCTGGATCTTGTTTATGAGAACTTGTCACTCAGCCCATATTATTATTATTATTATTATTATTATTATTATTCCACATTACATGAAGTGATAGTACAGAATTACCACGGTTTTATCCAGAGCTTGATGTTGGAGGTGGGGGATAACTGTTTTTGGAATAGATAATCTCTGTTTGTGTAGCTGGGGAATTTGGGTGGTTGCATTTTTAAAAGTCATTTTTTTCAAGTTTTGTTTTTAACAATTTAGGTCCAAAACGCACTGCAGAAATAATCCAGTTTTGAGACTACTTTAACTGCCCCGGCTCAATGCTAGGGAATCCAGGAAAATGTAGTTTGTTGTAGCACCAGAGTTCTCTGACAGAGAAGGCTTAATGTTCCACAAAACTAGAGATCCCAGAATTCCCTAGCATAGAGCCAGGGCAGCTAAAGCTGTCTCAAACTGGATTATTTCTGCAGTGTGTTTTGGACCTTAGTTATTGTGACTTTAGCAATATCCTGATGCATTATCAAATGATGGTCTCCTCATTCCTTTATCTTTATATCTCCAGCAGCACATCAGTGTCAGGCAGCTTTTAAAGCTACATGAATAAAGCCAGTAACAGAAAATGGGACAACACTGTTATAAAATGTTTGCATTTTTCCCCCAAGCAGAGGTGAATACATTTTAGTCCTTTGACCAGAATATCAATTTCCATCCTCAACGCCTTATAATTTGCATTACTGCAGGGGAAAATGCCTCTGTATGTAATTGGCCATCTAAAGTTATTCTGGGAGTGTGTCTAAGAGCTGTGAGTACTTCAGAAGGAGAATAATTCAGCCTAATGAATAAGTCTGAAGTCAGCACACCACACGCAATATGGTATTAAGCTTAGAGCACAGCTAATTACATTTGCAGTTCAGCTGTTATGTGAAGTATCATATGGGTACAACTGGTGAAAGTGACTGATGAATACCAGAGGAGGCAGAATAAATAAAGTCCAAAAATAATGTTGAGTGTGAACTAGGATTTTTCTTATCTAAAAGCATTTCCCCACTGGACTAGCCACACATTGTTCACTCACCTTTTATTTAAAACAAATCTACTTGAAATCATCATCAAGTTGTTGTAGCTGTTATTGTTGTCACACTCAGGTTGCCTCAACCAGCATAGTCATAGAGAATCTGATGGCTGTAGTCTGAGAAACCTAACTTTTAGAAGCTCCAGGGAAAATGTATGTACATGATTCTGCAAAGGCAGCTGGAAGGCTTTACAAAGTGTATTTGGATACAAGTGCAATAGCAATAGCAAATACATTTCTATGCCGCTTATCGGTGCACTTAAGCACTCCCTAAGCGGTTTACAAAGTCTAAGCTAATTGGGAACAATTTATTGTAACTGCACCCCTTTCCCATTGTTGTATACACAACTGAGTTGTGAATACTTTTTGTTGGACTGTACCCATTGTTTAATCATGTGGACAGTTCCTAGATGTATACAGATGTAAATCCATAGGCCTCATTCACATTATCACGAAATGCAGGGGTGGCTGGTTGAGGGATAGAAGGAGCTTGGCATGTAAATAGATATGCATAGGCTAGGATACATATTGTGAAATGATGGAATGGAACATATGCACAGAGCTTCCTGTAAAGATGCAGTCATAGTGGTGGTGTGCACGCACACACACAATTGCTGTGAGGGTGAAGGAGTATTGAGTACAGCACCTTTCTGATTTCATGTGTAAAATGATGGAATGTATGACATTGGTCTACATTAGCGAGTTGAGAATGCATGTTTAAAACACACACACACACACACACACACACACACACACACACACACACTTTTGCAGCTGGCCAAGTGGGGACTCGAACTCTGACCTCCAGAGTTGTAGTCCAATGTTGGTTATCCTGGTCTGTGCATATGCTGCCTTGTGAATGGTGCAAACATTCTAGTGCTTACTATTTCTAGAGATGTCTCATTTAATTTTAAAAATATAGGATTCTTTCTGCAAGTTGTATAATTGCACAACATTGAAAACATCTTATTTGACATTGACACAAATTAAAAAGTCAGCTGTTCTGTAAGTAAACCTGTAAAAAGTTAAAAAAAAAAAGCCTGGAAAAAGTATTGTTTTTCAGGTCACCTTTAAATGTTCTATGTATCTTTCCATTTACAAAGCTAATATAATTTGTGGCCTTATAAACTTAGGCTGGCTTGCTCCCATTTGCTTTTCAAGGCTGTGTTTTAAAAGTTCATGCTATAAATTGTACGCTGGAGGGAAGGAGTGATTCTCTCCCCATGAAATTTCTCAACTGAGTCACGAATCCCATCAAGAGCCCTGAAACATATCTCTCTATGTCTTTATTTTCCTTTGTGCTTTTTTTAATGGAAAAATACACACAAGAGTGTGAGAGCCTCCCCTGTGATTCAGAATAGGGTTGAGGGTGTTTTTTTTTTTAAAGTATATGTTGAAGGAGCGAAGTTGGTAGCCTTAGGGTAGCTGCTGTCCATCAGCCTTAGCTGTTTCACACCTCTCTTATTTGCTATGGGTTGTGTGAATGTTCTTTTCAAAATGCCCCTGGAAGAGTCAGTTTCTTTCCCTCAAAGTTGGAGAAAGATGTTTCTGAGCTTCTGGATTTCACATTTTGCTTTGTTTTTCAGTTTTCTTGATAAATGGATGATTGGGCAGAACACAAAAGGAAAACTTTTGCCTGCCATGTAGAAATATATTTATTTTTTTTCCTCCCAACACATTTCCTCCTTGTCTGTGTACTTGTGCTCAGATAAAACCACTTCTGTTAAATATCCTTGTTGATCTCAAGCAGAACTGAATGGCTTTTGAATGCTGCTGGTGCTTGCAGTCTTGATGAAGGGCAATGGGTTGAAATGTGTGGAAAGGGATATTAAAAATGTCACAATCTTCAAACTTAATGTATTTTCCTGAGGGGGAAATGGTCTTTTAAAAACAGTTTCAGTGAAAGAAAGAGAAGCATGAAGTATCACGTTGAAAGAAGTGTAGAATTTTAAACTGCATTCAGTGTGCAAAGTTGCTGTTATTCATATATGAACATGGGGATAACCAAGGAGCTTATTGCTTGGCTTTTAAATTCAGCTTACTTTTACCTGGCTTAAAGCTTAATTCAGAAGGTTTTTGCTGCTGACTTTGCCGCCCAAATACAGCCGGGTCCATTCCCACTTTCAGGAGTGCTCCACACAGCTCTTTTTGGATCCGGAAGTTTTCCAGCTTAAGAAAATGGACGTCAGAGCGTTGCTGGAAGCGGGGATGGATCCAGGCTGTATTTGGGTGGCAAATTTGGTGGAAAATATCTTCTGATAACATCAGGATGACACCTAAATTAAGCTTTAAGCTGGATAGATATAAACCGAATTCAAAAGCCAAGCAATAAGCTCCTGATTTAGGATGCATTCTTCTGCACATTAACCTGAGAGTAAGTCTTACTGAACTCAGTGTGACTTACTTTTAAGTAGCCATGCTACTTCAAGCGACCAGAGGTTGGTTTCCACTTTCCAGTGGAACAGAAATCAGTGGACACAAGGTGATCTCTTAAAGCTGGTAATTTTGGGGTGCTTTCTTAATCCCATTAACCTTTTGTTATTGGCTATCACCAGGCCACCTGTCTTGCAGGGACGTAGCCAGGATTTTAGGAAAGGGGGGTCCAGACTAAGTGCCACCAATATAATGGGGCTTGGGCACAGTGGTGCAGCAGCACACACCATTCATTTTTCTAATAGAAGGGGGGGGTTCGGGCCCCAAGAACCCCCCCCCCCCGCCTTGGCTATGTCCCTGTGTCTTGACATTAGACTTCACTCCAGATGATTCTGAAAGTTTGATACAAACTTATATAAATAAGGTTGAAAATAAGACTTTCTACTGGACTACACTGTGAGGAAACCAGCAAACTCACATATTTAATAGAACATATTTTTCCCCAAGCTGTGATTTATGGAAAGTTTATTTCTTTTGGTATGTTAGCTGTTATTGTTACAGACGAATCATAAATGAGGCAAGCCCCTCCCCTTCCTGGAAATGAACGTGTGGCATCTTAAGCTGAATATTTTCAGTAATGAAATCCACTTCTAATATTTTATTCTTCTGAGAATGGTATGCATGTTTGAGAGAATAATGCAGAGTATATGCTTTCCAGATTACCTTTCTGCTGTCATGTTTCTCTCTGTGCACTTTGAAGATCTTCATCAGACTCCATCTTCATGCTGTGCTTACAGCCTGGTCAGGTTGCAGAGGTACAGGGGCTGCATGCAAATAGCATAGCTATGTGGTGGGAATTTAAACGCTTCTCATAACCTTCAAGGAGAGAGATTGCAAGGTTGTTTTGAAGCTGCTCTCAGCCACCATCTCAGAATTAAATATTTAGCACAACTGCAGAAAAATCCAATTATATAACACACAAGAGTGTTACGCCCTGATTCTGAATTGACAGTATGTAGAACAACAAGACTGAGGCTTATCTAGCACTGGTTGCAGCACAGGAATCTTTTTGTCTTGTCTCCTGAGTTGTCCTTTCAGAGAGAAAGATGGTAGAGGTCAGAACAGATGCACCTTTTGACTCATGTTGACATTTTTACATTCTGTAAGACTTCTTAAAAATATTATTCCATCAGTGGACTAAACATTTCTACACTAAGAATCATAGTCTGGTTTGATTGGCTTTTGCAGACTTCACATTTTTTAATAAAAAATCTTACAACCACCAGATGGGAGAAGGATGGAAAATCTATTTCTTGTTTTTGGTGAGGTGAACTGCTTTCCAGTATACCTTGTCAACACTTTATGGTTTACATTGTAGCTTTAGACACTGTCTAAATGTTCCTTAGAGTAGTAGTGGTTTGAAGATTCTTAAGAATTACTGATCATATTATGTTTTTATAATAATATGATTTTGCATGTTTATTTGTTTTGTATGTATGACTCTTCTTTTGCCATTGTTTGTCATTGTTCGTTTTGTATGTTATGTCATTAATAAAAAAAAGAATTAAAAAAAGAATTACTGATCAAAACAATGTGCAACCCACCAAATAGCATGCAAAACTCATGAGTGAAGATGGAGTAAACATCATGAAAGCTCAATGTAGTGACAGTACAAGGCAGCAGATTCACACATATGATTCTACATGTGTAACGAAAAACAAATGTATGAATCACACAAGTAACAGTCATAAAAGATTTCAGATTAGATGGAATTTTCCATCAGTGGTACACTTGTTCACAAATCTAGCAGTTTGTTTTGTTGGTTATGTTATCTGTAGAAAGGTCTCAATGTAGATGAACCTTTTAAAGTGTGAAAAGCTTGAGAGAGAGACAGTGAGGATATGCTGCATGGGAGAAATAAATTTGAAATGTAAAAATAATTGAATGGTCGACCTTTGGAGTTAAGGCTAGATTTTTGTATTTTCCTCTTATCTGTAGATAAGGGAGCACAAAATCTAATATTACTTCAACCTAGAGTGGACCCATTGAAATGAGTGAGTTTGTCACAACTAACACAAATCCATTTCATTTGAGTGGGCCTGCCATAGCTTGAGCTAAATTTGGATTTAGCCCTTGAATGCTACTCATATACATGACAATAAATAATGTTGTCTCCAGTGTGTTACTTGTGCAGATATAATATATAATGCATGAAGGGCCTTTAAATTATTAATTTTAAGTACAGGTCATTTGAGGAAAAAAAATCTTCGAATTTACTTCAGGATCATTAGGTTCACTCAGTTACTGTCTTAACATGCTGAAAAAGCAAAGAAGTAATATGAAGACCTCCATTTTAAGAGAAAGATATGTTATGTAAATTAGAGAGGGCTGTATCTTAATCTTTCATTCCTGGAAGTAAGTTGTGCCTCCTTGTGTTGAATTCTGCTGACAATGAGATGATTCAATTACCAAAATGCCTCTCATTAACATTCCCTTACACAGAGGAAACCTTTTGTCTTGTAGTCACTGTTCCACAGAAGCATTCTTATTCTGCAGTTTTTAAAAACTGCAGCAGGATTTCTCAATTTGTGTTTTGCCAGTTGACCCCATTTGAGCTGCCTTAGTGCCTTTTCACAAATGTTCATTGTGTCTTGTATTTGTAGAGGGAAAATATAACTGGGATCCTGGATTATGATGGTACTGTTGCTTGAAATGAGAAGCCCACTTGGTTCACTGTTGCATTTGTTGGTTTTTTTTTAACTGTATTGGGCAGCTATGTAAACACACTCACACATATGCAACCTTCACATGAATAACTTCTAGAGAACATATATCAAATAGATTAAGTTATTCTGAAGCATGGATTGATTTTACAACTGCAGACAAATCTAATGACAGAAGCCCCTATGATCATTTTTTAAAGTGAGACAAAGCACTCTTAAGTGATGCATCATGCTCCCATTTTGTTTTTGAATTTCAATTTGTTTCCTTTTCAGACAAAGCTACGTTATAAGAAACACAAAACCACCATATAAGATGACAGACTTGGGTTATATTCCAGCCTTCCCCTTTGTAAAGTGTAGTTAGGGTTGCCATAAGTCTGGACCTCCAAACTGGGACAAATGTAGGACAAAATTTTCAAATGGAGGGCACATTTTTAAAAATGGAGGACACACGAAAAAATTTGATATTTTTAAAAAAATGTTAATATAAATGTTTCTTAGGCATGATGAAAATGGAGGACATTTGGGCATTATTCCTAGACAGATGGCAGAAATGGACTTTCCCTTTCTGGCCACCACCCCCCCCCCATTCCAAACAGCACATTTGGGTATTGAACATGGCTTTACTTAACATGGCAATCTCTTGCATATTTCAGAGGCTTATTCCATAACCAAACTCTTTGGGTTTCACACTGAATATGTCAAGGTGGTTTAACAAGAAGTGGGTTTGCCCTTGGATTCAACTGTTCTTCTCAGAAGTGTGTACTTGGTCAAGGGACTTTGTTTTTTCCCCCACTGTGCATGAGTTTGTAAAAATGAGAGTAACTTACATTGGTCCTGCCTCAGAAGCTGGCTCATTTCATCATCATCACTATCCTCTTCCTCCTCCTCCTCTTCTTCCTCCTTGTCCTTCCTCCCTCCTTCCTTCCTTCCCCCTTCCTCCTTCCTTCCTCCTCCTCCTCCTCCCCCCTTCCTTCCTCCCTCCTTCCTTCCTTCTTCCTCCTCCTCCTCCCTTCCTCCCTCCTTCCTTCCTTCCTTCCTCCCCCTTCCTCCTTCCATCCTACCTCCTCCTCCTCCCTTCCTTCTTCCCTCCTTCCTCCCCTTTCCTCCTTCCTCCTTCTTTCCTCCCTCCTTACTCCCTCCCTCCTCCTCCTCCCTTCCTTCTTCCTTCCTTCCTTCCTTCCTTCCTCCCTCCTTCCTCTGCCTCCCAGCCCAGGCCCAAGTGGAGGAGGAGGTGGGTAGCTGCCTTGGCGTGCTCCCCCCCGCCCGCGCGCCAAAGCAGGAGGCAGCCAGCCAGCCACCTCCGCCTCAGCCTCCTCCTCTGCCTCCGCCTCCCAGGCCCAAGGAAGTGCCCAGCATGGAGGTGCGCCAGGCGGAGAAGGTGGTGGGTGGCTGCCTGCCAGTGGCTGTCTGGGTTGGCGCGCGCGCGCGCGCAGGGAGCACCAAGCCAGGCAGGCACCTCTGCCTCCTCCTCCGCTTGGGCCTGGGCTGGGAGGCAGAGGAGGAGGAGGGAGGAAGGAGGAAGGAGGGAGAAAGGAAGGGAGGCTTGGAACGGAGGAGGAGGAGAAGGAGGTGCGCCTCCTGCGCACACCCGTGCCCCCTCCCCACCTCCCTGCCACCCTCCCCCCACACACTGCCTCCTCCTTTGCTTCCGAACGGAGGAGGAGGAGGAGGTGGGTGGCGCAGCCACGCGGGGAGGCAGGGGAAGGTGTGTTGGCGCTGCGCGGGCCCCAAGCCGGGGCAGGGGGCCAAACCGGACCGTGACCGTGACGGGCCCCCCAAAAGCGGGTTTGTCACGGGGGCCACCGGGTTATGGCATCCCTAAGTGTAGTGCACTTTAGGCACAGTGAGCAAGCTACATCAGGCAGTATATTTGGGGTGAAGGGCAGCAAATCCTTAGTTATATGTATGATTATTTTTGTATGTTAATTCCTATGAAGAGAAACATTTAGGATGCTCCATTGTTGTTTCCAGTTTTCTTGGCAATTTTTTTTTTTGGGGGGGGGGGTGCCTTTTCCTTCCTCTCAAGCTGAGAGACTTTGACTTGCCCAAGGCAACCTGTGGTTTCTATGTCTGACTGTGGATTAGAACCATGTTCTCTAGATTATGAGTATGGGTTTGTAGGAGTTGAGTAGAGTAGTGGAGGACAGAGAGTCTTGGAGGTGTCTCATCACTAGGGTCACTATGGGTTGAGATCAACTCGAGGGCAGTTAACAACAACAATAAAAATTCTCTGTCTAGTGCAGGAAGTTGTGTGCTATGCACTCCAACCCTTATACTGAAAAATCTGAAAGACAGAAGACTCAGTAGAGTTCTTGACTGAAACCCTGGCTCAAGCTATTAGTTATATTCAAACAAATGTTATATGTGATAGTTTGGGCCCAATAGTATCAGTATTAACAGTAAATCTGCACTTTTGTATGGTGCATCAAACCATCCCATTCCATATGTACCCTCCTCAGGTTCTGAGACTATCAAAAGAAACTCTAATCCAAGCCCCAGTACCATTACCTAAGATAATGCAGTGAGACCTGTATTTAAAACATTTTCATTCTTCTTTTTGCTCCTGATTTCTAGATTTTTTTTTTTTACAAATATGGAACATGAAAACAGCAACAAGAAATACATAAAAGACGAATAGATGAAAATGCAACTTAAAGCCATTAAGTTGAAAATGCTTCTTGGCAAAAATGTTTTTAGATACTCATGCAAATAATTTTGTCTGGTGCCTCAAAAAGAGCAGAGTTGACACTGAAGTCCTTCCTTTGTTGGGACAAATATTCAGCTCTGTAATAGTTGTTGAAGGGGATCATCTGTCAACCTTAGTGTTCAAGCAAGTTGGTATGAAAGGAATCAGTCCTTCAGTTTTTCAAATTGCTTATGGCTTTATAGATAAGCACTAGCATGCCACATTGAGCCTGGAAGTAAATATACAGTTTATTCATTTTTTTAAAGGCTGGCAAGTTATTATCTGTGGGAATGGTATCACTCAAAATTCTGACTGTTGCATTCTGTACTGACTGAAGCATTTGAGATCCTTATAAAGGCAGCTCTATGGATAACTTGTTGTTGTTGTAAACATTGCAGTAATAAAGATGGGATGTTAGCAGAGGTGTGAACAACGATGGTTCAGGAACATTTTGGTGATGAAGTGGTAAAACATGCAAATTCAGTCCAAATTTAATAAGAAATAATTGTTTTACCTTGGTTGAAGTCCCAGGCCACAGGCTACTTGTATAACATACGTATATAAGTATGATAGGGCCCAAACAGTCAGTCCAAACTAAAGCTGCTTCGGGTCACTTTGGAAGTATGCTGTTTAAATGACACATGCATCTTAAGAGGCCAGACGTTGCGCCAAAGCAGCGCTCCAGTCCTTAGGACTGGAGTGTGGCTTTGGTGTGGCTTCTGCCCTCTTAGGACGCATGCATCATTTAAACAGCATACCTCCAAAGTGACCCGAAGCAGCTTTAGTTTGGCCTGTCTGTTTGGGCCCTGTGTTTGCTTGGAAGCTGGAACTAGGAATCAAGTATCAAAGACTGTCTTCAGGGGAAAGTATTTGTTAGGAAAATATTCAAACAGTGAGATAAGGTAGGTCTGTGGCTACAACTATGGGGCTGAACAGACCGGCATAAAGAGCCCGCTTCAAGGGGATGTGAGCACGTGGCGTCCATGCGCCTCAACCCCACCCCCAAACCGGCACCACACTGCCCCTCTAGGGTTGTCTTTTTTTCTGCCTAAATTGCTAAGAAAGAGTTGGGATTGTGCTGAAGAGGAGGGGAAAGCAGGCATGCAGAAAAAATACACTGAGAATATATCAGAGAGCCTTAATTAGATATCCTCTGTAGGCCCATAGTTTGGTATTCTCCCATGTGGGCCCATAGCTGGTTGTGCAAGTGTGGTTCCAGTCTGCCACAGTGAGAGCTGGTGGCTTCCTTTTCATTGAGATTTAAAGGAGGTATCCAAGGTGCAGCATAATGTGTTTGGCGGGTAGGGCTCAGCAGGTTGAGTAGGTTGGGATGGAGCTGAATAGAGCACAGCCTTCACTGATCTAATGTCACATCAGCTGTCCCTTGCTCATCTTTTTCAGTTAGTACTGAGCTCTTAAATTTGCAGTGGTATGAGGGCTGACCTTTGGTGTTCAATATAATTGCTTGCCTCCCTGATAATTACCGGAAATAGAACAAAATATGAAAACATGCAATTCCTCATAGTATACGAAGGCCACAAAATACAAAATTTCTTGTTGCAGATGTCAGTGACCCTTGGTGTGGCTAGCAAATGCTGAGTTTCCTTCCCCCTTTTCACAGATGTTCAACAAGGTCAGACAAAGGCAGAAAATATGTGGAAACAATACATGAAATACCAGATCATGCCTATAATATGTAATAATGAATGCAAATATTACGGGTAATTCCTCGGTAATCCTCTTTGACAGCTGCCTTTTGTGTTGGACCTTTTTTGTTTGCTTGCTTGCTTGTTTAAATGAGCAATCCCTTGGAAACAAATGTAGTACTGACAGAGATCTCTAACAAGCCTGCTTTAAACAGAACAGAGTTCTAAACACTCTCTAGACTTTCATTCTTTTTCTTGGATCTGACTCCTTGACAAGTCTAATGTGATCTCAAAGGGAATCCTGCCAAGCCCACTCATGATCTCTGAAAATGGCAGCTAGATGGAACTGTATATAGTAGGAAAGCAAAATACACCCTTAAGGAGGTTCACTCCTGCTATAGAAACTCCCCTGGCTTCCCTTGACATTTTGAAGATTTTTCACCTTAGGCATTTCATGATTTGCTGTAGGCAAGATGTGATGACTAGAGATGTTGTGGTAATCTGCCAAGCTTGGTTTCCGATGGGCACATTGTTGTGCCACTGGTGTGGACAATTATTATAAGCTTCCTTATGTCCAATTCAGTCTGATTCACTTTCTGACTGAAGGGGAAACAGTGGTGGCTGAACATGCAATGCCAGGCTCAAAGAGGTGAAAAACAGACATTGACTACACATTTGAATTTGGTCTTTTGTCTGCATTGTATTTATCTCACTCTCACGACTCTGACTTTATCCAGAACTTAGAAAATTAATTCTTAAAAATAAATGTTCTGTGTCAATCAATGCAAACCACCTCCCCCGGCAAGACTGTAAATTTTTTGCCTATTTAAACTAATAATAATGTTCACTATTTAAAAAAAATTCTTGTAAAAAAGTAAGAAAAGAATCCTAAACTTGAACCCCCTCAACATGATTTAAGAAGCAATGATCCCCCAAAGCATTGAGAAAAACTAAATGTTAATTGTTACATTTAAACATATAAGAACATAACCCATCCCAGCACTGGCCAGCATAGTCAATGGTGAGATTGCTAGAAGTTGTAGTTAGCATAATCTGGAATAGTGCACTATTACTATTCCAGAGTTATGTTGTTACTTGTGATGAGTTGCTTCCAAGCTCTGACCTTTAACTTAGGCCCAAAACATACTGCAGAAATAATCTAGTTTGAGACTGCTTTAATTGCCCTTGCCCAGTGCTGCAGAATCCTGGGAATTGTAGTTTATTGTAGCACATGAGAATATCTCAAAAAACTACAGCTCCCAGAATTCCAGAGCATTGAGCCAGGGCAATTAAAGCAATCTCAAATTGGATTATTTCTGCAGTGGTTTTGGACCATGGGTCTCTTTCACACTACAAAATTACAGTAATTTGATATCACTTTCAACTGCCATAGTTCCATCCTCTGGAATCCTGTGATTTGTAGTTTCATGCCAGTGTTCTACTGCTTCACCAAACTTCAAATCCCAGAATTCCTTAGGACGCAGCCATGGCAATTATGATATCAAAGTGGTATAACTTTATACAGTAGTGTGAAAGAAACCTATAACTCTGGAATAGTCCCAGCCCCTTCCTTATGGCACTGTCATATGGAGATTTTCCGGCTGCTTTGTTAAAATATTGTATTGCTATAAGAGCTGTAAGATAAAATATGCTAGTACCTTTGGTCCAATCACCTGTCTACCACTGGAATGGGAGCTGAGATACAGGGACGTAGCCAGGATTTTGGGAAGGGGGGGGGTCTAGACTAAGTGCCACCATTATAATGGGGCTTGGGTGCAGCAGCACAGCAGCACTCACCATTCATTTTATCTAACGGAAGGGGGGTCCGGACCCCAAGGACCCCCTCTTGACTACGTCCCTGTGAGATACTGTATGTGAAAGTGAATATAGAATTCAACTTCAGCGCCCATTTTCCAATATGTAGTTGCCTCAAGATAGAGCTTTGTGGCCTTCCAAAATATTACACTCCTTGTGCTCAGAGAAGAATCGGATAAGTCAACTTTGTTCCTTGCAACACTTTCTTTCTTGATTTTTGTAACCTCAAGTGAAGCTTTTTTCTCTCTCTAAGGTAACCTACAAAGAGTAAAGCAGTATTAATGCCTTTTGGAAGATGTTTCAAGCTTTTCCATCGTGTTTAGCCTGAGAATAATAAATATTCCTATGGTAAACAGGACTTCTTTTAATGGCATACGTGACTTTTTTAGACACCCAATATAAAACACAGCATAAGGCCCAAAGCTTGTAAGGATTAGATCCTTTAAGAACAATGCTGGAAATCAGTTTGGTAGGTCAAGTCAAAGATATTGCATCAGCTAAATGCTGATTGCCCTCTGCATGCCTGAGAGATAAGAATAGACAAAATGAACACAGCACAATGCCATTTCTGGATCTGTTCTGAACTCATAATTATCCTTCAGGGTTACCATTGATATTTTGATTAGATTTTGTAACAGCCCAATATATAATGAGGAAACATGGCGGTATTGAACAGACATTATCAGTGAGTAAAAGAACAGCAATAGCAAACTGTATTCTCAGTAATCCACAGAGAATAAAGTACTTCAGAGCTGTAAAATACATAGTTTAGCCCACTTTGCAAGAATGTGGATGATGCTTTATTGATTCTACCATAATCCTTACAGGATTGCATCTTAAATTACCACTACACATTAGAATTCCATTGATTACAAAGGATGATTTATAGAACCCCATTATGTACAAAGTGAATAAATTCATGGCTGCTGACAGCTTCTTAAAAAAGGTGTCTCAGTATGTCCAGACCCCTTTTGTTATCAAGGATGAGAAAATTTGTATATGTTCTTTACCTCCCTAGTAAGAATGAGATACAGATAAATGCAGTTATATAATAGTTATTTAAATATATTTGTTAAAAATGAATAAAACCAAAGAAAAAAGCGGCTGCCTGACTCCTCGGGCCGGCCGCTTTGCTGAAGGGAGCCGGCGCGGCTCCCTGGCCCCAACTTCCGGGTTGGGGCCTGCCCTCCGCCCCGATTGGTGGCTCGGGCAGGAAGGGCCTGCCCCTTCCTCCCGGGCCGCTCTAGTAAGGGCGGAGGAAGTGTCTATGGTCGGGGCTCCAGTCCTCCAAGGCGGCTCATTGGTTGGAGCCGCTTTGGAGGAGGAGCCTCGGCATGTGCTGTTGGGCGGGGCATTGGCTATATATTGGCCACGAGGCCAGGCCCTGCAGCCATTTGCCGCTCGGCTCTCCCACCCACCCTCCGCTTGGGTTCTTGGGATTATGTCACAACTTGGGACGGCAGCATAGGACAGGATCTGGTTGGTTTGGTTACCAGGGCTATGGAGCACTGGTTTGGGAGTCAATTGAGACCCGGGGGCAAGCTGTGCAAGGGTTGTGGCCATTGCGGGGGCCACAACATGGATATGCCACCCGGTGACTAGGGGCTTTGTGATCTAGAGAACGCCTGGTGTGATGGCGGCCAGTTTGCGTTACTTAGCCCCTAGGTCATCCCAACGCCTGGCGGTCACCAGGCATGCTGCTTATCGATTAACCGAGGGGTTAGTCGATGCTTCAGATCCTGACCTCATGCTTTGTGCCAACCCTTCTGTTTTGGTTTGCTGTTGCTAATAAAGTTGTGGCCTTTCTTCCAAAATGGTGTTATGTGGTTTTTAGCGCCGGCCTCCTAGGCAAATTGGGGTTTCCTAATCATTTGTATGTCCTCCAGTGCAATTCTGTGGTCCGCCTCTAGCAGATGCTGAACATAGAATTGCCCTGGAGGACCTACAGATTCAGAGAGGTATTCTCTTAGGTTAAAAAAAAATAGTGTGGTTTTTTATTTGTGTCTTTCACTTTTATGGGGGTCCTGCACCCCTAACTTCAGATAATATGAAGGGTCCACTGTATATCAACTCTGATAGATGCCTGCCTTCTTTGCATGCAGAAGGCCCCAGGTTCAATCATAGTTTTAAAAAAAGATTAGAAAGCAGATGATAGGAAAGGCCTTTGAAAAACTGCTACCAATCAAAGGGGACAATATTGGGCAGAGAAGGCTCATTCATAGGGCATATAGGAAATTACTTTCTACCAGGTCAGACCATTAAATTGTATATACACTACACACTTAATGGCACTTCAATACCAGTTAAACAGTCAGCAGTCCATCCTATGGAAGCCTGGGATTTTTAGTTTGGTGAGGAATCCGTTCCTCTGAACTACATCACTAGATCGCTCTAGCAGAGAACTCCAAGTCCCAAATCAGACTATAAAACCCACAATTCAGTCAGACAGTGCCATGATAGTTCAATTAGTATGACATTCCTTTGACTTTGTGATGCATTTAGATAGTTTTATGTGGTAGAAAGCAGCTTTGCATGCTTGCTATGAGCCTGATTTTTATAAATTCTGTGAAGTAGGCTCTGCTCAAATTCAGCCATGGGTACCAAAGGAACCATGTCCAGGATGTACCTGTAATAATCTTCTCCTCACTCTATTTCCTACTTGCACAGATTCTTCTGTCTAAGCATGTATCTACATTGCAGAATTAAAGCAGTTTGACACCACTTTAACTGTCATGAATCCTACAGAATCATGGGATTTGTAGTTTGGTGAGGAAACAGAACCCTCTGACAGACCAGGCTGAATGAATACTTCATTGTCTACAAATCCCAGGATTCTGTAGGAGAGTGTCATGGCAGCTACAGTGGCGTCAGACTGCTTCAGTTCTGCAGTGTGGAAGTTTTGTTTTGCACATTGAGAGAAGGATTATGAGTTTTGCATGCCACCATCTATGGATAACATTAATCAATTTCTTCATTTGGCTGATGTTGCTATCCAGACTATTTTTCCAGGCAGCTTTCTATTTCTATTTTTCTCGGAAGTGCATTGCGTGAGGTTTGCCTGTGATGCTTCATGTGCAAGCTGGCAGAGGTTGTTGGGAGGGGGAGAAGCAAGAAGCAGAAAATGGTGGTGGGGAATAGGAAAAAGCTTTGTTTCTGAGGAAAAAAACTGCAAAGCTTTGTTTTTGAGAAAGCTAAGAAATACTAAGGCATCACACACTTCTTATGGTTTAATCAACATTTAGTTGCAAGGGATGGAGATGGAATGGAACATTAGTGAAATATTGATCTCTGGGTGCAAGATAATTGGAAAGCTTTTGTTCCTGTGACAGACAAACATTACTAGCTGTGCATGACTGCACCTAAAAAATTGCTCAGAACAGTGCAAGCCCTGCTGAGCTTTTTAGCTAAGACGTCTTTTATGCCAGAAAGAACAAGTGTCTGTGATCACAAGATCTGGGTTTCTTTAAACTACAGCAATCTTTTTCCTACTCTTTTTGCCCTGAAGTAATCTATTACAAGCACTGTGGGTTGAAAGGAATATCCAGTTTCATTACAAAATCAGTCTAGTTAAATAAGTTAAGATGTTGACTCAACTGAATCCATCCCATACTCACATGTAAATGAGATTGATTAATCAGGTGTATTGCTGGTTCACTACCTGGGTCAGAAAAATCCATGCATAGTAGTCTCTTACTCTGGATAACTTGTTTGAAGGGATAATGTGGTAAGAAAGGAGCTATGGGGCTGAAGTGAAGTCCAGCTCTTTGTGGTTTCAACCCACTGCCTGCATATTACAGTCCCAGGTAAACCGTCTTGAGTTGAGATCTCTATGCTTAGTATGCCAAACCTCAGTCATTTATTCTAACTTGTGGTAAATGGCTCCAGGTAGCATACTTCTACTATGTAGTATTGCAGACATTATGTGCAAAGGAGGAAAGAAGTGATATACATTGTTTTTTTGACATTAAAATGACGTGTAAGTAGGATGACCTTAAGTTTTGATACTGTGAGCACATGCAAGCCCATAAGACATATGGAGCTACCTTGTATGAATTCTATGAGCCATGTAACCAGATAATCTCTCCAGGATCTCATGTGTGGATCTCTCCCCACCACCGGCTAGCTTGAATCTTTAACTTGAGATGCTGGTGATTAAACTTGGGATCTTATGAATCTTCAAGAAGTGTGCTTTGACTGCCACAGCTCTTCTCCAGAACCTTAAACCTGGTTGAGGCTGTAAAACTCCTGCATAACTTGCAAAGATCTTTTGGAGATATGGGTCAGCTGGGCTTACAGGTCAATACTATATAATTATGGGTGCTGTCATCACACACTGCACAATTTTCATGTGTGCAGACCCAACATGCTACAAGTTCCTGGAACTTTATCCTTTCTCTGACTGCAAGAGATATGGCAGATTACAAAATTCAGCATTGTACTATGAGGGACATTGGTACAGGGTTCATTCTACCACTGTTTGAGGAAGGCATTGCAAGTTATGAGGGTTGCATATTCTGGTGTGGGTACATTCTTACATTTCCATGCTGGCAGCTCCTGAGCAGAGTGCCATCATCGATCAGAGGCAAGCAATATTAGCTCTGTGGTCAAAGAGAAAGAAAAGGATGAGATTCCAGAGGAGAGTGTATAGCAAGCAATTGGTCTGGCAGAAACTTCACCAAGTGGCCAAAGAGCAGGCCCTTCGCCTTTATAGAGTGAGGTTGGGCAGAACTCATGTTTGTTACTTGACTGGATGTGAAGTGAGTTGATAGGCCTCCAAAAGTTGTCTAGGTAATGCCTCTGGGTGGCACAGCTATGTCTGGAAATCTTTCAGCTGAACTGTTGTTGGGTTGATGCAGGAAGTTAAAGTACTGGAGCCTGGCTGCTAAAAGAGTCATGTCTTGACACCTGTGGCACCTTGCAGAATACCTGTCCTATACCTCTGATTTAGTGTTGAAATATAAAGCCAAGAATGTAGGTATATCTTTGTACCATTCCTTCAGTTGTGGAAAAGGGAGAAAAGAAAAAAAAGTATAAATAATTATATTTAAAAGAAATACAGAAAAAAATATGCTTGCACTATTTAGCATAAATCAAATAAATGTTATTTTTATTTGACATAGGTGTAATGTTGTTCTTTGTGTGTGGTATATTTTGCTTTATTTCACCTTCATATAGACATTTCAGGAAGTTGTGACTGAGTGAGATGTGAACACTGTGATTGCATGCATATTCATATAGGTACAATTCCAGTGTGAACATTTTTTATATGAAAACAGGAGATCAAATAACTATCTGAAAATGCTATAATAGCTGAAAGAATAGTGCCAGAGAAGGTTTAACTACTGAGAAAACAGACTAGTGAGTGTATGGGGACAGAAATAGCTGTCTGCTTTGAAAGTAATAGAGAAGGTCATTGTTCTATTAACAGGGAACTAATAGGGCGTTCCAAATGAATGGGTCTTATATTCACTTTGATGGAAGGTGAAGGTGCCAGGTGAAGTAGTGGAGATTGAAAAGACATTTAATCTATGTACCAAGAACCTTTGCCATGGCAAATTCAGTGAATAGATTAATTCATCTTCAAGCTGGAATGATAAATCACTGCTTTGAAACTTTGGTTTTCTGTTGGTAATATCCCACAGCTCAGGAATCACGCTCTTTTTTTCACAGAATTGCCTCAAAACCAAACCAAAAGAATCTGAAATGTCAGATGGATTCTTGTTTTCACCTCATTTGTATAATGATTGCACTTATGGATGTTTGGTGCACATGATTAATTCACATGATCAGGGAATAAAGGTATAGATTTTGAGCGCTTTGAAGTTCACAACTAGTTGTAAGTGCTGGAGGAGTATTCATATTTCATTAGCAAAGTTTCATGTTCCTTCCTAAACAAACAGCAAAATGTAACTTATGCATCCATTGTGCACAGTCCCTTTCTGAATAACCTATACAGTAAGTTCTGGAACTGCAGCATTTTGGATATGTTGCAATAAAACTCAGAGTTGCCTCAATATCTATAAAGCTTATTAAGAAAGTGACTAGTAAGTTTATTGTCATGTGACAAGGCAGTCAGTTACAAAGTCAGTCAGAAATCTTGCTTAATATTTCAGGAATAATAATAATAATAATAATAATTTTATTTCTTATCTGCCTCTCTCAAAGGCTCAAGACAGGGTACAACATAAAGATAAATATATATAACTGGCCACTAAATATACACTAAAACACATAAGCATAGGATAAAAATAACATTACACATTAAAACTCATCTAGATTAAAATATATAAATTTAAAATTCATAGTTTAAAATCCGTTGGGTAGACCTGCTGGAAGGGACAGATCTTTAATAATGTTTTAAATTCAGACAGAACATCCAGCTGTCAAATCACTTCTGGAAGGCCATTCCATAATCTATGGGTGGCTGAAGAAAGAACTCCTCTGGCTGACAGTTGCCAGCCTAGTCCTGACTGACTGGAGTAAATGTCCACCAGAAGACCTGAGTATATGGGGCAGATTATATAGTAGGAGGCAATCCTGTAGGTAACCTGGACCCAAACCATGTAGTGTTTCAAAAGGGTAATAATGAACACTTTTTACTTTGCCCAGAAACTAACAGACAGCCACTGGAGTTATTTTAATATTAATATAATATGCTCACCCCTGCATGTACCTCCACCACCACCGCTTCCTCTCCCTTTAAAGAAACTCTCCTTAGGATATCTACTATTCTTTCTGTCTATCCCTTTCCATTTTTCACACAGATCAATGGTGAAGTGAAATAAATGATGATTTTTCACATGTTTGAATTTTTTTTGTTTGAAATGGTAGTTTTCTGTGTCTGTTCTCAGTCCCGAAAGTGTTCACCTATGCATTGTCATCTCATGATTACAGAAACATCAAGCAAAGGCATAATAACATGTGGGAATGGGCATTAATGATATATAATAACTTTTATTCTACCTTAATTACAAAGCTTTTCAACAAAGTCAGTTGCTACATATGCTGAAATGTTAAATCCAAAGGCATGCATGAACAATCCCATAGTGTGCTTTGTTCCTTTATATTACCATATTTCTCTTGTTCTCATTCAGGGACCACAGTTTTGATTTGATCTTATTATTCATATTAAAACAACCTTACCAATAGGAGATGAACACTGTATTTTCATATGAAATCTTTTCCTCCATGTCAGCACTGGATGAACACTGAATCAGTAGTGGTGACTATTATGGACACAAACCAGAAACTGGTCAGTGTCATTAAATCCTACTGAAATCAAGGGGTCTTAAATATGTCTTTATGAAATGCCCAACAGTTGTAAATTGGACTTACTTGTGGCAACCTGGTGCTAGATTGTGCCTCATTATTCCCTGTTAAGAGAGATGGTAAGACGATGTAAGAAGGATCTTTGGTCAGTGACTAAGTGTATGTGTGTGCATTCAGGTTTTCCACTGTCCATTCAGGTGCTTCAGCAACAAGCTCCCAGTTAATTTAATCATCATGTGATCCAACAAGTAGCCAAATTTTGAGATAGTCATCTGAAAGATGCTACTGTTGCAAAAGAGAAGAAGTTTCGATTGTTGGCAATGGTGTTGTTTGCTTCCCCCCCAGTAGTTATCTGTTGGTTTTTGCATTCCTCTGTATTTTGGAGTACACCACTTTTTTTTCAAAGGCTGTATAAAATGTGTACATTAAAGGAAATTAGGGGGATCTGCTTATAATGTATATATGTACACATAAAATATGCATAATTGAGAACAATGTGTACATATTTTGATCACACAAGGATCTGCATGAGAATGCATTTAAATTTTCACAAAATTTAAACAAAATTTGCTGATTTATGCAAACTAGGAAAGAACAGGGTTGTCCTTGCAATCATGAACATTCAAGAAAGTTAAACAGACAGCTTCATTCCTCTATACAGGCACATATTTGTTTATTTATTTATTTATTTTAAAAAGTCCCTTCAAGAATTACATTCCAGCCTACTGTTGCAATTGTTTCCATGGCTTATGCTTTGCTTAATTTTTGTTATATATCTTGTAACTATTCTGGGTATAATTTCCATTTGTACTGGGCTGCATTATTGTTGATCATACCCCAAATGGCAACTGTACACTTCAGTGAATTCTGAAAATGGAGAAGGATGTCTTTGTCTTTGTCATCAGAATGCCCAGCTTGACTATAACCAGCTTCTCTATTATTTCACAGTGCTGAACAAATAGATGCTTGTGGCAAACCATGGGATCTTGTTGGTGTTAAGTTGTGGCTTTCCTCTTCACCCTACATATCAATAGATTGCTCTTCTCAGATGGAAGTCTTTTTCTTTTCCTATACAGGACTAGCATTAAAGGAAGAAAATGACCTAAAACTAAGAAAGAAAGAGCAGCTCAGCAATATCTTTATTTATTTTTTCTGGAGAAAACAAATGTCAGTCTGATGAAGTGAGCTGTTCCAGAGAGAAAACTAAAATAGAATTAAATGAGACCATCCAGTAACACTGATTTTTCTGATCAAATTATGCCCGAGGAATGGGAAATTAGATTCTTGAAGCACGACTGGAGGCCACTAGCTTGACTTTCTGAGTGCACTCAGATGATATTCTTCTTCTTCTTCTATAGCACTCTTCAGCATGAGGGAATGTATCAATGCCCTGTCTTTCTGTATGTTAACCAAAAAACCACACATATAAATGCTAGTGATAATCAGTATGCTTAGTTCTAGAAACAAACAGTGGCAGCATGTGTGAAATTACTTATTGGCATCCAACTGTGCTAAATGGGTCAATGAAGTATTTCATTGTTGTCGTTCTTAACTGCCATCAAGTCAACTTCAACTTAACGTGACCCTATTAATGAAAGACCTCCAAGTTACCCTGTTACCCTTTTATCAACAACCTTGCTCAGGTCTTACAGACTCAGGGCAGTGTCTTCCTTGATTCACTCTATCCATCTGCAATGTGTTCATTCTCTTTTACTATTTCCTTCTATCTCACCAAGAATTGTTGTCTTTTGTAGGGAGTCATATCTTCTCATGATATGTCCAAAGTACAACATGCAGTTTAATCATCTTGAATTCTAGGGAGAGTTAAAGAATGATCTGCTCCAAGTCATTTATTTGTCTTTTTGGCAGTCCAAGTGTCCATGGAACTCTTCTTCAGCACTATATTTCAAATGAGTTGATTCTCTTCTTGTTAGGTGTCTTCACTGTCCAGTTTTGACAGCTGTACATATAAATTGGAAATACAATGATATGGGCAATCCTGACTTTGGCATTTAAGGAGTTATCTTGATACTTGAAGATCTTGTGTAGTTTCTTCATAATTGCCCTTTCAGGTCTTAGGGCTGGTACAGATGAGCAAAAAGAACTGGATTCCCAGTGGCTCTGGTGTGTGGTGTCTGCATGTGGATGCTCCCGTGCTGCCTCCAAGCCGGCATCATGCCTCCCCACTGCCCACACAGCGGGTAGTATCATGGCATTTCTGTGGCACAGTGTTTACATGTGCCATGCTGCAGAAACAGGTGAAAATATATAACCCATTTTCTCTTGCCTCACTCTTTTTATTGAGCTTTATTGAGGTTAAAGTGAAAGAGAAGAGAAGAAGAAAGGATAGCTGCACATGATATTTGAATGCAAAATTATGTCCCCCCCAAAAGGTTAGCAAGTCAACTTTAAATAAGAATCATTGTTGATTTATGAATCTGTTGGGCACACTTAACTATTCCAAATTCCAGATTAAATCCAGATTAAACAATGCCATGGCCTTTGTTTGTTTATTCACTTGTGTAAAATAAACAGACTGTCTCCAATAGCATGCAGTTTATTGACGCTGTGGTTTACCTGTCCAGGTGAATGCTCCCACGGATCTGGGCATCTGTGATGTCAGGTCTCTTGGGTTTATTGTATCAAAATCCAGAAAAATTAAATTTGGTAAGAAACACCAAAGTTTTAGAAAGCCTGTGGTTTTGTAGAATTCTATGGTGTTCAGATCTTCTCCACTAGAGGGAGCTTACCAGGAGTCTCAGATTCTCTTCCACCATGGACAATTGAAAACCATCCTATGAAAAGCTGTAATGTACTGTTTTATTAACTACCACCAAAGCAGAGTTCTGTTCACTGGTTTTATATATTAGTAAACTAATGTATAGAAAGAGAGATCAGTTTTTAAAAATATTTTTATTAAATCTAAACACAAATGCAACCCCATTTGATAGATATAGCTAAAACAAGTATAAACAAACAACAATAAGAAAACAAGCTTAACTAAACTGCTAAACAGAAATACACTACTGATGCCTCCTCAGACAGATGGATATATACCACTATTACTGTATATCCTTATATATGGAACTATATTTATGTATCTACAACATAAAAATTCTATTTATTTTACAAAACCCAAGATGATCCATATCCCCAATGACATGTATGTGATAAACAATTCCCAGACTTTTGTAAAAGTATTCAAATATTTCACTTTAATCAATGTTATCAATTTGTCTATTTCAGCCAGTTCAGTCGACTTTGTCAGTCAATCCTCCTTTGTTGAGAAACATAGAATTTTCATATCTTTGTTGCAAAGCAAAAAAAAATTAAGAATATGTTGTGTGCCAGGCAAATTCAGTTTAGACTCTCTGTCGCACTCTTACTACAACCAGTTGCCTGCTAGAGTGTTTTTTTATTCAGATTTATTCCTGAACTAAATTATGAAGGATGGTCATGACAGCTCTGTTGCTGGATCCATCTCTTCTCCCTGATTACCTCCCCCCGCTTATCATTTCAATATATAATGCCATGCTGTGTTTGCACCACTGTCACTAAGAGATAAAGAGATATGTCAGTATCCCATAGGTTCCTTTCTTTTAGCCAGCTTCTGAGGGTTGTGAGCTCATAACTGTGTGCATGTTAAATCAAAACACAGATACTGTAGCACTATACACCTCCTATAATTTTCTCATGACCACTGGAATTGGGTTATTTGGTTATTAAAAATGATATACCCCCAAGTGGGGGCCTAGTAGTACACATAAAATGGTGATTCATGCAAAGGCTGCCTTAATAAATGGTCCTCTCCATGAATCAAGTCTTTTGGAATTGTGGCTCTCTGTATGGATGTTGTCCATACTACTTCCTATCTCCTCACGGATAGCTTATTGCCTGGAAGCATCTGCCAGATAGATTTATTTAAAGAGACTTAAGTATGGTCGGCAATTTGTTTGCATCCTGGACCTGACTGAGCTTTGCTAGTTAATAGATGGCAGTGATTTTCACTCACATCCTTGTAGAATTGCCCGAGGATACAAGTGTGTGCAGGCCTCAGTGATATACATCAAGACCTCTGGATCGGTTATTTTATAAGTGGCTGCTGAGATTTCTGTGATAACAGTGGCTCTCTACATGATGATACCATCATGAAAAACATTGCTACTGCCTTGATATCACCCAGGTAATGGCGGTGTTCACACAAATGAAGGCTCCATGCAGCTGGAGGCCTTCATTTTGTGGAGGCCTTTGTGAATATTTATTAGGAAGATTTGGACTAGGAAGAAGAAATGAAGCAGGAGTGGAACTGATAGCATTCTATGAAGCCAACAATCTATTAATCATAAATACCTTCTTCATACAACCAGAGAGGGAATTATACACAAGACTGCAGCAACTATAGGACTATAACCTTAATTTCCCCATGCAAGCAAAATTATGCTCAAAATTCTGCAGCACAGACTCCAATCATATATGGAAAGAGAAATAAATCCCAGAGGTGCAAGTAGGGTTCAGCAAAGGAAGATGCACTAGGGACCACACTGCAAACATATGATGGATAATAGAGTGCACTAAGGAATTTCAGAAGAAAATAAGTATGTGCTTTATAGATTATAGCAAAGCCTTTGATTGCATGTATCATCAAAGGCGCTTTTTCCTGTGGACAACATTGGCAGCTTCTGAAGGACCCTTTAGATACATATTCTTAACTTACTTTCTGCCATTCTTATAATTAGTGCTGTCAACCATTTTTGCAGTGCTTTTCTCTGCCTGCACCTTTACCTTGGGAACAAAGCTAGACAGTGGTGGCAGCAACTAACATCCAATGTTTTGTTCAAAGATGGCAGCATGACAAAGGTGGCCCATGCTAGACCAGTCAGCAGATGATCCTCTGTACAGCTAGGAGGCCACCTGGCTTTTTCATAGTGTATGAGTGATAGGTGTATGAAAAAGACAGAAGTGGTGGGCAAGTGGTTTGCCCAGTGACAGCCACTTGGGGGAAAGTGGATCAACAAGGTTGGGCAAGGAAGAGGTAGTGGGCATGCATGGGGCAACATGTGGAGGCCGGGACTTTCTTTCTGTCTGTCTGAGACAAAGATTTTACCATGTTCATGAGAGCGGGGCCTGCTTTGTGTGTGTAGCTCTGTTGTTTTCCTTGTGCACCAATTAATCTCTACCTTGCACAATATCTTTCTTCTGTCAGAAATATAAAGCAGGGAAATTATACTTGCAATTACTCTGAATTCTATCTGTCAAAAGCTTTAAAACTGGTTGAGCCTAGAAATGACAGCTCTGTGAATATTTAGTAGAATTTTGTATTATTAAAACAGCATTCTAAATTTTAATCTTGTCCCTAGACTTTTTAATAGCTTCAAATTTTGCTGCAAATTGTGGATAGTGCTCAAAGAGATTCAATTTAAATAGTGTCAGGCAAGACTGATTTCCAGCATTGCCAGTATTGCTTGCAAGCTTCTATTCCCGTCTCCTCAACAGAGAGACAAGTTTTATTTCAATAACCTGTTGAGAAAAAGGACAGCTTCTGCAAGCATCTCATTTTTACAGTTTTTGCAAAAACCAATATGTTTGCACAGAGTCAATTAATACATAGTTCTCTGTGCAGAAATGTAGTTTGTATGAAAAACAAGCTTTCAAGCAAACTTTTTTTGTTGTTGCAAAAAATCCAAACAATCCAGTCCTCCAAACCACAACAACTATCTCTGTCTTCCTGGAAGTAGTAGACCTTCACACTTTGATGCCAACAGTTACAGTATCCCCATGAACAGGAACCCTGTTATGTTTAGGTTCTTGTCACAGAGCTTTTTAACAACATTCAGCAGAATAAAGATCTGTCTTACTTGTAGGTGTTGGCAGAAAGGGTTTTTTTTTTGTCTTTAATTGAGTGTTTTTCTATGTTTTGTTGATTTTTCAAAATAATTTTTAACTTTGTTACTGAGGTTCATTTGTATTATTATTATTATTATTATTATTATGCTGTGCTGTCACTACATATAAACAGGAAACTATTACAAAAATGCCAAATCAATTAATCAGTCCTGTAAACATCATTCATAGCAGTGTTTGAACCTGGCTTTCTCCACAATCTAAAGCCTATGTTTTACTGTCAGCTGCATCCTAATTTGTTCACTGAAGTCTAGTGTAGCCAAGCTTTTGCCCTCCAGTTCTTGACTGAAGCCCCCCCCTAGTCTCCAAACATTGGCTGCTGTAGCTGATGAGGATGGTAGTTGAAAACATATAGAGGACCAGTGGTCTTGACTGAGCCCATGAACCATATTTTGAAGTATATTTTCAGATTTAAGCAGGATGGAGACATAAATGCATTTGCTGTAGTTATTCCTTGGTATGCCATAATAACCAAAACCTATTTCTCCTGGAATAAATAGCCCATAGGCAACATGGATCCACAGAGTTTAGCTGAAAAAAGCAAGTGGGTCAAACAGAACTTCACACACCTGGAAGGTATAAAGAATTCCACCTTAGTGGTTTAGAAATATTATATTGTCATTTTCATGCTAGCCCTTCATATAACTCCCTATTGGTTCAGCTATGCTTTATGGCTGAACTGCATTTTACACATTTCTTCATTGGAGAAGAAGACAGCCGTATTGAACACATATGATTACGCTGCTACATCAATGTCCATTCACTGATCTCCAATTTTATTGCATCCACTGGTACTTCAACAACTTGAAGCTAAAGTTTTATTTTTGTGGCTTTTGGTGGGGCATGATGATATAACTAACTTTTGCTTGGATGGTACCCAAAGACTGCAGCGTGGCTCCATATGCATTAATGAGCCATTTGATTAAGGTGCCATCTGGTTAATGTGCCATTTAGCCCAACTAGAAAAGTGGGGATCCAGGCCAAGAGAACAGGACTGCAAATGCACTCTGACTCTGCCAGCATCCACATTGCTATTCTTTATCATCAGTGACATGTCTTCATCCTTTCATTGCCCTCTGCATTGTTCAGGTTTGGCCACATTCTGTATTTACTTCTCACATGGATGTGCATGTGCATTAGCATGCACATACACTACTTTAAATGAAGTTTCTGGTAAATATAGCCCTTTATAATGCCAGTGTCTAAAGAAAAAACCTAGACTAGTTAGAGAATGCAGGGCAGGACTGTCAGATTATATTTTCCAAAGAGAACATTTTGAAGCAGTGCATCAGATATTACATAACTACTGAAGGGAATTCCAAAGAACTGACCCCAAGGGAACATTTTGAAAAGACACAGAAACTGCTGCAGTCTGCTGTGTTCCAAAAATAAATTATATTTATTGCTAGGGGAAGAGAGGAAAGACACATGCACATACCTTAATTTGGATTTGTAATAATTTCATGTTTTCTCAGTTGAGTTATTTAACTTGTTCCCTTTAGTGCCATTGTTCCTTTTCCAATAAAAGTGATATCCCCAAATACTTTATCTGTCTGTCTTTTATCTTTAAATAATTTTATACTTTACCTGTTTGTCAGGGTATGTTGGCTCCTGTACCCAAATGAAAAAACGGTGACAAGTGTGAATTGGGATATCCCTTCATTCTAATCTTGTCTCTACAATTTATTCACTGGGTTACAGTCTCTCGGCCCTTGGCTACACTCCTAGGTTAGGCAAATAACTGGATGTTACTCACAGGCAAGTAAATTGTACGTTAACTGACTAAGTTAGGGTACAATTCCATACTTACTTGCCTGTGAGTAAGCCTCAATTCATTCACTGGTTTTTATTCATTGTTAAGCTGTGACTAAGGGGCTATTCAGACAGCTGGATTGGGGCTGCAGCAACCTCATGGTGTGGCCCTGATCTGGCCTTTCCAGGGAGCAAAAGGACCCACAAAACCAGATCCTTTTTGCACCCAGGAAAGGGTGTGTTAGCTGTGGCGATGCAGCTATATGACACTCATTCAGTGCATCATTGTATGGACGCATGTGCCAGAGAAGCACCATGATGCTGTGTGCCATGTGGAGCGGTGCGCAGCGTCATGGCACCCTGGGGCAGAGTCAGGGCATGCAATTGTAAGGACACTACGCCCTGAATCCACTCCCATGCCAGCCCAAAGTGCCAGTCTATATAGAGCCTAAGTGGGTTAAGAATTTGTAGAGGGAATTAAATAATAGTTCTGTAGCAAAAAGCCAAAACAAAAATATACCTATTTCTGTAAACATATGCAGTACAATGGGCATATGCTTCTTTCTAAAACGTTTTTAGAAGTATAGTTGTAAATAAATGGTTTCATTGAAAAAACACTGAATATTTTAAAATCTTATATCTGATTAACTGGGGAATGTTTTTAATCAATGTAAAGTTTTAATGGATTCTTCTGACTAGATGACTGATGATAGTTGGAGTCATTATTAGAAATTCAAGGCTTGATTTAGAAAAGGATAAGAATTTATTCTATGAAAGAAAAAAAGATAAGTATTGTATTAAATCAAGATTTCTTTGTAGCTGCTTGAGGAAGTATTCTTTAAAAATATTTATTGAAACTATACAACCAATAGAACCTATACCAATAGTAGAACACATAGAAGTAAACTACACAAATCTGAATCTTAGTATGCTTCTGCTATAAATATCATAGTATTCTAGTATTTATATTTTGACTGCATACGTTGGAAAAAAACAACAGGGAATTATTATGTGAATTCAATGGTTAAGTGGTTTTCTTGCCTTGGCACAATAGGATGGTAAGCATAATGGCAGCTGGTAATTTCCATGCCAGTGAGACAGTAATTCTGCCCTGGGTTTTAGGCTGAACTTTAAAGGAGGAATAGATTGCTCAAAATTCAAACGAAAACCTGGACTAAATGAAAATGGAAAACTTAAGTTCATCTTTATTCTTACAGATGTCTTCTTACTTTCAAATGGGTAGATGCAGTAGCTTTAAAAAATCAAAAACCAATTCATTACACAGATTCTGGTGTTGAGTCAGCCAGGAGAGGAGAGCAAAGACAAAATTTGGCAGGTTATGGGTGGAGTCTGGTAGGTGATAATGTCTGACCCCAGCACTACTAGCCAGAGAGACTGCTGTTTTAGAGTTCCTGCTTAAGTGTTTATGATGTGCACAGGGCTATAGATATGCAACTCTATGACAGGAAAGAATACAGTACTTTGCAACATGGCCAAAGGGAACTCATGTCAAATATATGTTGTAAATAGTATCTGAAAAATAAAAATGTCAATGAGAGTGCACTGAATTGCATGTGATAATAACCAAGGCTATGAATTTTCAGCAAGTTTACGTCCTTTTGCAAGAGACATCATGGCTCAAACTGAGAAATTCCCAGACTCGGGCTGTGGCTTCAGCTACTGAATTACCCGGCAGAAATTCTTGTGGGCTTAGGACTCTGAGCTTACTCCAGGTGTAGAACAGGGCAGTGGTGTGTAAAAGTATAAAATGTCTGAATGAGTCTGTCACAGATGATGTGTGTGTGTGTATTCAGTTCCTGGCCTTCTGACCTTGCACATTGAACAAAGTAGCATCTGATGTCTCTGCTTCCCTTTGACACCCTTTCCCCACCACTTCCAGGTCTTCGACTTCACACGCTTCCGTTTGTTTTGATGAATATATTTCTTAATTAGCATAAGTATTTCTTTGCCACCTTTTGGCCTCACAGTGGAGCTCTACAGCAACTTGCAAAAACTTACTACTCTGTTGCCATCTCTGGGTGCCATTGCTGTCCCATTTATTCCTCCTCTCCACCATGAGAATCAACCTTCTTCTCCCTACTTGTTCCTCTGCAATATACACTCTATCCTTCTTATCTTGCTGAATCTATTCCATCTGTTTTCAGGCAAGCTAGTTCTCCTGTCCTGCTAAAGCTAACTCTTAACAGAGAGGTGGCCCTCCAGCTGTTTCTGAATTGTAACTCTTTCCATTCCTCACTTCTTGACTATGCAGGTTAGGACTGCTGTTCTTTCATGTGAACTCTGGAAGGCCACACTTTGCCAACCTCTACTTTGACATAGTTTCCCCTCCATTTAACACATAGTACTCATGTGGGTCTCAGCCTCTTCTGTGTTTCCCACCCAGAATGATCAGCAAGTGATTGGAGAAGAATCTGCTCTGTTGCCTGCATTTAACCATCCGTGCCTTTTAGAGTATTTTAGAACAAGTCTTGCCTGGTTTGAAAGTGATGAAAACTGCAAACATTTCTCTAATTGGGGATGGCGGCCCATCTGCTGATCTGAAACCATTCCACCCAGTGGTTCTGGACCTTCAGTGTTTCACTCAGTTTGTTTCCTTATAAACAGCTCAACCTGTGGTGTGTTCTTGCCTGGCTCCCTGCAATTTGATTCTACATCTGCCAGCCAAACAACAGCATGTGACTGTGCACAGAGGAAGTTAGAGGATGTGAGCAGTGGAGCAGTAAATTGTCTGCTGCTGTTCTGTGCAGTTTAATAAGCACCTAGAACAGACATGGCTTTATGGAAGCAACATCTGTTGCAAGCCATATCTGCTTTGAGAGAGTGGAGAATGGCAACTATTGTGAACTACCAAGGAAACATCCCCCCCCCCTTCAAATACCTTCAGGGTGGGAGCATAATATATGATTGGCTTTCCATGTTTTGAAGCATACAATAGTGTCATGTGCTTTCATTACGGACATTACAGTTGAAGACTTTCAGTAAAGACAAGATGCTGTATATAAGTTGTTACTCCCAATTTGTTTATCTTTGGAAGAACACTGAATGTGTTCAACAAATTGTTATCTTTTGTTAACACAATAATGATGACTAGGAACTCACAATACAGAAGAAATAGTAAAGGGTCTGGAAACAAAACCCTACAAGGAATGGCTTAGGAAGCTGGGTATGTAACTTGGAGAGAAGAAGATTGAGAGGTACTATGATTTATTATTGTTCTTAACCACCCTTGAGTTATTATTATTATTATTATTAACCTTTATTTATAAAGCGCTGTAAATTTACACAATGATCTTGACCCATGGAGTCCATCTATTTAGCATGCAACATTCCTCTCTTCTTATTTCCCTCCAACTTTCCTAGCATTATTGTTTTTTTCCCAATAGGTTGTGTCTTCTCATTATGTATGACAGCCTCAGTTTTGTCCTCTTGGCTTCCCAGGAAATTCCTGGCTTGATCTTTTCTTGGACCCATTTGTTTGCCTTCTTGTCAACCTTCAATATTTGAAGAGATAACATATAAATGATGGAAACAACTTGTTTTCTGCTACCTCAAAGACTACAACATGAACAATTGTATTCAAAGTATGACAAAAGAGACTCCACCTAAACATTAAGAAGAATTTCTGGACACTAAGAGCTGTTTGACATTAGACTAGATTCTCCTGTGAGGAGGGCATTTTCTCCTTTGGAAATCTTTAAATGGATGTTGAATGGCCATCACTCAGAAGTATTTTACCTGTCTATTCCTGCATTGGCAGAAGGAGAGTTGGACTAGATGGGCCTTCTGGTCCCTTGCAGCTGAATTATTTTATTATTCTAAGACCTCGCTGGATTGTATCACATGTTTGGCTAGTCTAATCCAACATTTTATTCCGTATTATCTAAATATTGAACCCCACTCCAGATATTTATGTGTGCTATCTTTCACAGCACTTTCCTTTAGGCTCTTAGTCTTCCAGGTGACTGGCAGGTGAAAATGAAATGTGTACCAGGTGGAAGGATCTGTTGGCCTGAAATTCCAGCCACCATCTTGTGAAAGGTTACAGTTACCCATGGGACTGTTCAACATACCCATTTATCCCTTTTGTAACTAGAATGATGGAGAGATATGGAGTTCTTCTTTCAGGTGTGAGAAGTTGTCTTCTCTCTCACTTCAATTCTAGCTCAGGTATGCTTTGCTACTCTATGACAGGTATGCTCATCTTGGTGTTATGTTTAAAAAATGATTAGTACCATCAAGCCAACATCCTATGGCCAGGATCTAATATTGTGCTGCCAAGTTTCCAGTACTGCAACTGGACTTTCTCCTTCTCTCCTCTCTCAGACAGCCTTCAGTGGCCCCTGAAAATCTGCTCTGCAGAGTTTCCCAGACTTCAGAGCATATTTTTGAGGGTCCATAGAGGGCTATGAATAATGAGAATCACTTCCACCCAATGCTGCTACAGAACTACTTCCATGTGTAGAACAACACCAGGCCTCTGATTTGAAAGCCTTCTATTTCTTTGAGTCACATTACTTTTGAGGCCTGAGCTACCATCCATACTGTGCTCTACAGCTGTTGAAGAGAGAGAGAGAGAGAGAGAGAGAGAGAGAGAGAGTGCAGCCATTCAGCAATATTGCTATTTTAATGCCAATGAGCTGTAAACCATAACAAAACTATAATGGTACATTAGATTATTATCCCTTCTTTCTTTCAAGATATTAAGAGTACATAGTTTTCCTTTGTTTTAGCCTCAAGATAGCTTTATGGAATAGGTTAGGCTAAAAAAAAAAGAGTAGTTAGTTAAAGATCATCTTATCAAAGGATAGGCTTTTATGGCTGTCACATCCAAATACTGGGTGCACAACTTTTATAGGTCATGGGGGCCAAATCCAATTCTCGAGACCTTGAACAACAATTCTTTCCAGTCCCTCTGTGCCTCCTACACACATCCAGATATATAGATAGATACATAGACACACATATATACACGGTTAAAGAAGGACCTAATCAAATATTCTTACAAATAAACCATAACAGCAGTTGTAACCGTTCTTCACTGTTCAGGGTCTTCCATTCATCCTCTACAACCATTGCAAATGGATTGGAGTTTGTGATATACAAAGACCAGGAACCAGCTGGTATTCAGGAACAGTACTCTTTTTCTGGTTCTCAGCATATAAATCAAGCTTGTACAAGTCAAAGCTTGGAAAGTCACTGCTTCTTTGTGGCTTCTGTGACTTACAAATATGATAACCTATAACTGCCTTGAACCATCTAGAGCTGACCAATGCTTTCTGGCAATAACTTGGACCACTTCTTGCGACAGTATATATTACAGTTGACAGCCATCTCTTCATTCCTTTCTTTCTTCAACAGCAGTCACATTGGAAGACATTTTGTCTTGAAATGTTTACTTTTTAAAATTATTTATTATATACATTAATTCAGAGTAATGAGTAGTAGCAGCAGTAATAATGATGATGACAATAATCTGCATAGCAACACAGAAACACTCTAAGTACATTTTTCTATTCCCTATGCAATTAAACCTTTTTTTAAAAAAGTTACAGTTAACACTGCAAAAAGGAGTGAAATTATCCTTGTCCAATTACAGCTGTAATATAACTTATTTATATTTGGGTATTAGAGAAAGGAACTAATTGCAAGTAAGTTGTTATTTCTAACCAATTACCTAGAAAGTGGTGGCACAATCTGTGATCTAGTGAAACAAATGCAGCCATGAGGCATACATGGCCACCTACTAAGGAGCTGTTTTGGCTTCCTGGGACTGAGAAAATAATAGGATTGAGAGTATTTGGCTAGGAAATGGCATTCATTTTGTTGGGTTACAAAACAGTGCAGGCTGAATCTGATGTACAGAAATGGTCACTCATCTTCTGTTACTGCTAAATTAAAATATGATACCTGCTGTTCTCCACTTCCTCCTAAGCTATCTTGGTGTGTAAATTAATTAATCACTATTACAGAACTTCTGAGTATATTTTAATGATGAATTAGTTTCCCTTTGGTCTGCTGAGCCATCCAGTTTTTTGGGAGCAGTTCAATAACCTCTTTTAGGAACGTACATTCCATTTGTCAAACAACAAGAGATGGATTACTCTGAGTATTCATTGACTACTTCAGTTAATCTCTAATTGATCTCTGTATCAACTAATTAAAAATATCGTTTTTGCTGGGATCCACTGGCTCTTTGCCTTGAATAAACCATATTCTTATGCCCTGAGTACTTTTTTATTGGACATTCCCTTTCTTTATCCTAAATCAAATGTCAAAAAGTAAACCCTGCAAATGTATCCTTTTGGAAGTATCCTTATCTTGAATTAAATTCATACTCCTTAGAAATAGGCTAGAATGCAAACACTATGTCCAGCAATAAAATCTTCATGCAGCATTGGATCTGACCAGTTTCATTATTACCCTGCCTAAACTTGTGTGGGGTGGAGGTCAGGTTATGTCTCTTTTTACCTCTTTGTCTTCCTCTCTGTGTCTAGGGAAAGAGGAAAGGCCCAGTTTGTTCCAGTATTAAGGGTTTGTTGTTGTTGCTGTTGTTGTTGTTATCCACCTTTGATTCAATCTCGACTCATTGCGACCCTCTGGATGAGACATCTTCAAGGCTCCGTATGTGCCACTGCTCTGCTCAGGTCCTGCAAACTCATGCTCATGACCTTCTTAATAGAGGCCATCCATTTAGCTTGTGTCCTTCCTCTCTTTCTGCTTCCTTCCACCTTTCCTAGCATTATTGTTTTTTCGAGTGAGTCGTGCCTCCTCATGATGTGGCCTTCTTTGCTATCAATCGTAACTTCAACACTTTTCTCCAGCACCACATCTCAAATGAATTAATTCTCTTCCTATCTGCATTCTTAACCATCCAGCTCTCACATCCATACATTGTAATAGGGAATGCAGTGGCTTGTATGATTCTAACTTTTTGTGCTCAGTTGTATGTCTTTACATTTTAGGGTATTTTATAATTCTCTCCATTCTTAGTCTTCTTATGATTTCTTGATTGCAGACTCCACTCTGATCAAAATTTGATCCCAGTTATGAAAATTCTTTTACTATTTCTAGTTCCTCATTGCTTAGGATGAATCTGTGTGAATTTTCTGTGGTCATTATTTTTGTTTTCTTTATGTTCAACAATAAGCCTGCCTTTTCACTTTCCTTCTTTATTTTCCTTAGTTTTTGTTCCAAATCTGAAGTTTTCAGCTAGTAGTATAGAGGCTACTATAGGAAAGCCTTTGACTGCATAGATCATGAAAGGCTACGGAATGCCCTTAAAGACATGGCCAACACATCTGATAGTCCTGATGAGAAATCTGTACTCAGGACAAGAGACTATTATCAGAACATGGAGAAACAGAATGGTTCCCAATTGGTAAAGGGGTCAGACAAGCTGCATCCTTTCACCCTATCTGTTCAACTTGTGTGCAGAACATATTATAAGAAAAGCAGGCTTAGACATGATAGAAAGAGGAGTGAAAATAGCAGGAAGGAATATCAACATTCTTAAGACACAGAGATGACACCATAATACTAGCAGAAAACCTAAAAGACCTGGAACACCTATTAAGGAAGATCAAAGATGAAACTGCAAAGGCAGGCTTAATGTTGAACATAAGAAAACAAAAACAATCCATATACAAATTCCATTTTACCCCAAATCAATCCCGCAGATCCCTCTGATACAAATAAAATAAATTAAAAAAAAAGAATGAAAGAAAACCAAAGCAATGACTGCCGAGGACCTTGACAAATTCAACCTAGACATTGAAGAAATAGAAATAGTAAATGAATTCCCATACCAAACATCCAACATTGATAGAAATGGAGACTGCAGTCAGTAAATCAGAAGAAGATGAAGAATGAGAACGGTGGCTATGAAAGAACTAGAAAAGATTCTAAAATGCAAAGATATACAACTGAGCACAAAAGTTAGAATCATACAAGTCATCATATTCCCTATTGCCATGTATGGATGTGAGAGCTGGACAGCTAAGAAAGATGATAGGAAGAAAATCAACTCATTTGAGATGTGATGCTGGAGAAGTGTGCTGAGGATCCCATGGACAGCCAAAAGGACAAACAAATGGGTCATAGAGCAGATGAAGCCAGAAACCTCCCTGGAAGCCACAATGACCAAACTGAGGCTGTTGTACCTTGGACACATCATTAGAAGAAAGGACTCATTGGAAAAGACAATAATGTTGGAAAAGGTGGAGGAAAGTAGGAAGAGAGGAAGACCACATGCCAGATGGATGGACTCTATTAAGGAAGTCATGGGTTTTATGGGGTTGCAGGAATTAAGCAGAGCTGTGAAGGACAGGGGGTCTTGGATATGTCTCATCCATACAGTCACCATGAGTCAATATTGACTCGAAAGTAGTTAACAACAAACAACAAAGATATTTTAGGATTCTACTGCAAATGCTTTAACACCCATTGCTCCAGCTTTAAGTTTGTAAATTTAGAAAATCCTTCCATTGGTTCTTAGTGATGTTTCCATGACTGAGCCCCATGGGTTTCGGCTGACCCAAAGCATGCTTAACTTCTGCTGGGTGTTCCTCCACCATTATTAAAATCAAGCTTCCTGTGGGTGGTTTTTGAATCCATCCCATTCTGGACTGTGCTTTGTCCTCAGAGATGAGGGAGCAAAAGGTGCTTTCTCTTCCAAGAAGCAGTTCTGACATTGTTGAAGGAGATCCTGGTACTGCCCTTAATCTCGAAGGCCAGCAAATCGCAAAGCAAGCAGGGAGGGATGTACGTATGCTTCCTCTCCTAGTTGAGACAAAGGCTAATAAAACAACTGAACCAATTTCCCTCCCACCCACGCCTTCCAGCTCACCAGCTGATGTTGTTGTTGCCAGAAATGAAATCCACTCAGTCAGCTCAGCTTGGGAACCCCAGAGTAGTTCAAGAAAAGCCTAGGGGGAGTATACATACTGTATGAGAAAGAGAACCACTGTGGGTCTTATTTTTCCTTTTCCCCATGTGTCTCTCATTGAAAGAGATAGAGGATACCTGCTCAACTGGTGGTGAACCTTGGGGATGCAGGTGAGCCCTGACAAAGCATAAAGAAAAATATCCAGTTCTCCCAGGTGCTGACTTACAGCCTCATTGCAGTCTTGGTCACCTCCCGAAGAGGAAGGAAATGGGGGGGGGGGCACATAAAATCTTAATAATAAAATAATAATAAAATAAAGTTTTTATTTATATCCCGCACCTTCCTTTGATCAGGGCGGCTTACAGTATAAAATTTAAAACAACAATACATACAATAAAATCCAAAATACATCACATATAAACAATAATAATAATAATAATAATAATAATAAAATAGTCCTCTGCATGGGTGCAACTGGGCAGTAATAATTGGCTGTGGGTGTCTATTAGTATTGTTGTTTCCTTACCCATAGCATTAACAAGAAGAGACATAATGTGGGAAAGCAATGTGAGGATGGGGGAAGGAAACCAAGTGCTCTAATATATTTCGATATGTATTACGTCGTGCAATGGGTCTGAGTCCAGATTGCCTTAGGTATAGCATTTTGGCACCATGCCTATAAAACTAGTTTGGAAAGAGCTGCCAACTGGGAAGAGTCATATTAAACAGGCCTCACTCTTGCCAGCTGTTTACTTCAGTTTATCAAATATTTAATGAACTTGAATCTTCTCTGTTATCACTGAAATGGGAGGTAAATTGGGAAGTGACAGAAATATTTATCTGCAGACATATGGTTGCCAGAAGGACCATAACTCAGTGGCAGAGCACATGCTGTGCATGCAGAAGGTCAAGTTCAGTCCCTGTCACCTACTAGGAAACGATGGTGATGAGAAAGATTTCCCTGGAGATCTAAGAGAGTTACATACTGTTGCTTGCTCAGCCCCACATATTCAGTTTCTAGAGTTTTTAACCATTTTTAGAATGATGGCCTGTTGCTGTGTTTGTTTTCTGCTTCTCAGATTAGTCAAAAGGTTTGCTTGGTCGTCATTCTGGATTTTTACTATTAAAGACATAACATAGGAGCAACTTGTTCGCTTGTCTTACTAGGTGTGATTGTGAAGCTGTATTCTTCAGGGAAATGTCTATGAATATTCTCCTGTTTAAAACTGAATGTATGTATTTTGAGTGGTAGAAATGAAGTACTCAAAAATAAATCATAGGTATGAGTTCATGTATCTAATGTTTTTAACATCCAAACTTGTTGGGAGCATAGAATAATCTGTTTCTTGATGGTTGATGCAGTCCACATTATTATAAAAAGAAGTACTGTACCTTACTTGATGTCCTTCACTATTAGGTTCCCTTGAAATGGAGTGTTCTGTACTGGAAGAATAAAAATGGAGGGGATATGAGAAACCTAAACACAAGTTTGCTTAATTTAATATGAAATATGATGCACATTGTTAAGAGGCTCAGGATGGTTTGTTTTTTTTTGTTTGTTGGTGTTGTGATTCCCTATAATTATGGAATATTTGAACATTTTGAGCCACAACTGTTTGTCTGTTTTGCCCAGTATTGTTTGCTTTGACTGGCAGTACCTTTATAAGTCTCCAGAAGAAGCCTCTGCTCACCCTGCTGCTTGAAATCCTTTAACTGTAGATGTCACAAATTGATCCTTGGATTTTATGCTTTCAAAAACATGCTGTACCACAGTTCAAGGAAGATTTATCTCTCCTTATACATGAATTCTGTATCCATGCATTCCATCATACACAGCTTGAAAATATTGAAAAAGTTATATCCAAAAAGCAAACCTTGATTTTCTTATTTCAAAAATAAGATACACAATTTTACCATGTCATTGTATATAATGGGATTTGAACATCCATGGCTTTTGATATCCGTGAGGGCTGAGATCTTAGACCCAAACCCAGAGGATACCAAGGGCCTATTGCACTAAGGCATTTAAATTAATGCAAACTACTGGATCATTAAAATTATTTCACTAATTCAAGTGAGCAGTAGGAATTCTAAACATAAGGTTTGGCTGAGATTACAAGAAATGTGATGAGATGATAATGTTTAAGGTGAATTATTATTTCCCGTATGAGGAGTTTACGCTTGTATTTACATTGTCACCATTTTTGGAAGACCTCTGATGAAAACAGAGTGTTTACCTCCCAGGGTTTGATGGCTTTCCAGTTTCCAGATCAAAAAATTGCACTTTAAAAACTTTAAAAAATTGGGAGGATTGGGGGCTTTGGGGGACTAGTAGTGGGCTTCAGCGGCCAATAAATTGGGGTTGGAGGTCACACATGGCCCACTGGCCACATTTTGCCTTTCTTTGCACTAAGGAATCCACAGTGCACAGCTACATGGTTTCTTTAGCTTCTCCCACTGAAAGCAAGAGTGATTGGGAAGCATTTATCAGCTTGCAGCTTGTAATAAACAAGCTGGTGTTCCCATGGTTTCCTAGCTTGTTCTGTTGTATGAACAGGACCCTTCCATATTGCTGTTCTCCTTGTTAGTCAGGTTCAAAGAAAAGAGAGTAACTGAATAACAATTACAGCAAATGTTTAGGAAAATAAAGATTCTTAGAACTATTTCTGCCATAACAGCTTAGTCCTAAGAATTACTGCATTTGCATGTTATGCGGTGGCCAGAATGGGGTGTACTGACCTATATGCTGGAGATTAGACTTCAGGGCATAGATTTGTGCTAAGAGCACAGGAGCAAACTGAAATCCTTAAAAGGTCATGGTGAACAAACATGCAGTGCATAGCCAAGGGTTACAGTTAATTAGATATTTTAAAAAATATGTTGCTGTTTAAAAACGTGCTCTTGAAGGCAGTGCAAAGCACCATAACATACAAAAGGCAGCCCTATTTTGGTTAACCAAAAGTCTAATGCTTCTCCAGAACACCTTTTTTAAAGAAGGAGATCAGAATAGGGATAGAAGATGTGAATAGGGATAGATGAGTGGCCTAACCACATCTGGTTACTAGAACTATGTGAAAGTGCAGCATCTTGTTTTTTGGCCTGTCTTTCCCACTCTCTCCCATCTTTGTTTCCTCATTTATCTCAACTGCAAGGTTATTCAGCTCTGCTTGTTTTGAATGCCTGCCATTTTGACACACTGAAGATCTTGTGCTCCTTGCACACATGGAACACACTTATATGGTGAAACCTTAATATGAACTATCCAGGACATGAATAAAGCTAGCTACAGTGATTCTTGGCTCATATAAAACATATACTTGATAAAGTTAGTCTTGGTTCATTTTTAAGGCAGTAAAGTACATGACCTTGCCAAAATCAATCACTTTGACACCTCCAGCCCCATACATTGATAGCTTCAATCGCAGGGGCAGGGTGAGGGAATGATCTGGTGGTATATTTCAAGTTTTCAAAACTTGCTTTGAGACATACCCAGTTTCTTAGAAACCTTTTCAGTTCTTTCCCCAAATGTTCTTATTTCTCTCTTTTGCCATGGACAATACCTGCATGTTTCTCTCTATACTGAGTCAGGATTCCCTCCCCAGTTGTTTATTACTGAAGGTATGACTTAAATAGCTGTTAGGAGAAACAAGCACCAGCATTTGTTTAATATTATATAAATAATGATTTAAATATTTAATACATTAAATTATATTTTGGGACATTGTCTTCTTGGCTTTATGTAGATTTGTTTTGCCAGAGTATTTAGCATGTCATGTACAATTAGAGTGGGAGAGTGTGAAAGGAAAAATAAGAAGGCATTATTGGTCCCCCCCCCAATCCAAAGGATTTTAATTTGGTAGTAATTATGATAATATCAGTACAGAAGTGGTAAATTGCCTCTTTTCTACAGTCCAGTATTGATATTTTTTTAAAAAATCACACACACACACACACACACACACAAACACACCTACCTATAAGTTAATTTTCATTGTTTGTTTATAATGGGAAGGCAACAAGGTATAGAAGAAAAAGAAAATCACCTTAATTTTTTAAAATGCTAGAGATTACACTGGGACAATGCATCTCTACCTATGGCAGCAGTTTGTCAGTGTATTGCTGGTTAGTTGCTTAGGGGCCACCTAATGTGGGGACCTAATGATAGTTGTGGTTGCTAGTGGATTGTATGTCAGTGGGGCATTAAAACCCACTTTGTGGTTTTAGGCCTTATAGAGACTGGCAGAAAACGCCAGCCTGTGGGTGGAGGCAGGGCACAGCGTCCTGAGGATGCTTGCCCTAACTCTGCCTCCATGGCACCATTTTGGTGCATGCCTGTCCAGACGGTGTATGCCATCATGCCCAACCTTGGGCGCTGCGTGCAAATAATGCAATGCCGAAGAGGCACCATAGAGCTGCACTGCCGCAACTATGACACCCTTTGGAGAATGCAAAAATGTGACGCATTTTTGCTCTCTCCAGAGGCCAGATCAGCGTCTCAATGTAAGGTTGCCGTGGCCCTGATCCAGCCAGGAAAGGGGTGGCTGCATGCTACCCCTTAGGGACATCCGTATAGCCCATTACTCAGACTTGAAAGGAGCTATCCAAGGCCCTGGATCTATTTGAGTAATATTAATTCAGCACCTTGGATAGCTCCTTGAATTAGGTCTAATATCTAGAATACATTTATTGCACCATTGATAGCCCAGCCAGCAGTTGCCACTGTATATCCCGAATAGGTGAATGCTGGTCTGAATCCTGCAACACACTCTTAGTAGTGCATGCATAGGCCCACTTAGACCTGATTTTTGACTCCGTCAGTATTAAGTATACATGCACTCTTGCTTTTTAAATTTCAAACATATGGCTGCACCACAGGATTCTGCATTAACTTGTTTTTAAGTAGACCACGCAGGATTGCACTTGGCCTGCACTTGATGTGCGAATCCTCTTTAGTTTGCTGTGGATCCCCACATGAAGTCTCTTTGTTGAATTTTGCTACAGGATGAACATGTCTCTCTTCATTTATCAGCTTGATAACTCTGTATGGGTTTTGCATCAACATATTTTCATTCTGAGGAAAGTGCTGCCAAGCTAGGAAATAATGTCAGGTGTCAAAGCCTTCACTGAAATTTCCTGTTGAATCATACCAGTTGCACAGAGATGCCTTTTGGTCAGTCTATTTCTTGATAATTAGAATGAGTTTGTGTAGGAAAGGATGCATATTTTAATCTAGGGTCCATCTCTTCATTACATTGTGAGGATGGTCATGCAGAACCTAGTCACATAGAGCTCTAATTCCTTGGAAACGGTGAAACAATCACAGCAGCAACAATAAAACAAAACATCCCTGCCTAAGGAGCTTGGAATCTAAATGTAGAACATACTGGCATGAAATCTGATCCTTCTCCAATCATTCCTAGTTTATAACTGTTTATTGAAAGTATAAGACTTATGTGTCTGAATATTGTTAATATGCAAATCCCAGTAATACTAGATGGCATAGCCAGTGGTGAGGACTGCAGGGACTTGTAACCCAATAACATCTGGAGTACCACATAATTTCCACCCCTCATTTACAGAGTTAGAAATTGGATCGTTCTGAATCTATAACCATTTGTCCTACATGAACTAACACTGTAGTCCACTTAGACTTTTGTTTCTTTACTAAGCCATGAAAACTCTGTTTCTAATGCATGACATCATAACACCCTAGGATCATAATCCACAAAAGACATTGCACAAGGAGGAAGAGAAGCACAAGAAGAGGAAACTTTTCCATTGCAGAAATGAAAGAGGTTGACAGAGTTCATTTTGCAGGACATTCCTGACTTCTTGGTTTGACAGCTGTATCCCCAGGCTCCCAGTGAGACAGCAAAAAATCCCAATATAGAAACCCTTGTCAATTTAAATACAGCACCAGGATGTTTTGTATTCCTCTTCAGCATCTGGACACAACAGCTGACACCATGCATTTGCCTGTATAGATCTGATGTTCTGTGCCTTGGAAATACAAGATCTTTAATGAGAAGCTGGATATACAGCCCTCATGAATAAATCTAGGCTTTTTTCTCTCTTTCCTTTACTTGTACACATGATGAATGAACATCTGATTAAGCAGAGGAGTAAAAAGGGTTTTATTTTGGGAGAGGTGGTCAGAGGCTCAGTTTAATAAAATCAACTTTGATACGAAAGGATGTCTAGATTTATAATGACAGCATGGAAGTTGGAGGTAAATCAAACACCAAAGGGGTGAGCATGCAAGAAGGCATGGACAGCATGAGAGTAGTTGATGAATCTACACCCAATCAGAAAGTCGTTGAGGTATAAGGAGCCACATCAGGATCAGATGCTTTTTAGGACTGAGGTAGGAGTCCTGGTGGCGCAGTGGTTAAATGCCTGTACTGCAGCCACTCACTCAAAACCACAAGGTTGTGAGTTCAAGACCAGCAAAAGGGCTCAAGCTTGACTCAGGCCTGCATCCTTCCAAGGTCGCTAAAATGAGTACCCAGATTGTTGGGGGCAAATTAGCTTACAGTTGTAAACCGCTTAGACACTGCTTAGGCAGTATGAAGCTTGTTTGTTTGTTTGTTCTCTTGGCTTCTAGATGTCATATTATCCCTGCTGAGTTTGTGAAGGAATTGGTAATAGTACTGATTAACCCCAGAAGAAATTAAACAACAACCTTTCTATAATTGCTACATATAATAATAAATAAATTGTTCATTTATTAACCACTTTTCCAACGATCAAAGCGGTGTACAGAAATTAAGAACAGTAAAATAAGAACAGTAAAAACCACATCTTAAAAGTAGATAATTAAAATAGATTAAATGTGAGCAAAATTTAAAAACATCCAATGACATTGTTAAAATCAAAATCATAAATACTATATATCGATAGGGGAATATATTCTTAAATGGAATTAGGAGGGAAGGCTTGAAGGAAGAGATGAGTTTTTAAAGCCTTCTTAAAGGCTTTAAAAACATATGATTTATATAACTTTGAAGTAGTTGAAGACATTGAAATAGTTCAAGATTTTCCGTACCTTAGCTCAATCATTAATCAGAATGGAGACTGCAGTCAAGAAATTAGAAGAAGATTAAGACTTGGAAGGGCAGTTAAGAAGAAACCAGTCAATATCCTGAAAGTTGGACCAGCATGGTGTAATGGCCTGAGTGTTGGACTCTGATTCTAGGACACTAGGGTTCATATCGCTGCTGAAGCATAAAACCCCACTGGGTTATTTTGGGCACGTCACACACTCTCAACCTCAGAGAATGGCAATGGAAAACACCCTCTGAAGAAAACCCTATGATAGGTTCACCTTAGGGTTGCCATAAGTCAAAAATGATTTGAAGGCACACAACAACAACAAAGATATTTAATTGCATACCAGAGTTAGGATTCTCCATGTCAGTATATTTCCCATTTCTGTGTATAGCTGAAAGCTGGATAGTGAAGATAACTTATAGGAAGAAAATAAACTCATTTGAAATGTGGTGTTGGAGAAGAATTCTATGGATACTGTGGACTGCTAAAAAGACAAATAAATGAGCCCTATATCTAAGCAAGCCTGAATTCTCCCTAGAAGCCAGAGTAACTAAACTGAGACTCATACATTGGACATATCATGAGAAGACATGACTCACTAGGAAATGCAATAATGCTTGGTATGGTAGAAGACAGTAGGAAAAGAGGAAGACCACATTCCAGATACATAGACTCAATGAATGAAGACAAAGCCCTGAATCTGCAAGGTCTGGGCAAGGCTGTTGATGACAGGATAACTTGGAGGTCTCTCATTCATGGGGTCACCACGTTGATGTTGACTTGATGGCAGTTAACATCTCCCTCTTCTGGCCATCTGTCATATTGTGCATAGAGTAAGATACTTGAGCTCTCCTTCTCAGGTTTGTGGTGCAAAGTTCATTATACAGTGACATGTTTCTTGGTAGAATATGACTAGTAGTGGTAGAGAAACAACATTTGAAAGATCTCCTTTAGCCAGGTGATTATAGTTACAAATTATTTAACAGAGAAGAACAACTACAGTCATTCCAGAGACCAATTTTCTATCCTTGTGATCAGACTACTATCCACTTCTGTGCATTTTTAATATTAAACTGTCTGTGTGTGCATGTTTTTGTGTGTGTGGTCGAGGAGTTTTCTGCAGTTGATTTAGAAGGTGAATTGATGTTCTTGGGGCCCTCTTGGAGAAATGATTCAATCTTTTGGGGGGGGCACAAAAATGGCAGTTTGGGGGACCTAGAGGGAAGAGAAGGCCACAGAAATAGTCTTGGATGCTGCACATAGATCCAGGACAGCATCCTCTATATCCATGATTTATACATTCAACCTGAATTGCTGTGAGATCTAGCCTTTAGTTTCAGATGACATTTTTAGCAGTTGCCTCTGTTTTGACCAAAGACTTCTGGTATTCATTGGTCCAAGATCCTGAAATTTGTGGATTTTGGTGCTCCATTGTCACATATGTTGGGGATCCTAATAGGGAAAAGCAGGTGTCCAAAAGATTAGAAAAGTTACCTTTTGGACTACAGTTCTCAGAAACCCCCACCAACCTGGAGATTCTCGCAGTTATCCAAGAAAGTGGTTTTCACAAGTAGTGATTAATGGTTACATGGAAAGCTAAGAATGAAAGAGTAGGCGACACCAGAATACATTGTGTTACAGTGTTTTCTTCTCCCCCTTTTTATATGCTACTCTTAGGAAATGGGAGTAAAGTTTTTCTTCTTGAGCAACTAAACCATCTTCCCTTTGGCATATTTGGGGTAAATTAGGTCCTCTCTATACTCTAATTGATCGCCATGGGGGAATGTATCATTAAGCTGCATTCCTGCTAAAACATTTCATCTCCTGCTAAATGTTTAATCCTAGGAGAAAGCAGTGGTCCGTATGAAACACACTAGGAATTCTTAGATGCTTTTAAATCACAGTTAATGGCAACGTCTTAAAACAGTTTACAGATTAAAAACATGGGAAAGCCTCTCAGTGGGTTCTGGAGATTTGAATAAATCAGGACCAATTAAAATGGAGTTTGAGGAAACCTGTGGAGTGCTCTTTGCTTCAATCACCATGGAAGCTCAGTACCGGGACTCATGCCGATCACCATCCTTTGAAAAAAATAATAATAACAACACAAAGCTAAAATAGACTAGGTCTGGATTGATTGAAGAAGAAAATACATGAGAAGTATGGTACCATGATGGAAAGAAACTTGACTCACAGAAGGGATGCAGTCGTCAGATTATGTCAAAACATGGCTCATATCGGTGTTTTAGGTAGCTAACCACAGTTTCAAACCTAAGTCATGTTGAGTGCGCCAAAGTTCCACAGGCAAACCATGGCTTGGAGTTGGAAAAGACACCATTCACCACCTGTTGTTCAATAGTCAGATTTCACTAGTTTAGCTAGACATGAACATATATTTTATAGATGAGAACTTCAAGACAACATTTTTTTTTGGGGGGGGGGGGATAGTTCTGCCTACATTAATGCAGATGCCTAGCCCATACTCATCTCCTATGTACTTCTTCCCTTTCCCTTCTTTTTTTTCTTCTTTTTCTTTCAGCCACTGTTCTTTGAATCTTACTTTTAAACAATACTTCTTTCGAAAAAAAGGCAAAACAAGGTGATGCCTGGAAAAGTGATTCCCACTCCTCAGCTGCCTGTAACAGCAGCTGAAAATAAATAGTTAAAAAAGTGACAAGGAGAAGGAAACAATCCATTTCCTATATAGGATGCTCAGGGCATGATGCTCCTCTGTTGTGGATAGACTTACGTCTTCTGGCTTTTGCCCTCATAGTTCTCCCAAAGCAACTGGCCCAGGCTCACAAGGAACCCCAGGGAGTCTTTGGCAGCTTACAAGATGACAGAGCTGTCTGCATGTGTCATCTTCTTCTGCCAGCCCCCCACAATTCTTAGTTTGACCAGAGGAACTTGTGCAAAACATTTATCAATGAGGGGCTTGCAAAGTGTGCCTTTCCTTTGAGGTAGGTTTTTATCAACCCACAAGGTTTGTCTTCAGTCTCATCTGCATAGAACTTTGCCATTGTGGCTGTTCATGAGTGAGAATCCTAGCCTGCTGCTTATGAAGATTCATGAAGTGCTTGTTCTTAAAAAGATGAGCAGTTCCCCAGAGTATCTGTTCAGACATCACATGAAACAGTAACCTCTTCTTTTCACAAGAATCTCTTTTGCCACTTGTCACTGGAATGAGGCATTGATCACTGATTCCATCTACAAGTGAACAACCCTTCATGAATTCTAAATCTTAAACACATAGACTAAAAACATTAGGAAGTGATGGTTAGCCTTGCCCACTTCATCACCACTTCCATTACCATCCATATGTAAATATATTTCTTTTTTACATGAGAACTTCATCTGTCCATCATTTTTCCCATTAAAATGATCTTCAGCTGCTCTCTCATCACTTGAGACAACATTAGTACTTCAGCTTCACTGTTATTGTGAATTAGGTAATATAATGACAACGTTTCAGATCCCCCGAGAGAGCTCTGGTGCTCCACAGTAAATAGAAGTGTGACATTAATCTATTTTCTGTGGAACGAATATGCATGGCTATATCCATGAATTTAACTCTACTGCGCCTTCCATACAATTTATGTATCTCTTCCTTTTTCACTTTTCACTACGAGAATGGCAGATATTTGATACTATTTCCGATTGTATTATTTTCATAGAGAAAGTTAAAGGGACATATTAATGATCAACTTCACCAATCGCTACGAACAATACTTTTTGTTTATGAAATAGTTAAACCGTTTTATATCCGCTTCAATATGACATAGAAACCCATGTGATGTGTTCAGCATAATGTTAAATTGCTTTTAAATTCAGTTGTAATAATCTATCTTGTTAATCAGTGACAGCCCTGAAGTCTCTTTAATCAGTTGATGCAGCCTTATTATTACTACTAGAGGAGTTTACTGTTAGTATGGGAAGGCCTCAGTAAAATGCACCAAATAAAGCCCCAGGATGCAAATAAACCTTATTACCAGTGACGACCTGTCTGTGCATTAAGAAACAGTCTTGCCAACAAACATTTCCATCCATCTTCTTGAAGAGGAGGAGTGCCGCAATCTGCTGAGCTTTGTATTTTTGATCAAATCGGCTGCTACCAGCATTGTTTATCTTGTTTTGGTACTCTCCTGAGTGAAGGTGGCATTTGCATTAGATGAAGGTCATTGCTGGGTATAAAACATGATTACTTGTCTGCTCTAATCTAGAGGCAGGTAATGCCTTTCACTTTGACTCTTTAAGGGGCTTTCCTGCTCTCAAGATATCTAGGTCAAGATCTATTTATAAAAGCTGCCAGAAAAACAGTTGGGGGTTTCCAGCCTAAAAAGCATACATCTGATTAAAGAGACAGGCTAGCTCTTTGTCTGTTTGCCATGCAGAGTGCCTTTGATTTCAAAGGAGCATCACTGGTGATATTTCTTCTAAGAACTTTGCCTTTTAAAGGCATAATTCCTTAGTGTTTCTTGTTTTGTTTAGTTCTTTTAAACTGAATAAGAGAGACAGCATAAAATGCAAGCTCAGAAAACATTCACAGGTTGTCATGTTCCCTTCTTTTCCCACTCTTCTTTGGCTACACGAAACCATAATAACAGCTGGTTCTGTGACTGTTTATTAATATATAAATGCCTGTTACATTTCATGGGGTGGGGATTCCTGGAATGGGGGTTGCGTGAGAAAAGATGGGGAGATTTAGTGCTCCCCCCACCTCATTCGCCATCATGGTGCATTATCAAGAAGTTGGGAGTAGTCCAATCCTCCTCGTTCCTTAAGGATTGAAACATTTTAATCTGTGTAAGATTGTAAATAGTGGAGCATGACAGTTCTCAAATATTCAATTTGTCTGTTATATATTCTGTCTGTCTTTTTCCACAGTGGATACATGGGTCAGATGACACAGGTTTTTGATCATTGCTAATAAACATGCACATGTTCATTGGGGTCTCATTGTTCTGATTTCAGTATAATTTTGGGTCTTGGAAACATTGAATAAATGTTGCCTTGGGAAAGGTGGCACTATGATCAGAACTTTGAGTGGTGAAAGAACCAAAATATAAGTCACTATTGAGTGTAGCAATGTAAAAGTTCATTGCTGGACGTGCAAGTTTTGTTGAGTTGGTGTTTGGGGTCTAGAGTTGTAGGAGTGGCATTTAAAAACTAATTAAGTACCTCTTCCCCTCTTACTCCAAGCATTCAGAATGCTATTTTAGCCATATGTGGCCATGTTGTTTTACTCAAGTCAACAGCATGTTCCTATAATTAAGGCAGCTTGATTGGCATTACTTTGGAAAGGAAATTGTTGTGTAAGTAATAACCTGGTTTCCTTCCAATCATATATGTAGATTAAAACATTGGGATATTCCATTGAAGCCTACACTGGATGTGAAGAAAGGGTATGCAGCCAAAAGCTTGTCAGCTCATGGTTTTCTGTAAAATCAGATAATGTATTTGCTGCTTCATACTTTGTAAAACATCATCGCAGGAGACTGAAAAATGAAAGAGACAGATTTCTTATCATTTTTAACCTGTTACTCTTTTCTTAAACAACTAATCTCATAATGGCTCTTTCCCCAGATTATGCTTTTCTGCTGGTATTCTTCATAATCATACATCTACTCACAAAGTACTTTGGTTTCTCCCAGCTGTGTGTACAGTCGGCACTTCTTATACACGGATTTTTTAATACACTGATTCAAGCATCCATGGTTTGAAAATGTTCAAAAAAATTATAAATTTCAAATATCAAACCTTAGATTTTCTATTTTTTATAAGGGACACCCTTTTGCTATGTCATTATATTTAATGGGACTCGAGCATCCACGGATTTTGTTATCCACGGGGGATCTTGGAACCAAACCCCAGTGTGTAACAAGGGTCCATTGTATATCATATTGGAAAAGATGTATGTTTGCGAACATCTTTGGCATAAAAGTAGTTTTGCAGTGATTGATGGCCAATTAGCTATGTGTTAAGTCTATGACTGCTGTACAGTCTTAGGTCTCTAAAAAGGTTCAATCAGTAGATTTAACTTTCACATAAATAATTGAAGCAATCGTAATTATTACTTGACACAATTATACCTGGGTATCCCAGAGAAAAATTGGAGTGCTTTGCCAGAGGACTGAGAAGCAAGGAATCTTAATATGCTAATATTGCACTCAGTTCTCTGAGGAATAGTCCTTATGTAGGCAAAACAACAGCATTCATGCACTCAAGAGGAAGGAGTTAGTAAGCTTTTTGGCAGCCAAAAGATTTGCAGCAGTACAAAAATATTTATTTAAAAAATGCTTGAGAGGAAAAAATATCTAAAAACAGCCTAGTGAGGGCTGGACATGCTCAGTGGGCATGGGATATTCACTGTTCAAGTGGAAATGGAAAGCCATGGGAGAGGGGCGTACAATGGAATATCCTGGAAGAAATCATGACTGATTGGCTGGACCTCTGAGACATCATTGTGTCAAAAATCTGTTTCCTTACAATGTCATAAAACACTATTGTCTTCATCTGTGGAAGGACTGCTTCCCATGATCCTGGTTAGTAGCCTCCTAGTCGCCTCTATGTTTGAGTCACAGAGACCACAAAGAAGAAGAGCAGGTTGCTTGACTTAACTTTGGTTCTGTGAGTGGTCATTTGTCACAAGGATCTGGACTCTTATTTCGACAATAAGAAATCACTAAACTGAAAAAGAACAGTCACACTCCTCCCTCCCCTGCAAACCACAGGTTTCCTGAGTCTAAGGGATGTGCAGAAGGTCTGTAGGCAACCCCAGTACTGTGGATAGTTGTCCAGCTTGGAAGACCCTTTGGCTGTCATCTAAGGGCCCAGCACAGTTGTGCAGCACCTTTGCAGTAGATGTTGCCTAAACACAGCAACCAATGGAGTCTCCATGGAGGTAAAACACTGGCAAGGTATACATGGGAGCAAGACAACACAAGAGAAAGAATAAGGTTCTGGTTCTTGAAATGTAGTTTGGGCTCTAGAAGGAGAATAGTGCTAGAAGTAGATCACAGGGAACAAGGAACAAGCTATTATTATTATTATTATTATTATTAGTAGTAGTAGTAGTAGTGTCCCGCTCTTTCCCCAGAACTGGGACTGAGAGTGACTATGTAAGCTAAGGAATGGCTTAGATTTCAAAATATGGGTGAACTAAAGGATAAATACAGAGGGATAACAGAAACCATAGAAAAGAATAACTTCAGGCTTACCAGAATGGGTTTCAGTAGCTAGGCTCATAAAACAAATACAAGTTTTTCTTTAAACGCCTGTTTTCCTGATTGAGTTTATGCAGGTTGACTAAGGAGGACAGAATTTTGTGGGACAAACATAAGTTGCTAGAAGGGACACCCTGTGGGACTTTAACCTGTTACTCTATCTGGAGGTGAGGATTCTTCAAGATTAGACCTTATTTTCTGCCAATGCTTTCAGCTGGACAAATTGAAGATGATCTTGTGGGATGAGTAGTGTGATAAAACCTAGAGTTCTTCTGTTCACATGGGGGCAATTTCTATACATCTACGGTGCTTTATAAATAAAGCTAATAATAATATTGATGAGTTACAGTAGAGGGCACACAGGTCATGAATAATTAGAGTAATAAAGGTGAGTAGCTAGTGTGCTCATCAGGATCCCTTTAGTCCTAGGTGCCATGAGTTTCTTCCTCAAGAAGCCTTTTTAAGACACATAGATTAAATTTATTACATTATATCCCACCATTCCATTAAAAATGGCAGTCAACATGGCCTCAATAAAAGCAAAACTATTCCAATTGCCACTGAAAGCAAATTAAACAATAAAACTGCAAAACACAAATCAATAAAAATCAAAAAGAGTTTAAAAGTTTATTTTGATGGGAGATATATATCTTCACACTTAAAAACAACAACTGTTTCTCAGTTCTCATTAACAAAGTACTGTTCCTGTATGAATTTTATGATGTCTGTTTCCATACACAGTTGTGTATGTTAGAACAACAATCAAGCAATAAGTTGGCATGCCCAAATCAGTCATGAGAAGCTATTTTCTGTGTCTGTGCAGATTGTTTATTATGGAGAGTTCCAAATTAACATGATGTGCTCTAAGATTGGAAAGCCTTTTTTTTTTAAGTAATGTGTTAGGTGTTGCTTTTTATTATTTGTTTGTTTGTTTGTTTGTTTTTGGAAGAGCATGTTCCTTTTGATAGAGTGTGTGAGCACTGCATTATTGTTTACTGTATATATTCGACTATAAGTCGACCTCATGTATAAGTCAAGGGCAAGTTTTGGGGCCAAAATCATGGATTTTGATATGACCCATGGGGATAAATCGAAAGTAAAATTTAGGTGCATATAGTGAAGGATATATAGAATGAAGTAAAGGAAACCAATGTCAAAGAACTTACAAGATTCCAGCAGGCATAACTATTTGTGCATGTTCTAAAGGCAGAATGGATTAGAGAGCAGAAGGGGGTCAGTACTTCCAGGGCAGATTAAACTCTTGCCTTTCACCACACACACACACACACACAATACAGTTCTTACATTGACCCGTGGATAAGGTGATTCAGGCTTTTTGGGTCTATTTTTAACCTAAATTTCTAGACTTATACATGAGTATATAGAGTAGTTACTTTATTATTGTCTGAATACACTAAAGGCACTAAATTCCATCTGACTGTGGAAGCTAAGCTCTGGTCAGTATATGTGTGGGAGATAGCCAAAAACCACCTTTGAGTATTCCCTGCTTAAGAAAACCTTATGAGATGTATGCCAGAAATGTATTGACACGTGACTTGAAGGCACATAGTATTTACACACCATCGTCATGATTATCGTAATTATCAAAAATCCTTTTTAAAATAGACAAAGTTGCCCCATATATCCCAAATGACTTCCCGTACAACATAATAGAAGTAACAATAAAACAAATTATTACACTAAAATTGTTTAGTTATTGTCACATCAATAGTTTTCAAAAAGACTATTGTTATGATCTCATATCCTTCCCCTGGAATATGTTGCTGATAGCATAATTACTTGCAATGCATTACTTCTAAGTTCTGAATTATGTTGTGTATGTATGTATATATGTTTTTAGAGGCCTTTATATGGTTTTCCTTTTAAATGTAAGTTCTCTACCTTACATCAGACTCTGTCTTCAGAGTTTTCTCTTTAATCAGAATTTGAATGCACCGACTTGCAATATCAGGTGGATTGACTTGAAGCTACACATTATTCATCAACAGTTTCAGTGTTTTGTAACACTTCATTGCTCTTTGGGACAATAACTAAAACCTCCTAATGTGTTTCCTGTTGTGTTATGCCATAAGAAACCAAGAAAACACTCACTGCTTTTCTTCTTCCTTCTCTGTGAACACACCTTATCCAGATTCTTTCCTTGCTATGTTTTGGAGCAAAGAAGGAAACATTTTAGAGAGCAAATGATCACGAGTCCCTTTGCAGAATGGAAACAAACACAGGAAAGAGAAGCTGCAATTTTACTTTATTTATTTATTTATTTAGCTTGTTAATAAGCTGGCCTGCCCTTTGGGAGGAAGATACTTCTGGGTGACTTCACACTGTTGGTTATATAAGCAGCTGTATTTTGAAAAGGTCTAGAATCTGTAACGGAGAGTGGCAGTAAGAGAGCTCTTTCTTTTCCTATATGACATCTCATGTCAGAAAGGCTTGGAAACAGAAATGTCAATGTCAGACTCAGAGTTGCAGAATGCAATCTGCATAAGGGCTTTTGAACTCCATCACTTATTATTCCTTGACTGCTGTGCAATCAAGGTAAAATTCTTACCTGTGGGCTACTCTTTGGAATTAGATGGATATACTTAAATGAGATGTGCAGGCACATCTAAAACAGTAAACATTGTTTTGTGGGGTCAAGCCAACATCTGTTTTAGTGCAAGAGCTCCCAACGGTAGACATCTTGTTGTCTTTGACTAGAAGCTCATTGTGCCAGTGTTAATGTGATGGCTTTCCTCGGCTCTTAGCATCTACTGTTACGGAAATATATGGTCTCTGCCTCTGTACACAGAGATTCCATTTCACTATCAGAGCTAATAACTGTTGATATTTGCTTTAGAATTTCTATAGGATTTTATAGTGTGTTTTACTTGTTTTGGTGTTATTTTGTGTTATTTTGAAATGGCCTAAGGGCTAATCTTTCTAATATCTCTTGATAGAATAAAAATCCTTCAGTGATACCTTTACTGGCCGACTCAAATGCACAATATACTTGTTGCAATCTTTTGAAACTCCTTGGCCTTCTTCGTCAGGGAAGATGTTACAAACCAAACAGGAGGGGAAAAAACAATTAGAGATGTTTGTCAGATGTCTGCATGTTGTTTCAGTTCTTAGTAAAGATGGTATGCTGGGGAAGATATCTTTTGCAGGCGGGCTCCCCCTCCTTCTGGCCATGTGGCAATAGGGAGACTTTCAAAGTCCAGGAAATTTAAAGTCTGTTTGTATCTCAACAGGGATCCCTCTTTTGCAATCCAATTCCAGTGAGGTGACAGTGAGGTCACATTCTCAGTCTACCAAGAGACCTGTGACCTCACTGGACTGGAGACATACATTCAGATTGTTGGCTTTGAACTAAAAATCCTGGATCAACCAACCTGGATCAAAAGTCATTCGAGTCTACCTGATTGTTGTACTGGTCAACCAGATGCCTCTGGGAAGTTCTCACATGTGATGCAAAGACAACAGAATCATCATCACTGCTGTTCAGTGACAGCCAGTTTACAAAGCTCGGCTGTTCTCTAGCATCACAGTAAGAAATCAAGTAAAAGGGAAGTATCAGATTAATAAATATCTAGTGAGCTCAACTCTCAGGTTTTCCACATTATTGTCCGAGACAAAATTGATAAAGGATAAAGTCTGAAGTGGTTCCCAGAGACTGGAGTGACTGAAAGTAGGATTTGTAGACATGCTAGTGGCATATGAATGACTACCATTTGTTTCTTTGAGAAAAAGAACCTCTGATCTTGAATGCTAAATAGGGCCAGAATTGATTAGTACTTGGATGAGGGACCACCAAGAAATACCAGGTGCTGTAGGCTCTATTTCAGAGGAAGGCAACCACTATCAGCTCTGTATATTACTTGCCTAAGTGAACCTTCTGAAATTGAAAATGTTGCCATATGTTGACAGATGACTTAGAAATATACACTTTACAGGTGATGGTACCAACACTTCAACCTCATATGTATCTGCTCAGAAGCAAGTCTTGTTGGTTTAAAGTTGATATTAACAACATTTTAGTATAAAATAGGAAACATATTTTAGTATTAATATATTCAATTTATTATTATTTAAATATAGGAAGTGTATTGGACAGCCTCCACAAAATATAAAGGGCATGATGGTACCAAAGTACTTAGTTTCCTTTTGTGCCAATGTAGATATTTTTACTCACCCATTTACACACCTGTTTGCTCACCCATTGAAACTAACTGTACAAAAGTGCTTAACAGACTTTACTTCACTTTGGTTAGATTATATTCAAAGGTATTAATCTTTTTTGGGGGGGCGGGGTGGTGGTGGAATGATTTTTGCACGATAAAGGGTTTTTCACCTTTTCATACAGCAAACTATAATTAATGGCATATGAGAAGATATTATTAAATGCTGATTCTGATAAAGAGTTTTCCCCCTCTTCCCAAATTCCATGTTTAATGCATAATTTTCTTTTGCCTATGAAAAATAAATCCATAGGAGTTCCATAAAAGAAGAAATAAACTAAAAGCTTCTGCTGGCTAGCTGATTTCATTCCTTATTTATGTGAAAGAATTAAGATTTTTTTAAAAAACAAAATACTCTAACATTTTGTACTATAGTTTGCCTGTTTCATAGAAAACAAAATTGAGATTAACCAGCTTTTTAAAACCTGGAATGTATCACTATAGAGCATTCTCTATAGAACATGCCTCCCTGGCATCTCTGTAAGCCCTTTTACTTTGATGAAACGGAGTCTTCTCTAAGGTGCTTGCATCAGCAGGCTCACTGCACCCATATTTTATTTGGCAATAAATTAATATTGCTCATTGCCAAAGGAAGGAAATGAGAGAGAGAGAGAGAGAGAGAGAATTCTGAACCAAAAAAAGGCTCTTTACTGCTTTTCTTTTTAATTTAAATAGTCTTGGCTGCACTATGCGATTAATCCCCACTGTATGTTGCAGACGGGACTCCAACCATCTTGAATGGCCACTGGAATATCTTTGAACATTTTCTCCAGAATGCTACATGTGGTGGCCATTCCCATATCTCAGAAGAGGGAAGGCATGTCAGCGTGAAGAGAAATCAATGTTATTGGGCCTGTATGTACACTTTTGTCAAAAGTTGCCAGGACATATTTGTAAACTTCAGCATTTTTAGTGGAGGTGGTTTGTGAACTCTATGTTACATATGCTTTGGCAGTTTAAATCCTGTAAGTCATTCTCCTCATGTGTAAGCTTATATGTAAAGAGGGGCTTGGGAATTAAAACTTCAGTATGGCTTCTTGGTTGTCATTATCATCATAGGGGTGCGATTGTCTCCAGAGCAGAAGACCTGCCTATATCTGTGCAGCTCTTCTAAATATATCAGAGCCATGGAAAACTAGAATTTATGTGGGATGTGAAAGCTGGAATTAGGGCCTTTTCCTTATGGTATTAATAGGATCCTCCTTAAAGGACTCAGTAGGCCATGGGCAGCAGTTTGTTATGAACCAGAAATGAAGTGCAGAACAGGACGAAGGAGCAACAAGTCAGAACCAGACGAGAAGACAGGATCAAAGAGAAAAACTTCAAAGAAAGAACCAAAGACCAGGAAGGACCAAAAGGACAGTCTAGAGAGGAAAAATCAAGGAACAAGCCAGCAGTCAAAAGCAAAGGAAAACAAAAACAACACAATACAGCAGCAAGATTTTGTTGCTCAAGCAAAGCTCAAATGTGATAGGAATCTCTTATACTTCTTACTGTGCAGACAGATCAATTGGTCTATGCATGGAATTAGTCCAGGGCTTGAGGTGGGGATGCAACTCCTTGTTTATTATGTTCTTGAATGCAGCAAGATACAGTGTTCACAACTTGCTTCCCACTGTGAGAAAGTCTTCAAAAACTGCAGTTTTTAAAGACTATTTGCAGATCTGGATTCACTCTGCACAAAAATCAAACATGTTTTTCTTATAAAAAAATCATTTTGAAATATATACGAAAAATGATATTTTAGTGCTGAATTCTTATTTGCTTTACCGAAAATGCTGTTGCTGTACAGAAAATTTGGCTTTCAGCATTCAAAACCCCCCACATATGCACATTTTCTTCATAATAAATCCTGAACAGTGAATAGTTCAATTTTTCCTTATCAGGGTTTCTTGATCCATGAAAAACATGTTTTTGATCATTTTACAAATATTATCAAATGGTTTTTCCACTCTGTGAGGTTGTTTCACTGAGATTCTGCCACATACATGCTGTGTTCTCTCTATTTGGCCATCTATGCACATCCCAGCAGCGCATGAGAACAATATAAAAGGGTTTTTCTTTTCTGCCTGGGATAGTGGTGGTTATATGAAATTTGACTGAGCCAGGTAATTCAGCCCAGCAGTAAGCCAGGCATAGTCTGAGACTAAATTAATTCTTGCCTCCACCTGGTTAGTAAAGATTGTGAGACACGATTATCTGACTGGAGTGTGTCCACAAAAAGGGAAATGTTTAATCGTGAGAATAAAAAATCTATGAAATATTCCTAAATTAAGGAGATTATCATACAAAGCTTCCTTACTGATGCTGCTGCAGCTTTTTTAGCACCCGAAACGGCAACAATTCTTTTCTTCTTTTCACATTACAACCCAATTGTGAATTGATAATAGGTTGCATCTTATCGCACTACCTTTCTGTTTAATTGTCAGTTATCTGAGTTTAAGTCCCTTTCTCTTTCCCAAGACAAATGATTGCCTCAGCAATAAGAAGTCTTGTTTTCATTGGGAATGGTGTGTGTGTGCAGTAAACCGCTTAAATTCCTTTTCTCCTGCCCAAGATGAATGGATTGCCTCTTCAACAGTAAGACGTCTTGCTTTCATTGGGAATGGTGGTGGTGGTGGTGCAGTGAAACCCCTTTAAATCCCCTTTTCTCTGAATAACTCCTGAATGGCCTATGGCACATGAGGGGTTAACTGCATGACTGACAGCTATTCCTGGGATTTCCCCATTCATTAAAAGCAGCAGTAGAGGCAGGGACTGACTATTGGATAGCTGGTGCCTAACCACAAGGTTGTGCATTAAGATCCAGTGATTACAGTTCAAATCCTTCTTCTGTCCCACTATTTAAGAACTTTGAGTCATGTTTGCTAGCCTCGCCGTGGCTTCCAGCTGATCCAGGGGCATGCACATCACATCCCTGGATCAGCCCAGAGATGGTGCTTTTTGCCCCTTTGTTTTGGGCCTAGGGAATTTCAATAGTAGATGAAAAAGTGGGATGACAAAGAATTAATTGGAACTGTTGCTGGCAAATTGGAAAACTTGGGAAGTATGGTATGCCACCGAATCAAATAAATATGAAAGAAAGTGATGAATGTCAAGACAACCAGCAGAAACACCAGAAAATGGCTGCCAAGGTCAGGCAAGTGGTAAGTCTAAAATGAGATCACGTTGGCTGCTATGAACTATTCCATAGATACAGACTCTTTCCCCCATCATATCCTGGGAGATGCTAGTGACAAGGCATTGCGTATTTGTTTCCGAGTATAGCATAAGCATACATAGTTTTTGTATCCAGTACTGCAAAGGATGCATTATTCCTTCTATACCATTTTTTTTAATTTGAAAAAGAGATAATTCACTATTCATGGAAAGCATCTGTTTCAGAATTTCTGCACTGAAACTGGCTTCTCTATTCAGTGTGGATTCATTTGAGATCTATTTCTTATATACCAACATACTTGCTTTGTAGATATAACATTGCAGCTCATGCTACAGCTGTAAATTTACATTTATTTCACTTTGGAGGTTTTTTTTTGGGAGGGGTATTTAAGAATAAAAACATCACCATTTAAACAGAGCAATTCAGCATTTTTGGCAGGAGAAACAGACCACAGAGGAAAGCAACAGACATTATTAATTTGTGCCAGAAGACAAAGAGCAGGATAACAGCATCAAAGTCAGAGTGTTGGAATTGGATACTTCTGTGTAGAGATTAAGACAGATACTCTTGTTTAGTCTCTAATTTCACACATTTTGAATGAATCTATAATGTGGAACTGTCATAATGCATGCTGCTCAATAGACTTCCTGTCTGATGCTCCTCAAATTAAATGTATATTGCAGTATTTGTGCTACTGTGGTTACATGTCAGTTGATTATTCTTTTAAATTCGTAGAAAGATCATGACAAAAATTTACTTCAGTGCATTTCACAGGGAGCCACAATTTCTCATACAAGCTCCATTTCAACGTTACTGTGTTCCTATTTAATGGAACTTGCACTGGTGAGCAGGACGTGCTGGATAGTGCTCCAGCACTGTCAAACTAAAAATCTGTTCATAATGTGAGAATAACCAATATTCAAGATGAAACTGGTTTATTTATTTATTGAGTTGTATCCACCACTGAGGCACTAATGTGAGAACTAACAGAATAATAAACACATAAGACCAGCATAATCATAGAATCAAAGAATCATAGAATAATAGAGTTGGAAGAGACAACAAGGGCCATCCAGTCCAACCCCCTGCCATGCAGGAAATCTAAATCAAAGCATCCCGACAGATGGCCATCTAGCCTCTGGGTAAAAGCCTCTAAGGAGGGAGATTCCACTACACTCCAAGGGAGTTTGTTCCACTGTCAAACAGCCCTCACTGTCAGGAGGTTCCTCCTAATGTTGAGGTTTAATCTCTTTTCCTGTAGCTTGCATCCATTGCTCCGGGTCCTAGTCTCTGCGGCAGCAGCAAACAAGCTTGCTCCCTCCTCAATATGAGATTCCTTTCAAGTATTTAAACAGGGCTATCATATCACCTCTTAACCTTCTCTTCTCCAGGCTAAACATCCCCAGCTCCCTGAGTCTTTCCTCATAGGGCATGGTTTCCAGACCCTTCACCATTTTAGTCGCCCTCCTTTGGACACGCTCCAGTTTCTCCACATCGTTTTAAAATAAACAAGTAGCAACAGATAAAAAGATGAGCCAGGATTGGGGGGGGGGGTATTTCTCCCTCTCCTTTTTCATATCCCTAGAATCTAAAAACTCTGAACCAAATGCAGTGGGACCTTGGTATTCGCACAGACTGACCATTTGTGGATCTGACCATCTGGTGATGGCAAGCCCAAATTGCCCACGTGTTTATATGGCCATGTCACCATTAGAGACACTCCCCATTGTCCCCAATTGTGGTACACAGCATTGCCATTAGGGACAATGGGACAGGGGTTTACTTAAACTCCTGTTGTCCCTAATGGTGGTGTGGCCACATGCTCATGCTGCAACTGGAGATAACAGGGGCTGTATCCAGTAGTGGTGCAGCCACATGCTTGTGCTGCCATTGGGACATCGAGACTTGAGCATCCATGGATTTTGGTATTGGGGGGGGGGAATCCAAAATGGATTCCCATGATACCCCTATGTCTTCACATGGCACCAAAAGGGAAGTTTTATTAATTCACCCAGAACATTTATTGCCAATCAGGAAATGTACGAGAAGGCCCAAGAGCAAAGACACAGACTCAATTATTTCAGGTTCTGGTGATGAAAGAGGTGTGATAACACTTGGTACAGAAAAAAAATGCCCTAAACTGCCAGCCACAGAACCAGTCAGATGAAAGTGAAGCTGCATCCAGGACCCAGTGCAGAAAGTGAGCATTTGGGGGCTATTTGCAAACAGTGACCGCAGTGCTTTCAAATGGATTGCATGTTCTGTGTGAAATCACCTAGGAAGGAAGTCCTAGACAGCTATATTTTAACTTAAAAGAGAACACTTTTTTAAAGTAAGGGAAAGGAAGATGTAAGGCACAGTCAAGATAATTCAAATCTTTCCAAAAGATTTAGGAGCTAACACAATTTTGTCCCTAACAGCATTCCTGTAGGAAGTGTAAATGAGAACCAACATGAGCACTGGACAAGTACCAGGAGTTCAATTTTGGGTTGGCCATGGAAACCAACTGGATGACCTTGGGCAAATCACACTCTCTCGGTCCCAGAGGAAGCCAATGGCAAACCCCCTCTCAACAAACTCTGCCTGTGACAGCTTCACCCTAGGGTTATCATAAAGTCAGAAACAATTTAAAGGCACACAACAAAAGCATCATACAGCACAAGAAGCTCTACAAGCATGTATGCCATAGGTCATGAATTTCAGAACAAAGTCCAGGAGGTCAGCAGCATATTTAACTGGCAGTGACAAGGAAGCTAGTAGATCCTAGTCATCCACCACATTGCCTCCAGCTTACTAAATTTAGTTTGGTGGAATAAGCCTCAAATCTTTATGGGAAATTGTTGTTTCCTTTTCCAGTGGTATTGAATGGAAACAAAACAGTGTTCCTGTAGGAAATGTGAAAGAGAAGTTTTTAGGAGAGTTTGAGCTAAAAGGAGTGGAACACTGCCTAGTGGGTATACAGCATGGTGTAGTGGCTGTGGAAGTAGCTTTTTCCCACTACCAAACAATGGATACACGTGACAAGGTGCATTTATGTTTTAGATATCTTTACCTCTGGTGGAGAGACACATGGCAGCAGAGAGCCCTGGCTGCCCTGGCAATACTCCTGTTTTCCAGGAGCCTTTTGCTTGCAGAGTGTATGTTCTTTCATTGAGTTATGGCCCTGCTTTGAACACACACACATCTAAAAAGACACTTTATTTTATTTTTTAAATTACCAAATATGCTGCAAACTTACTTGTATTTCCCTGTCTGTGTCTAATGTCTTATTTATGGCAGTGTTTAGTGGGAAGTTAAAATGTCTCCCAAGTATTCTGCCAACCATGTATTTTGCTGGAAGTACTAAATCCCACTACAGCTAAATATATGAGGAAGATTGTCAATGCATTACACAAGGCACTGGACATCTGGCAGAAGAATCTGAACATGACTCAGGGCTTTTTCTTTTCTTTTTTGAGGCTGTGCCATACAATCTAAAATAAAATCAATTGAATGATTTAATCTTTTTGACACCATGATTCTAAATGTATTGGCTGTGGCCCAGAGCTGAGAGAGAGCCTGGCTCTTCCCAAGCCTATTTTAAAAAGGTTTGTACCAGACAAAAGCTCCCATAGTGGCTTTTTCCTACCAAAGCCAATAATGGGAGAGTGTGATTCAGTTGGCCCCTAACTACTACTTGTATTTATAAGCTGCTTCTTTATGAATAGCACTCAAGGTAACAAAACTGTCTAGGAGCAGTAAAAGTGTTGTTTTCTTGATACTATGGAATAGTGTAAAAAGGAATGAGTTTGAGCCAAAGTAGTGCCTGGCTGAAAATCTGTTGTTAGCTCAACAACCAAGCTGTGACCATTCGGCTTAAACCCTCTTCTTTCCTGCAAAAAGAAAGTACTGGCCTACTTTTACAGGGGTGTTAGAACCTAGTGGTTTTTGCTTCTATGTTTAACTGCCCCAGTCCAAAGGATTTTCCCCCTTTTTGGAAGGAGGAGATCCCCTGAATTTTGTAGAAGAGGTATCTTGTTCTTCCTTTTTTGTTGTCATTTTCTGTTTCTTTGCATTGGTTATTATAGTAGTTCTCTTTGTCATTGTGCATATGTTGCAGAACATTCAGGGTTATGTCCTCTTTTACTTCTGCTACTTGCCTGCCTTCTTTATCTGCTTGAACAGTATCATCTGTAACCACCTGAGACTTGCCTTTGTTTTTAGCTACAGATAGTGTCTTTTCCCATTGCTCTCTGACAATGTTCCAGGTTTCGGTCCAGTGGTCTTCTGGCTCTCAGTCAGGGGTGTCACTTGGAGGGAGTGGGCTGCACCAAATTATACAGATCTGGGGTGTGTGAAGCCCTCTCCAGGCACAGAGGCAAAGGAGACAAAGCAACACTCGCCTGGGCTGGAAATAATAGGGACAATGCAAGAGGCAGCAGGTGGAGAAGGAGGTTTCTGCCTCTGAAGGAGGAAAGGCGGAAGGTGGGAACCTGCCCCCCATCCATTCTCCATTGCATTGTTGCCACTGCCACCTCCCTAGCAAAAGAGGTGAGATAACCCCACCATTCCAGCATTCTCACAGCACTGACTTTGCTATGACTAGAGAAATGTCTTGTACTTGTCTCCTTCTCATCCCTACTAATTAAGAATTTGTAGTAATGAACTGAATGAGGGCAAATGAAGCTTAATATAGACAAGACAAAGGTGCTCCTGGTCCATTGAAAGTTAAATAAGGGAATAGGGATTAAACTATTGCTGGATGTGATTAAATCACTTTGAAGACACAGGATTGCAGTTTGGGTGTACTCCTGAACTTAGCCCTTCAGAGTGCTTAAGCTTTAAGAACATTAAATGTTTATAAAGGCCTGATGGCACAAAAATGTTTTAACTTGCCACTAGAACCGCAAGGGCAGAACCATCCTGGTCTTTCTGGGGAAGGAGTTCCAAAGTCTGGGACCAGCCACCGAGAAGGCACTCTCTCTTGTTCCCACCAAACGTGCTTGAGAAGGTGGTGGGATAGAAAATGTTTCCAGTTATATAATCTATGTGGTTTCTGTATTGAGTATCAGATGATGTCCATGTATACAGTCGCCTGTTGGGTTGCTTGAATAATGTAATTGGATGAACAAACTGCTGTCCTCCCAAAATTCAGCCAGTTTCTCTCCTTCATTTATTGAACCCGGGCAGGTTCTACAGTCTTTGGTTCAGTTCTTTCCTATTTTTGCATTCCAATCACCTATGATTATCAACATGTCCTGTTTTGATGTGTGTTCAGTTTCCTCTGGGACTCCAGCTCAGAATCTTTCAGTTTGTTTTTCTTTTGCCTCTTTAGTTGTGGTTATATTGGTTATATTGGTGGATTTTACTTGATGTTCTATTGATATTGATCAGTCAGGCTTTGCATTACAGTGGTACCTCGGGTTACGAAATACCCAGGTTACGAAATTTTCGGGATACGAAAAAATCCCATAGGGAATAATTGTTTCGGGTTACGAATGTTTTTTTGGGTTACGAAAAAACTCGGCGCTATTTTAAAGGGAACCGCGGCTTTTTTTCCATTAGCGCCTATGGCAATTCGGCTTACGAAGGCTTTTCGGGTTACGAAAGGGGCCGCGGAACGAATTATTTTCGTAACCCGAGGCACCACTGTATATTACTTGACTGCTTTTGCTACATCTCTCTCACCATTAATGGCATCCCATTTTTTTCTTAGATTTTCATTTCCTGAGTAAAACACTGTTTTATTATCTGATTTGAAATGTCCCATTCCTGTCCACTTTAGCTGGCTCATCCCACATATTGCAATGGTTATACAGTCAGCCCTCTGTTTTCACTGGTGATCCGTTCTGGACCCCCCTCACGAAAAAGGAGACTCACTGTTATTCAAGCCCTATAGGCTTGAATGGGACGTGTACTGCGGGGACACACCCCATTGAAATTAATAGAAGTCATCCCTCTGTGAATATTCAAGACCTCGGATCTCAAGTCCGCGCAAATGGAGGGGTGACTGTACTTTCCATTTCTTGTTTTACTATGTCTAGCTTTCCCTGATTAATGTTTCTCACAGCTCAATCTTTCCTTTTACCTTGAAGTATGTCAACAAAAGGTGAATGTCCTTTTGACTTGAGTTCAGTTGCATCATTAGCTACAGCACTACTCATAATTGTCCTCTGCTCTTCCCCAGTAGCTTGCTGAGTGCCATCCAAACTGGGAGTTTCATCTTTTGGCACTATCGCTTCTTTCTTTTTGGATTGTCTCATTGTAGGGTTTACATGGTAAAAGGCATTCAAAGGGATTTACTGGTGCCTCATTCTGCTCAGTACTAAGAAGCATTAGCTGTGGTGCCACCACTGTAGTTTATGAGAGATTCTCCACCTGTGTCATCCCTCTATCCCTGCTGTTGCAGTCCAGTACATTTATTCTGTCATAAAACATATCCATGGGTTGAAACAGCAGACCACTGTTTAGATCTTGTGTTTTCTTGTTGTTATCAAAATTTGCGATTCTATTTTATTTTAGCTACTATAAAGAATAAATTTTGCTGTTAGTCCAAGATGACACCTTTATATTTCTTGGTACAGTTTTCTTTGGATCTTCATCTTATCTGATGGATGACTGTACTGCATTATTGGCAAAGCAAATCATATTGAAGCAGATAATTTCTAACCGCTGGCTTATATTTATAAACTGGCATGTGTCATATTTGATTTATATGTTTTCCATTTATCTTTATTCATCAGCTTTACTGGCAATACTGTCCAAGAAGCAGGAATTCCCCTCAGCTTTCTTCCATGAATTCTGATTTTTCATCATCCTTTTAAACAAACAAACAAAAAAACAAACAAAAAACTCGGGACCAAAATGGCATGGCTGTAATATTATTTAATGAAATCTGTCATATATACAAAATAATATACCTGTGCTAGAGAGATTTAATGCTTTCGGGATTATTTCTTATATATGTATTTTGTAGGCAAACTAAATAATTTAAGCAAAATGGGTCATTTATACTTGTGTGAATACATTTTGTACTTGGAACAAGAGTCGCTAGAGGAAATAAGATATTTTCACATTTTCTGTCCAGAAAAAAAATATCTGTAATTTTGATGTTGTGTTGTTGTTGTTAAATGCCTTCAAGTTGGCTTTGACTTATGTGACCCTATGAATGAAAAACTTCCAAAAGTGCCAGTCCTCAGTAGCCCTGCCCAGGTCTCACAGACTCAACAACTACTTTTTGTAGTTGTTTAATAAATAATATCATTATTATTCATAATGATACCAATTCTAATGATAGTAAACCAGGATAGTAAGGTAGGCAGTCTGAGGTCCAAGTGCTGTGTGATGGGGGTCAGTTCCCATTACGAGTCCCAGCTTCTGCTAACCTAGCAGTGTGAAAGCCTCAAATGCAAGTAGATTAATAGGTACCACTCCTCAGTGGGAAGGTAATGGCATTCCATGCCGTCATGTGGGCCATATGTCCCTAGAGATATCTCCAGACAATACTGGTTCTTCAGCTCAGTAACGAAGATGAGCCCCCTACAGTTGGTTACAACTAGACATTCATGTCACTGTGAAACCTTTACCATTAATTGTATATTACATATTATGTGTCAATACATAAAGACAGTGGGCCTGAACAGAAAGGCCAAAATAAAGCTGTTTCATGTCACTTTGGAGGTATGCTGTTTAAATGACACATGCATCTTAAGAGGCCCAATGCTACGTCAAAGCTGTGCTCCAGTCCTTAGGACTGGCGTGTGGCTTTGGTGCAGCTTCCAGCCTCTTAGGATGCATGCTTCATGTAAACAGCACACTTCCAAAGTGGCCTGAAGCAGCTTTATTTTGGCCTGTCTGCTTGGGTGCAATATGAAAATAAAATTATTTTCAATACATTAAAACAATGCTAATAATATCAACAGTGTTAATCAGTGTTGATTAGTATTATCAATATTATTAATATCCAGCTGCTAGTGATGAAGTACACAGCAGAAAGAAATCCAGGTTGCACATGATATAAGACTTAGGTCTAGTATGGACTGCAGAAATAATGCAATTAGACATTACTTTAACTGCTATGGCTCAGTGCTATAGAATTTTGGGATTTGGAGTTTTGTGAGATATTTAATCTTTTCTGTCAGAGTACTCTGACATCCCAACAAATTACAAATCCCAGCACTGATCCATGGTAGTTAAAGTGGTGTCAAACTGCATTATTTCTGCAGTGCAGATTAAACCTTATGTTTGCAAGTGGAGGGTGGAGGTAATTTTCACATCTTTCTTTGGTTTCATTTTTGTTTCCAAGTTATAAAAAGTTATAACTAGGCAGGGTAACCATGTAACAGATTTTACAGATAGTGTCTGGTAGAAAGGAGGGGGAATCCTGAAATGCAATAAATATTAGCTACTAGCTTTGGAAAATCAAAGGGTCATTTTTGAATTCTGCTGATGTATACAAAGAGTCCTGAGGAGTAGCAGAAATTGGCTGGAGGGACGGATGAGTTGAAGAAGCTGCCAGATATGCAGAACGTACTGCTGGCTTTTTGTCATCCCAGTGACACAGTAGAGTTAAAGAAAAGCTGGCTCAGCAGTTGTGCCTCAGACAACAACTCATACTTCATCACTGCAGGGCTGTCCTGGGGATTCCTCTGCTAGTGGGATTGCCATGCCATCTGTGTGGTTAATGCTGGCTTCTCCCATGCAATAAGTGTGTGGCCTCCAGCAGCATTGCCAGTATTGAAATGTTTCCAATATTGTTTCCAGCTCATTGGCATCTCTTCCAGTCTGTTGCTCTTAGGGTTTGTAGTTTTTGTTTTTAATGAAAATTATTGCATTAGGTTGTACAGAGATAAATAAAACACTCTTGAGAATAAAATTTTATTAGTCTTCACTAATACTCTTTTAGCTGTCCTCCAGAATTTCATGCAACATTTACATTTGTAAATGTAGAACATTTACATTTGTTTACAGTTTTGCTTTTCAAATGCTACTGACAGCCTCCCCTTGTGAACATATTTTTGCAATTTAATTTATAATGTAATCTATAATTACCTTTAAAAGACATCAAGTCGTCTCTTGTAATTTATCGCCTAGATGAATTTACCTCACATTTTGCTTTAGGTGTAATCTTGGTGCAGCTCTTCCACACACCCCAGTCTACAAATATGGCTCTGTTACAAATTCAGGCAGCCATATGGTCTTGAGTATTGTTGCACTGAGTTTTACCAAAGTCATAAGAACAATGTTTTATCACTCCCCAATATATTCTGTACTTACTTGATGGTGCATATATACACCATTGGTTGAATCTTTTATCTTTTGAAGGACACTGGCAAGTGCGATTGTATAAGGAGGGAAGTTAGCCATTCATCATCTTTCCATATTGTAGTTCCCATGATTCATTGGAAAAAGCTGTTATAATGATTTAAAACTTTTATAATTAATGGTATAGGCAGGACAACTTTCATCACTGGGAACAGCAAGATAAATGGGAAAAATACAAAAAATAAATTGCAGACACACAGATCTGTGCTTTGCTTAATTTGAATAACTAATAGACTTCACCAAGGGACAAACACCCCAAAGCTCAAAATACTTCAAAGAAAAAACAACAACACTGAGTATACTTCAGTAACATTTAGTTTAGTATGTAGTTATCTATGGGCGGAATCAAATTGCAAGTCCCATCAAGAGTACACTCATTTGAATCAATTTCTGAACATTAAATGAATATTTAGATAGATCTCATTGCTTCAATAGTTCTACTCTAGTAAGGACTAGCAGTTGGATTTGATCAAAATTAACATAGGCTGCATCTTCACAGCAAATTAATGTTATTTGACATTGCTATAATTGCCATGGCTCAATGCTATGGGATTCTGGTATTTGTATTTTTGTGAGATATGCAGCCTTCTCTGTCAGATTCCATAATATTACCCAATGAACAGGTATGGATTGGAGGGGTTCCACCAGCTGTCAGCAATATGTCATATATTGGCTTTGTGAGAGGCTTGGGTAACCTTTAGACTGTGCGCATCAATATCTTCTAGTACTAACCGGGAGGACACCAGGTTTTATTTATTTAGAAAATATGCAAATTGCAACCATACGTGCAAGATAGCAATTCACACAAATACAGCATACAGCGCTAACTGAAATAGAAATATGGAAATGGAATAGTGGGGTTTTTAAAGGTTGCAGTGGGGATATATTTACCTGTCCAATGGGAAGACTGCAGGAAGCTTGAATGGCTCATATTGGGAGGTCAGAGGGTGACATTGAACATATAGAGAGTATGGGTATATGTGCTGGCTGTGTGTTCAGAGGTTAGGTTTTAAATTGTTGACATAATCAGACAACAATTTTGACTTGTTCAAAGATTATAGTTACTTTTGGTTATACTTGGGTTATGATTGTCAGTGGTCTCACATTTTTACATTCTCCTTGCAAAGTGAAAGAGGGAGATAACTGCATACAGGCAGGCACTTGGTTAGACTCTATTAAATGACTCTCAGGTTGCATCCAGCTTGGTTGGTCACATGTTCTGTAGTCCACATTTAAAGCTATCATGCCAGGGATCATCCCATTAATAAGGCAATGAATTTCTGAAATTGGGAAGCCTTGGGGGAACTTTGGGGATATGCTCTATACGTGCCATATCTTATTAGTGTAGGCCAGGGGATCTTTTCTGAAGCAAGTGCACAGCCAGATTTGGTACATTAATAGTTTTCTTTTAAAAAATATTTCATTTAAATAGGCATTATCTTTTCTGGCAGTGTCTATTTAAACATTATCAAAAAGAACATTCATTACTATTAGCCATTCACTTTCAGCAGTTAATGAACCAAAGAAATAGAAGGTCATGGCAAAATCTCAAATGATATGAAGCCACTCTTCTCCTAGAATAGTGGTGAAGAAAGTACTGAAAAGCAGATAACAGTGAGTGGACAAGCTCCATTTGCTTTAAGATGATCAACTGTTTACTCAGTATTTTTTTTTAAAGCCCGATGTGTTCCTGCCTCAATGAGAAAAGGCCTTCTTCAAGGGCCTTCAAAAGAAATCACCGGAGTTGTCCACTCTCTCAAAAACACAGGACACAGAGTGTTTTGGAGAGTGTCTACAATGCCAGAGATGTCTTTTGAAGGCCTCTGAAGGCCTATTCTTATTGAGTCCTAAAGGCATTGGGCTTTAAAAACAAACAAACAAACAAACAAACAAATTTGAATAAATCATTGGCAGCTGTTTTCTGCTCCTGGAACAATGCCATCTCCTCTTGCAAAAATCAAACCAATGAATAACCTATAAAATAGAAATGTAGAAGGGAAAAATATCACTGGATTCAAATTCATGATCATTTTGCCAGACTGTTATTATACCTTGTGCTATTTGTCAACAAGTTACTGAAAGAAAGAAAAAAGTCTGAGAGAAGACAGTAGATTACTTTTCAAATACTGTAACAAGTATTAGAACAAATAATTTTTGCCAAGTAACGTTCCAGGCTGTGGCACATTCACCTTTCTTATATTACCCATGAACAAGCTTTTATATAAGTGTTTCATCAGTCTAGTTTTATTTTGTATTTTTCATCATGGTAATACCAAAGCCTTCCCCTACATTTGCCAGCAGTTCCCTAGGTTCTTTAAGGTTTCTCTTTATTGTGTTTGGTTAGTGTTGTCCGATCAGAAATTTATGTCTTAAGTCTTAAACAAAAAGTACAGTTAAGCCAAAAGTGCATTCTGAATATGACATAATATTTCTTTTCATCCTAAGCTATTAAAGTTCTGTGACAAATAACATTTGGTTTGTGATGCATCTGAGCATTACAAGCTAGGCTGATTTGTTTTCTGAACCAGGTAATTGTGAATTTCAGATACATCACTAAAGCTAGCATGTAGGGGAAAGCGGCATGAAGATAAAGAAAAGAGTCAAGTTTTTCCTACCTTCATTTAGTTATAATCTCCCCATCCCAACTTTTCAGTACTTAGTCAGGCGGTAATACTGTTCATGTCAAAACCCAATAGATAGGATGTTTTGGAAGGCTTTGTTTGTTCTTGTTATTCTTCCCTCGTGCGTCTTTTTTTAAAAAGCCATTTCACCCAAATTGATTTCTTTAATTGATGGTTACAGAGGACCATTTTTTTCTTCCTAGTGGTCTTGCTCTTTGAAATCCTTAAATGTGTCTCTTTGATGGCTAGAACTAAATCTAAATATGCTCAATCACTCACCATTACAAAGGAGCCCCAGCACAGTTATGCTCTGCAATCAGCCTTCCTGCAGTTAAATCTCCCCAGCTTTCTTTCCTGTAAATCATTGTGCCCTTCCCATATCACTTTGGTAAGATATGGGGAGGGAGAAAGAACAGCTGGTAGGCAGTGGGGAAAAATATCTGAGAGCAGAAAGATGTTAATCAGCCTTTTTTAGAGCCTTTATAAAAAAGCACAGAAGTGATTTTTCTTTGAAAAATGTAACAATAGTTGTAAGCATATTTCCATTTGAAAAAACAAAGCAAAGCAAAGCAAAACAAAACAAAAGCAAGCTTTTCTGATTTTTAGTTGGGTTACTTTGTGATGAGAACCAGCATGGTTTGAGCATTGGACTGTGACTCTGGAGATCAGGGTTTGAATCCCTGCTGGGCCACAGAATCCCACTGGGTGATGATGCACAAGTCACACTCTCTCAGCCTCAGAGAAAGGCAAAGGAGTGGATTCTTTCTGCAGTGCGGATGCAGCCTCACTTTCTGTTCTTGATCATCTCCCCACCCCACCCTGAAGAGACTTCTACTTTGGTTCCGTATGTTGTTTCCCTTAGATTGCTTGATTATTATTATTATTATTATTATTATTATTATTATTATTATTATTATTTTGCCAGGAATGGATGGGGCAACATTTTCTGCATAACAGAAATAATGTATATATTGATCAATACATTCCACTGATCTGTTAGTTTAATTTAACAAGTTATACCACATGGCTGTAGTAATTATTCACTTAGAGGCCAGGAAGAAGTATTTCTCCAGGTGGCTAGGTAGGAATATAGAAAATTGGTATTGGTTTGGTCATTTCTTTTTTAGAAACAAACAAGCATTGATATGTGGCCAACACTAGGCATGTCTCAGTGGGCAGGCTAATAAATATATTTGTGTATTAGTTACCTTCAAAAATTAATTTGCAAGATGTGTTGTGCTTGTGAACGGCTCTGCCATTTTTATTTCATGAAAGCAAACTGTGGCCCAGTTCAGTGGAAGCATTTCTTGCTGCCAAGCCTCAGGAAGGGCTGGGCTTCATATTGTATTGATGAAGCCAACTGTCAGTCCAGATGGGTTTGGAGCATGGTCCAAAAACGTCAGACATCATGTTTCAGACCAGCCAAAACAAAGATCAGAGGCGATGGAGGCGAGTGCATAGTAAAAGCCAAGCAGGGGTAAAATCCAAGGAAATAAACAGGAGAAGAGAGCAGGTGCTGCAGTAGTTTTTTAACTGTGGAAATAATCGTGTCTAGATTAAAAAGCAAGATCCAAGGTTTGGGACTTTATAGAGCTTGATGGATTGCCTTAGAGGGTAACATAACCATGTTTATGCAGACTGAGACTGCAGCAAGAATGGAAATGACATTCAAAAATATTTCAAAGGTGGTTGAAAATATGTTTCTTGAGTGCTAAGAAACCCTGACAAGAAGAATCTTAGACTGACAAAACTCATTGAAGTTCGGGGCTTATTCTGCACAAAATCCAGAGTTTCTTTTGCACAAAAACATTATTTTCGGGCTAGAAAATTCTTTTTGATATGTGCACAAAATAAATCCAAAAGACATAATCTTTGAAAACTGGGTATTTTTCCTGAAGAAAATTGCTAAAATAACTTGTTGGATACTTTGAGAATGAATTAGTAAACTGCTACATCTGAACTGTAGAGTAGGGCTACTATGAGTCAAGATTGACTCAAAGGCAGCTAACAACAACAACAACAACAACAACAACATTAAACATACAGTCCGTCTGTGCCATATGCTGGCTTGCCATCTGCAGACTTAAGCTCATGCAGACAGCAAGTCTGGGGGGACAAAATGGCACATGTGCATGCACCACGCATGGCAACTCGCCTCCATTACAATCATTGGGACTTGAGGTCCTGCGTTGTTTCATTTTTGGGGGGGGGGGGGGGGGAGTCCGGAAAGATCCTTTGCATATACAAAGGGACCACTGTACTACATTGGTAAAGCTACCTAATATCAGATTTTTGCAGAACAGACCTAATTAAATTCCAATGCACAATCCCACTAACAGATGGGACTCTTCTTCTTTGGAGATTTTTCTGCTGACAAGAAAGCTTAAAATTAGGAAGCAAGTGGAGAAGTGTATATTATTTGCCATTGCTTCTCTATAAAAGTTTGTCAATGGGAAAAGATGGGCTAAGAATGTCCTAGCATAAATATAAATGATCTTTGAATGGTTACTTGGAAGTATGGCCCAAAGACTTGTCTTACAGCTAATTAAGTATGCATAGGATTGCATTGGGGATATAAAGAATATTTACATTTTTTCCCCTCTGTGACAAGAAAGGGTGTCTCAGTGTAGCTAGATACCTTGAAAAAATCGTCAGGCACTGTAAGATTATTATTATTATTATTATTATTATTATTATTATTATTATTATTTGTCTTTCTTAGAAGGAAACCCTACAGTATTCGATAGGACTTAGTCCCAGATAAGTATGTGAAGGATTTCGGCCCTAGATTACAGTTAGACCGCTGTATTAGTGGGTTTGCCGTCCATGGTGCTCCCATGGATTGCCCCACCCCATATTAGGTAGTGGTGGTGCACACTTGTAGGTATGCTAATGTGGGCACTGGCACTTTGCCACCCATTCACTAATATGTGTGTGAGCTCCCAGTTTTTCTCCCATCTGTGCCCCTCCCCCTGGAACCTAACTTCTGCAGTTGGGAAGAGCCCGCTGTATTAGTTTTTTACTATCATCAATACCTAGATAAAGCTTTGAAAAGAATCTTCCGAATATGTATTGCATTTTTCTGCCTGCACTTTCTGGGTTTTTTTTTTATTCTCACTGTAATGTCATATATTAATATTCTAATTAGGATGGGGCATGTATTATATTGTCTTCTCTAGAGCTGTTAGTTATGGCATATTGCAGAGTAAAATGTGAAAAGACAGGACCAGGCCAACTCTATGTTTTAGGTAGCCCTTGCAATGTGCCTTGTGGTGAACAACCTCAAACTTAATTGGCAATGGTGTGGTGGTGGTAGTGGACCTCCAAGGGTGGCTGGGAACTATGAATGGGAACAATATTCACATTTTTTCCCCATTCTCAACAAGAGATGGTATGTTGACATATGAAAACAGCCTGCTGAGAACACCAGGCTCCACTAGAGTTCTCACCTCCAGTACAAGAAAGAGACAAGAAGTGCTTTGCTTTTCATCCAGGCTACTGTAATATGTATCCCCCTACACTGATGAATCTTTGCAAACTATTGCCATTTCCCTTTGTAAAGCAATGTACACACATATAGGTGTACACACAGAGGAAGCAAACACTTTATTTATGAAACATATTGATTTTAAAAAATCAGAGCTATTTTAGTTTAGTGCAATTTGTGCACAAGCCTTCTGGTGAATGGAGAACCTTTGCCAAAAAGGGAAGGAAGAATTCCACCACTTTGCAGGCAAGGAAAAAAAATGAGTTTTTTCATTCATGTGAGAAGAAGGAAAGCAAGGATTCCCATCTCTAATGGGAGCTGCCATGTCAATTTCCCATAGTGTCCTGGAGGAGGCCTGGAGTAAGTGTCAGTGGTAGAAAAATGTGGAAAGTTTGAAACAGGTAGCATTGCCCTCCAGAGGCACTGACAGATACCCTAGTTTGCATAGTTTTCATTGTTGTCATTCTCATGTGCCTTCAAGTTTATCCAACTTATGGCTACCCTAAGACAAACCTATCATGGGGTTTTCTTGACAACATTTATTTAAAGGTGGCTTGCTATTGCCTTCCTCTGAAGCAGAGAAAGTGGAGATTATCACACACAGACGGGACTGGGATGGGATTGTTCCCCATCTTTATCCTGTCATTAACCCGTCTGTGACTGTGATAGAGCGAAAGGCTTTCAAATCGTAGTGCTGACCCCACCATTAACCAGTCATTAAAGTGGCATTAAAATTATAAAAACTTCTGTTAATGCAAAATGCCAGCCAATGTCACTTTAATGACTGTTTAATGATTGGTTAATGACGGGATCTGTGTAACATCATCTGAAAATCTTTTGTGCAGTCGCCATCATTCATGCTTCCCAGATGGATTAATGATGGGATCTGCACAGCATCATCTGAAAGTCCTTCCCACAGTTGCGTGGGAAGAATGGGACAGGAATGGGACAAGGACAGATAACTCCCCTGTGATCATCTCCTATATAATTGGCTTAAGTTCACTCGGGCAGAATCAGGATGTGGCATCCACATGACACATGCCCCCAAATCTGCCCCCAGGCTGGTGTGATGCCACACATAGCACCACACAGTGCATGGCATCATGGCACTCCTCTGGTGCTGTGTCTAGATGATGCAGCACCAAAGGAATGTGGAAAAGCCACACACTAGTGGCTGTGGTGCTTTTCAGGGTGCATGTAGTTGCTGCAGCCCTGATCTAGCGCTAAAAGGGATGGTCCATTGAGCCTCTCAGTTGGCAATTGCCTCCCTTGGTCTTCATGCAGATTTCATGATAATTGCTGGCCACTGTGAGATCCAGAGTTAGTTTATTGTTGTGTACACTATGTGTTATTATCATTGTTGGCTGGAGAAGAGGAAGAAACTTGCTTGCAACTGACAGCCTCCCCCCCCCCCATGCAATTTGTTGACATTTTGTTGTGTACCAAATGCTTGGGGGTCAGTCTATTGTGATCCCGCTTGATAACTGCTCTTTCACTCCTGCTGGATATTTCTCCATGGAATACTCTCTTAGAATACTAAGAGACTTTCCAATGAGGGAAGAATTCCACAGGGCAATATTAATTTTCTTTGCACAAGGGAGAAAACAATGTTTACAATTAGCTCCAGTATGAGAGGGTGAAATAATTGTGGATTTACATCTCTGGACAAAATCCAGTTTTCCTTAACAGATGAATAGCTTCTATGCAGTACCTATTCTGGAACAGAGGAGAACCAGTAAAATAAGTGATTTCGATCTTATGGCCTAAACCTTGCAATTCCTTAATGTAAAGGGACTAGCAAAAAGGATGAATTTTGTAAAGAAAAAAAATCTATGGGGACTACAGTTTGGGTTAAGAACTGGCTGATAAATGTACAAATTTGTTGGTTCTTGAGCATAGTCCCTCATTTAATTAATAAATAGCTATTTTTTTCAATTAAGTTAATATTGAAATTCTAAGTTAAGCCATTCCCTTTAGATAAAAATTAATTAATTGTGTTGACCTTTTTCATTAGATTTTATTAGAACATTTCCAGCTTAATTGATGCTAAGTAGTTAGTTCTTATTTCCAAACTTTCAGCACTGCAAACGGATGAAAAAGGAAATTAATCAGTTGATTTAAGGCAAAGTTAATTCACTTATTTGTTTGGCAGAGGCCTCTAGCTCATTTTCAAAAACTATTGCTCAGTTTAGGTCATGTAGGTTGGTTAGACAACCTCTAATATCTTTCCTTTATTCAACCTACGTTGGTTTAGTAATGGAGTGTAGCCATGGCATGCATGCCATTTAGGGAATTAATGTTTGGAACCTTTAGGCCAAGGTGGGAATTGTAGAGCTCTCCGTATCTTTTAACTGCATCTCTCAGCAACTCTAGCCAAA